>NC_092237.1:8772300-8792300 GCF_036320965.1 Panulirus ornatus
TATTCTTTTCCTTTGGCCAGCGACGCTGAAGACGTAGGAGATGGTTGATTAGACTTGGGTGATGGTAGATTCGACGTGGGTGATGGTAGACGTAGGTGATGGTAGAGTAGACGTAGGTGATGGTAGAGTAGACGAAGGTGCTGGTAGAGTAGACGTAGATGATGGTAGAGTACAATGAGAGACGCTGTGAGGAGGAAGAGGAGGTGGAAGAAAGTCCAGGTTCAGAAATGGGTAAAGTGGAATACAGAGGAAAGCCAGATAACAGAAGAACTGATGATAATAAACCCATGACAAGGTTAATCTTCCAGACAAGTGGAAGCATCCCAAAGTATTAAGTGTGTCTGGCTGGAAACGGGATGATATTACAGACCTGTGGGACATCCAACACAGGAAGGAGGAGGAGGAGGAGGAGGGAAAACAAAAGTTCCTCTTGCTGTTCCCTTGGGTCATTATGTGTTCCCATTGATCCCCCGTTATTGCCCACTGATACACATTCTACGTTAGCCCTTCATCACTGAGGGGGGGGGGTTTCCTCCGCTTCTCGAATGTTATAATACGTGGCTGTCAGACGCCTCGACCACTTCCCTCTCTCTCTCTCTCTCTCTGTCCCACCACTCTGTTCATGTCAGCCAGGAGAATGAGCCACTGAAATGGACTCCTTCCCTGAGGTATTCCATCGTGGTTCTTGTTTTTATAGTTGTAAGCTTGAGGGGGAGGATTAAGGCTTGAGGGAGGGATGTAAGCTTGAGGGAGGGATGTAAGCTTGAGGGAGGGATTAAGGCTTGGGAAGGATGTAAGCTTGAGGGAGGGATTAAGGCTTGAGGGAGGGATGTAAGCTTGAGGGAGGGATGTAAGCTTGAGGGAGGGATTAAGGCTTGAGGGAGGGATGTAAGCTTGAGGGAGGGATGTAAGCTTGAGGGAGGGATGTAAGCTTGAGGGAGAGATATAAGCTTGAGGGAGGGATTAAGGCTTGAGGGAGGGATGTAAGCTTGAGGGAGGGATGTAAGCTTGAGGGAGGGATTAAGGCTTGGGAAGGATGTAAGCTTGAGGGAGGGATTAAGGCTTGAGGGAGGATGTAAGCTTGAGGGAGGGATGTAAGCTTGAGGGAGGGATTAAGGCTTGAGGGAGGGATGTAAGCTTGAGGGAGGGATGTAAGCTTGAGGGAGGGATGTAAGCTTGAGGGAGGGATATAAGCTTGAGGGAGGGATTAAGGCTTGAGGGAGGGATTAAGGCTTGAGGGAGGGATGTAAGCTTGAGGGAGGGATATAAACTTGAGGGAGGCATGTAAGCTTGAGGCAGGGATTAAGGCTTGGGAAGGATGTAAGCTCGAGGGAGGGATTAAGGCTTGGGAAGAATGTAAGCTTGAGAAAGGGATTAAGGCTTGAAGGAAGGATGTAAGCATGAGGGAGGGATTAAGGCTTGAGGGAGGGATGTAAGCTTGAGGGAGGGATGTAAGCTTGAGGGAGGGATTAAGGCTTGAGGGAGGGATGTAAGCTTGAGGGAGGGATATAAGCTTGAGGGAGGGATTAAGGCTTGAGGGAGGGATGTAAGCTTGAGGAAGGGATTAAGGCTTGAGGGAATAATGTAACCTGAGGGAGGGATTAAGGCTTGAGGGAGGGATATAAGCTTGAGGGAGGGATTAAGGCTTGAGGGAAGGATGTAAGCTTGAGGGAGGGATATAAGCTTGAGGGAGGGATTAAGGCTTGAGGGAGGGATGTAAGCTTGAGGGAGGGATTAAGGCTTGGGAAGGATGTAAGCTTGAGGGAGGGATTAAGGCTTGAGGGAGGGATGTAAGCTTGAGGGAGGGATTAAGGCTTTGGAAGGATGTAAGCTTGAGGGAGGGATTAAGGCTTGAGGGAGGGATGTAAGCTTGAGGGAGGGATATAAGCTTGAGGGAGGGATTAAGGCTTGAGGGAGGGATGTAAGCTTGAGGGAGGGATATAAACTTGAGGGAGGGATTAAGTCTTGAGGGAGGGATGTAAGCTTGAGGGAGGGATTAAGGCTTGGGAAGGATGTAAGCTTGAGGGAGGGATTAAGGCTTGGGAAGAATGTAAGCTTGAGAAAGGGATTAAGGCTTGAAGGAAGGATGTAAGCATGAGGGAGGGATTAAGGCTTGAGGGAGGGATGTAAGCTTGAGGGAGGGATTAAGGCTTGGGGAGAATGTAAGCTTGAGGGAGGGATTAAGGCTTGGGAAGAATGTAAGCTTGAGGTAGGGATTAAGGCTTGGGAAGAATGTAAGCTTGAGGTAGGGATTAAGGCTTGGGAAGAATGTAAGCTTGAGGGAGGGATGTGAGTTTGAAGGGGGATGCACTCTTTAGGCCTTTGGGCGGATGTATGCTTAAAGGGGATGCATGACTGGGGAGGATATAAAGCTTGAGGGTTTATATAAAAGCGTGGATAGGATGCAAGCTTGAAGGAGGATGCAAACTTGAGGGAAGGTGTAAGCTTGAAGGAGGATGCAAGCTTGAAGGAGGATGCAAGCTTGAAGGAGGATGCGAGCTTGAAGGAGGATGCAAGCTTGAGGGAGAATGCAAGCTTGAGGGAGAATGCAAGCTTGAGGGAGAATGCAAGCTTTAGGGAGAATGCAAGCTTAAAGGAGAATGCAAGCTTGAAGGAGGATGTAAGCTTGAGGGAGAATGCAAGCTTGAAGGAGAATGCAAGCTTTAGGGAGAATGCAAGCTTGAAGGAGGATGAAAGCTTGAAGGAGGATGCAAGCTTGAAGGAGGATGCAAGCTTGAAGGAGGATGCAAGCTTGAAGGAGGATGTAAGCTTGAGGGAGGATGCAAACTTGAGGGAGGATGTAAGCTTGAAGGAGGATGTAAGCTTGAGGGAGGATGTAAGCTTGAGGGAGGATGTAAGCTTCGGGGTATTGTTTACAATGCCAGGTTAGTACTGGCTGTGAATGATTGATCTGTGTCCGGGTTAGGCTGCGGCGGGTCGACGGGTCTGCCATTTTCTATGGGACGAAAATAATACTGTGTGCGTTCCAGCAGGAGATTACACCCCCCCCCCTGTGGAGGTCAGCGGACTTACGCCACATGGCACAAGACCCGATATCGGGTCTTCCAGTCCTCTTGGGTTTCCGACGTCCCCCGATGTCGGTTATTCGACCCTGACCTAAAACTCAGGATTTCCATGATTTGGTGGTAGAGGGTGAGGGGTTTGGGGTTGGGGTGGGGATGGTTCATTAGCTGGATAATGAGGGCTGTTTACCGACCCGGAAATGGTGTGCTTCGTAATTGCTGGACTCAAGATGAGTCCACCACAGGTTAACACAGGAAAACTTCTCTCGAAGCCATATATTTTTTTTTTTATCTTCTTCTTTCATCTAGAAAAATCGTAACTTTTTTCTTTTTTCTCTGACAGTTTTGGAGACGAAGACACGCACGCTCTCTCTCTCTCTCCCTCTCTCTCTCTCTCTCTCTCTCTCTCTCTCTCTCTCTCTCTCTCTCTCTCTCGGCATTCGCTAATGGGTAAGGATGCATAGGTGTTCGTTCTTGTCCTCGACCCCTGGCGTTTGTAGGGGCGAAAGAAGGTGTTGTTTGGAGGGTGTTGTAGGAGGAAGAACACTCCCGCGTCCGGTGTAAGGGGCGAAAGAAGGTGTTGTGTGGAGGGTGTTGAAGGAGCAAGGACACACCCGCGTCGGGTGTAAGGGGCGAAAGAAGGTGTTGTGTGGAGGGTGTTGAAGGAGCAAAAACACTCCCGCGTCGGGTGTACACGGTGGAGGAACGCGCGCTGGACGTCGACCATACCAGCAGAGTCGCGCTGGGTGACGACGAGGTGATGGGAAACACGGGTTCGGTGCTGGGCATGTTGAGCTGAAGCCAGACCAAAAGGAAAGAGAGGCGAGGGTAGGAAGAGTTGCTTCGCGAGCAAGTGAGGGTGGAAGGAACGAGATGAAAAGATGGATGGATGGTTGGTTGGTTGGTTGGCTGGCTGGTTGTTTGCTTGGCAGGTTGGTTGGCTGGCTGGTTGGTTGGTTGGTTGGCTCGTTGACTGGCTGGTTGGTTCGTTGCCTGGCTGGCTGGTTGGTTAGTTGGTTGGTTGCCTGGATGGCTGGTTGGTTAGTTGGTTGGTTGCCTGGATGGCTGGTTGATTGCTTGGTTGCCTGGCTGGCTAGTTGGTTGCTTGGTTGCCTGGCTGGTTGCTTGGTTGGCTGGTTTCCTGGCTGGTTGGTTGGTTTCCTGGCTGGTTGGCTGGTTGCCTGCCTAGGCTTCAGGCCTGTCAACTACCCGGGTCACATAGACCATCAGTGTCGAGCCGCCATCCATCAGCAGGAGGAGTCCCCAACACCTTCTTCAGGTCCTTCAGCTGTTGAGGTTATTTTTCCAAGACCACGGGTGGGTGTAGTGTACTCTTACCCTTCATGGCGCCAAGTTCGAAGCTAGGAGCCTCTTATGTTGTTAAATTCACTGACACTGTTTAAAACATGGGGGAGATGAGAGACCAGCGCCGTTTTGGTTAGTTCTTTAATAAAAGAAAAAAGACGAAGGCCCAATGGAAGATATGGTTACTCACCTGTAACTTTTAGTCTCGAATATCTAGGCTTTTTTTGTGTGTGGCGTACGAAAGACATCCTCATTCTCCTCCTCCTCCTCCTCTTCCCGCTCTTGCAGTCGCCACACACACACACACACACACACACACATCTGTCCAGTGGGACCCAGAGGATTACTTTCTCTCTCTCTCTCTCTCTCTCTCTCTCTCTCTCTCTCTCTCTCTCTCTGCCTCGCTCCACGAGTCGGATATTCAGGTGGATCGTTCGTCTGGCTCATCCCTCAAGTTGGACCGTCCAGACTCGAGAGACAACAACCCCTTGGACGAAGCTGCGGATTCCTCGTCGAACGTTCGAAGTCTCGAATCTGGATTTGAGGCTTGAGTGCACCCCAAAGATAAATAGATAAATAACTACGTAAAATATGCTGATTATCTACAAAAAAAAAGGTGACTCTTTATCGTAAATGAACATTATTTCAGTATCCTCGAGGTCGCACATCCCCCGTATGTCTTAAAGAAGGGAAGAAAGAACGCGAAGGTCGAGTACCCGAAAACCCTCTTTTTTCCTTCCTTCCCTTCACGAACCAGTGAGCTGGTCGACGACACGCCCACCACGCCTCACCGTGGCATTACGCCTTGAAGCCAGTACTCAACCCGAGGTCACACGGAAGCCAGTACCCAAACCCGAGGTCACACGGAAGCCATTACCCAAACCCGAGGTCACACGGAGTCATCATTCATTCGGGGCCCATTGACAGGATCAGCTGTTCATCACTCTCCCTGGTCCCTTGGAGAGGCTCACGTGACCAGTGAATGAGAGAGGTGGGGTACGCTCCAGCTGGTGCGGGAGACGGCGCCTCCCTCTGTATAGACTCACCATTCACGAGACGCAAAGACCCTTCGTGACGGAATGACTTAGACTGTCCAACAGCTCGTTAGGTAGTTAGTATGGTATATTTCATTCATTATTTTATGACAGACTGTCCAACAGCTCGGTAGGTAGTTTGTATGGTATCTTTCATTCATTATTTTATGACTTAGACTGTCCAACAGCTCGTTAGGTAGTTAGTATGGCATCTTTCATTCATTATTTTCTGACTTAGACTGTCCAACAGCTCGTTAGGTAGTTAGTATGGTATATTTCTATCATTATTTTTGCCCCTGCCAGCCTCTTTGTATGTTGCGACCTGGGCGCGCCATCGCAATGCACGCGATTAGAACTGGATATGTAGAGTCCATACATATACGCAGATGACCCCGTGGCCAAGCTTGGTCATGAAGCGACGGTGTTCCGCGAAGTGCCTGACCTTATCGGTCGTGGGAGTTGAGGGCGTTGCTTGACGCCCATAACCTTTCGCGAACTTCGTGGGGCGGTAAGGACGAGAGGACGTAAACCTGGGGTGGGTGTGTGGCACTTGTTGGGGGAGGAGAGGAGGAACAGTCAAAAGCTGTTCTCTTGGTTCTACCTCCTCCCCCTTCTTCTTCCTCCTCCTCCCTCTTTCTCCTCCTCCTCTTCCTCGACGCCTCAGTTATAATTAAGTTAATGATCAAATTGTGATGAGCAGATAGGATCCCGGGATGACTCACAGTGTGTGTGTGTGGGGGGGTGGGTGTGACTACTTGTTTGTGTGTTACGGGGTGCGAGAAGAGAGAGAGAGAGAGAGAGAGAGAGAGAGAGAGAGAGAGAGAGAGAGAGAGAGAGTGAGAGAGTTATACACTCGCGTGGCCCCCGTCTCTTAACCTTGTGTGTATGTACGATGTCCTCACACACACACACACACACACCATACCCAGCGGTTGTGCGATGCGTTTGGCGATCCTCTCGCGTGTTATGGGGAAGATATATTTTGTTGTGTCCTCCAGGTTGATGAAGCAAGACACGCTTCCCTCAAACACATATCTTGAAAAAGAACCAGAATTCTGTACAGACAGATCAAGCTATCCTCACCAGGGTCAGTGTGGTGGAGCGACTCAGGCGAAAGACGACGCTCGAAAGGGGAAAATATATATTTTTCCACGACGTTAATTTTATGGTCGTCATATCTCCCGTTGAGTCGATGACGCCAGGTACCCTCGCCCGAAGTTTGCTGAGAGAGAGAGAGAGAGAGAGAGAGAGAGAGAGAGAGAGAGAGAGAGAGAGAGAGACTGGACTGAGAGTTGAAGGGAGGGAGGGACATGAGGCGACCGGTGTGTGGTGTGTGTGTGTGTAGGGCTTGGACGAATGTGGCCACCAGACAGCGTGGGTCTGCTGCCGCGTCTTGGTTGTGTACCAGTAATGAGTGACGTCTGGTATGTGACCATAGTCCTCCCTCACTCCCTCCCCACACACACACACACACACACACACACACACACACATACACCGCCCCTCTCCATCACCACCTCCCCAGGTTCTTCAGCAGTCCTTAGGGCATGACGGCATGGCGTCTTTTGGGTTGGTTGACGACGACGACGACCCCCTGGAGGAGCAGCGGTGGGACGACGACCTTTTTTTTTTTACGCGTGGCGTCGGTTTGTGGTCGTGGGCTGGACGACCCGTGGTGGTGATGAATGTCGTATCGTATTACTCCTACCTCCTCCTCCTCCTCCTCCTCTTCCTCTCTTCCTTCTCCTCCTCTCCCTTCTCCTCCACTTCCTTCTCCTCTTCCTCCTCCTCCTCCTCCTCTTCCTTCTCCTCCTCTTCCTCCTCCTCCTTCTCCTCCTCCTCCTCCTCCTCCTCCTCCTCCTCCACCTTCTCTATGACGGCGTCTTACCCAAGAGAATTAAATGAAGATTGTAACGTTACATAGACTTAAGCTTAATGTTACAGAGACTAAAGCTTAACATTTCAGAGACTTAAGCTTAGCAGAGACTTAACCATAGTAGAAGCTTAACAGAGGCTTAAGCATAGTAGAGACTTAAGCTTAACATTACAGAGACTTAAACCTGGGGGTTGATACCCCACACTCGAACCCCACACGGCGTTTTACGTGGGCTGCCGTCCACCACACCGCCACCACCACCACAGCTCTACCACACCACCTGCACCCACGACGGCACCACACCACCACCACCACCACAGCTCTACCACACCACCCGCACCCACAACGGCACCACGCCGCCACCACCACCACAGCTCTACCACACCACCCGCACCCACGACGGCACCACGCCACCACCACAGCTCTACCACACCACCCGCACCCACGACGGCACCACGCCACCACCACAGCTCTACCACACCACCCGCACCCAATCAGTGACGTCGATAAGGTGAACAGCCAACGATAGTGATCAGCTGAGCATTATTACAGCTGGGACAACGTCTGCTGGAGGAGGAGGAGGAGGAGGAACGGCTAGGATGAAGAAGAAGAGAGAGGAGAGAGAGAGAGAGAGAGAGAGAGAGAGAGAGAGAGAGAGAGAGAGAGAGAGAGACCAGAGAAAAGTCAGTAGAACGAACTGTGAAAAGAGAAAGCGATAGACAACTTAAGGAGAAGTATGTAAATTTGAGAGCTCGAAGGTAAATCTCTTTTGTTTTTGTAAGGGTGAGGGAGGTTGAGGGTAAAGTTGTTTGTGAGGGTGAGGGAGATTGGAGGGTAAAGTTGTTTGTGAGGATGAGGGAGGTTGAGGGTAAAGTTGTTTGTAAGGATGAGGGAGATTGAGGGTAAAGTTGTTTGTGAGGGTGAGGGTAAAGTTGTTTGTGAGGATGAGGGAGATTGAGGGTAAAGTTGTTTGTGAGGGTGAGGGTAAAGTTGTTTGTGAGGATGAGGGAGATTGAGGGTAAAGTTGTTTGTGAGGGAGATTGGAGGGTAAAGTTGTTTGTGAGGGAGATTAAGGGTAAAGTTGTTTGTGAGGGAGGTTGAGGGTAAAGTTGTTTGTGAGGGAGATTGGAGGGAGTCTTGCTTCGTGAAGTCGGTACGCAATTCAGCCACACTTAGGGGCGAGACCTGCTTGCAAGAAGACAGTGGTCGGTACGACCGGTGGCCATTTGAGCACGACGAATACGAACGGATCCTGAAGCACAGCGAGTACGAACGGCCCTTGAGCACGACGAATACGAACGGATCCTGAAGCACAGCGAGTACGAACGGCCCTTGAGCACGACGAATACGAACGGATCCTCGAGCACAGCGAGTACGACCGGTGGCCATTTGAGCACGACGAATACGAACGGCTCCTGAAGCACAGCGAGTACGAACGGCCCTTGAGCACGACGAATACGAACGGATCCTGAAGCACAGCGAGTACGAACGGCCCTTGAGCACGACGAATACGAACGGATCCTGAAGCACAGCGAGTACGAATGGCCCTTGAGCACGACGAATACGAACGACCCTTGAGCACGACCATTGGGTATGATTTTCCTGTCCCTTCGACCTGATCCTCAAAGAAGTCTCCTGTAGAGAGGGAGAGACAATCCTCGAGAAGAAAGAAGGAAGGAAGGAAGGAAGGAAAGAAGAGGAGGAAGAGATTGAGATGGGGGAAAAAAAAGAAAGAAAGAATATCTCTTTATTTTTGCGACACCCAGAAGCTTGCAGAGCTACAGTTTGGACTGGGATGAAAAGATTCCGAGGATGAGACTTTAAAAGTGTTTGAAGGAGTTGAAGTGAAAGCCTCACCCACAGTGTTAGGACCCCTGGAGGGAGGGAGGGGAAGAGCAGCCCTCCCCCAGCAGCACAGGTGAGGCTGGGAAAAAAGAAGAGTTGAGAAATTGTAAGTTATTGGAATTGGTGGTGTTAAGAGCTTAATAGAGCAGAGTTGAGGTGGGATATGATGCATTTTTTTTTATGCCCTGTTTTAATTTACTAAGGGAAGATAAAGGACTTGATGTGTTAAATAGGCTGAAGTAGCCTTAATCTAAGGGAAGAAACCCTTAGATCACCCAAGGACCCTTAGGAGCAGATGATAGTGTGTCCTTGAAGAGCCGGGTAAAGCGAGAGATCAAGGGTGATAAAGACTTAACTCTTCTCTCCTTCTTTGATCTCCATCACTTGAGGGAACTTAGGGAGGCACCGCATCCTGGAGGTACAGTAAGAGAGGTGGAAACTGACGGGTATTACAGGTGACATGGGAAGTGTGTACCGTACGAGGGTGTGAAAGATATTGAGGTATAGGGCTGTGAACTACCAGGGGGTGTGTGAGGGACTGGTCGATCTGCCAAGTCTGAGAGAGAGAGAGAGAGAGAGAGAGAGAGAGAGAGAGAGAGAGAGAGAGACCCCACCCTCTGATGACCTTGTCTTAGTTCATGAATGGTTCTGATGATGTTTAGCAGACACTGTTACCCTTTCCTCTCTCTCTCTCTCTCTCTCTCTCTCTCTCTCTCTCTCTCTCTCTCTCTCTCTCTCTCTCCGACTCACACACACACACACACATCCATTGTGCTGACACTTCTTTCTCTCCGTCGTAACTCTGTATATTTCCTCCACCCGGGGGGGAGGGGGGTTTTCCCGCTCGTCATTCTTCCCTGATCTCTCTCTCTCTCTCTCTCTCTCTCTCTCTCTCTCTCTCTCTCTCTCTCTCTCTCCTCTCTCTATTTGCACTCGTCTTCCAGGAATCCATCATCATGGACCTTTAAAAAAAAAAAATTTTTATCATTATTGTTTCTTCAATTTTTCTTTCCCCATCTTCCAAGACATAGTCGTCATTGCGACTCCCCTCCACACACCACACCCCCGCCTCCTCCTCCTCCTCCTCCTCCTCCTCCTCCTCCTCCTCCCTCATTCATCATCACAGGCCACGGGGAAGGGGGAGGGAGGGAGGGAGGGGGGGAGAAGACACACTCGCAACTTTTTACGTCACCCGAAGCTTTTGGCTCCGACGCGCGGGTCAACTTTTCTTTTATATCTCCGTTCCATCTCGGCCTGCGCTGCTTCTCTCCTCCTCTCCTTCCATCCATCCCTCCCTCTGTCTTCTAGGACGGCAGCAGCTGTCTGTCAGCTCCCTCCTTTTGCTGCTGTGTGCCCCACTATGCTCCCTGAACTCACGTAGAACCCTACGCCATGCATGGCGATGCTTTTCGCGACGCCTCATAATGGGAGGCTCGCCTCATGATACCTCGTGAATCATCGTAGACGTGTCTGTAAGCATTACGACCATGTATCTGTGAGAGACACAGTAGTATCCATGTATCTGTGAGACACTGTAGTATCCATGTATCTGTGAGACACAGTAGTATCCACGTATCTGTGTGAGACACAGTAGTATCCATGTATCTGTGAGACACAGTAGTATCCATGTATCTGTGAGAGACACAGTAATATCCATGTATCTGTGAGAGACACAGTAGTATCCATGTATCTGTGAGACACAGTAGTATCCACGTATCTGTGTGAGACACAGTAGTATCCATGTATCTGTGAGACACAGTAGTATCCATGTATCTGTGAGAGACACAGTAGTATCCATGTATCTGTGAGAGACACAGTAGTATCCATGTATCTGTGAGAGACACAGTAGTATCCATGTATCTGTGAGACACAGTAGTATCCATGTATCTGTGAGAGACACAGTAGTATCCATATATCTGTGAGGCACAGTAGTATCCATGTATCTGTGAGAGACACAGGAGTATCCATGTATCTGTGAGACACAGTAGTATCCATGTATCTGTGAGAGACACAGTAGTATCCATGTATCTGTGAGAGACACAGTAGTATCCATGTATCTGTGAGAGACACAGGAGTATCCATGTATCTGTGAGACACAGTAGTATCCATGTATCTGTGAGAGACACAGTAGTATCCATGTATCTGTGAGAGACACAGTAGTATCCATGTATCTGTGAGAGACACAGGAGTATCCATGTATCTGTGAGACACAGTAGTATCCATGTATCTGTGAGAGACACAGTAGTATCCATGTATCTGTGAGAGACACAGTAGTATCCATGTATCTGTGAGAGACACAGTAGTATCCATGTATCTGTGAGAGACACAGTAGTATCCATGTATCTGTGAGAGACACAGGAGTATCCATGTATCTGTGAGAGACACAGGAGTATCCATGTATCTGTGAGACACAGTAGTATCCATGTATCTGTGAGAGACACAGTAGTATCCATGTATCTGTGAGACACAGTAGTATCCATGTATCTGTGAGAGACACGGTAGTATCCATGTGTCTGTGAGAGACACAGTAGTATCCATGTATCTGTGAGAGACACAGTAGTATCCATATATCTGTGAGGCACAGTAGTATCCATGTATCTGTGAGAGACACAGTAGTATCCATGTATCTGTGAGAGACACAGTAGTATCCATGTATCTGTGAGACACAGTAGTATCCATGTATCTGTGAGAGACACAGTAGTATCCATGTATCTGTGAGACACAGTAGTATCCATGTATCTGTGAGAGACACGGTAGTATCCATGTGTCTGTGAGAGACACAGTAGTATCCATGTATCTGTGAGAGACACAGTAGTATCCATGTATCTGTGAGACACAGTAGTATCCATGTATCTGTGAGAGACACAGTAGTATCCATGTATCTGTGAGACACAGTAGTATCCATGTATCTGTGAGAGACACGGTAGTATCCATGTGTCTGTGAGAGACACAGTAGTATCCATGTATCTGTGAGAGACACAGGATTATCCATGTATCTGTGAGAGACACAGTAGTATCCACATATCTGTGAGAGACACAGTAGTATCCATGTGTCTGTGAGAGACACAGTAGTATCCATGTGTCTGTGAGAGACACAGTAGTATCCATGTATCTGTGAGAGACACAGTAGTATCCATGTATCTGTGAGAGACACAGTAGTATCCATGTACCCGTGAGAGACACAGTAGTATCCATGTATCTGTGAGAGACACAGTAGTATCCATGTATCTGTGAGAGACACAGTAGTAACCATGTATCTGTGAGAGACACAGTAATATCCACGTATCTGTGAGACTGTATCCACGTCTCATTCACCTCGCCTTTCCACAAGTCCCATCTCCACTGGGATTTGACAGTTCTGGCGTCGTTCCACCGTGGGATTTCCCTATCCCATCCCTTTCCCATAGCCCAAGTTACAACATTCTCTCTCTCTCTCTCTCTCTCTCTCTCTCTCTCTCTCTCTCTCTCTCTCTCTCTCTCTCTCCGTTTCAGGGCGACGAAATTCGTCACCTCTTTAATTTTTTACGTACCGTTCTCATTCGATTTCTTCTTGCAAAGTGTTCGTCCTCGCGTGCTTTTAAAGTCGGGAGGGTGTTATTTGTTTATTTGTTTTTTGCGTGTGTTTGTGCGAGGACGCGCTCGGCTTCCGTCGGAGGCGAGAGAGGTCGTCCTCCAGCTGGGGTGGGAGGAAGGAGTCTCCTCCTCCCCCCAGACCTCGACCCGCTCCTTTTGTCCCATTTTCTGTGCGGGGAGACAGAGAGAGAGAGAGAGCACGGATGGTGCCTATTGTTGTGTAAACTAACTCCCCAGGCCAGCCTCAGCTATTGGTGGTGTTTCCCCAAGAGGACAGGGAGGGAGCGCAAGGGGAGGACGCAGAGGGTGAGGGAGTGAGGGAGGGAGGGGTGAGAAGGAGGTTGAGGAGGGAGGAGGACGAAATATATATGTATATAATAGTATTTGGTGGTGCAAAATTGGTTTATTTTCGTGAAGTGTGTGTGTGTGTGTATGGATGTGAAGGCCAGGCCAGAGACCCGTTCTCTTGTCACGGTTGGACGACATATGGGCGAGGGGGGCGAATCCCACAACGTAAAATGTGTGTCCTAGGACGTCATACACACACACGCAGGAGGGAAAACGCGTCCACCTATGTCAACACGTACGAGCCAGCCGGTCCATCACCACCGTAAGGTCGCGTTTGCTGCTCCCAGGTCGGAGAGTTAGGGGGCAAGAGCCAGCCATCCTTAAGTGATACATGGCCCACCTTGCCTAACCCCGGGAGGAAGGCCATTAATGTTGCGTCTGGTGGCCACACACACACACACACACACACACACACACACACACACACACGTTGCCTGGAATCAATGAAAGAACGCTTGTCGCTCTGGGTGCGTGTGTGTGTGTGTGGGCGGAGGAAGGAGGTGGGCGTGTGCAGAATGTCATGTTAATGGGGTTTGAGCACGTGACCGCTGGACCAGCTCAGGCTCTCTGAACACACACACACACACACACACACACAAGGGGACACAATACCGACACACACACACACATGGGGACACAATACCGACACACTGTCTTGCACGCAAAATTGGACTGTATTTTTAGAAGCTTTACTCTCATTCTTTGCCTTTAGAAACTATAATGATGAGGTTGGGGGGAGAAGAGAGATATTTTTAGTCCCCCATTGTCGTGTGTACTAAAAATAATGAGCTTGGCTGAGCAGAGTCAGTTACGAATGGCTGGATAATTTAATTAACGTTTGATTTTATACACTGTTTGGCGGGGGGGCCGTAATTGTAGTACTTTCGTCTCTGTTTGTGGTCATTTACGTCGACTCCATGAACCCAGAACCACCGGGTGGATATTCCATTATTCTCTCCACAACCCTCTACGCTGCGGAAGAGGCGGGGTTGTGTTATCGTGGCGTGGCCAATGTTCCTGTGTTACTTCAGGGTCGTGTTGTCTTGTGTATTGAAGTGGAAGGAGATGTTTGTGTGGGTGTAGCATCTGAAAAGGAGGTCAGTAGGTTGGTTGTTGTATGGACTTTAATTATATATATATATATATATATATATATATATATATATATATATATATATATATATATATATATATATATATATATTCCTATGAGTCCACGGGGAAAATGAAACACGATAAGTGTGTGTGTGTGTGTGTGTGTGTGTGTGTGGAAGATATCATCTTCCTCCAGTTTAGAACTGTCTTGCAACACACCTCCATGATCAGACAGATCCTTTCCTTATCTGTCATGTCGTTCGCGTCTGTCTATCTGTCGACCCAGTGTCAACCCAGTGTTTGCAGGCGGCTTGGGCAGCCGTGCGCCCCCGCCGCTCTCTTGACGCGATCCTCACATGTTCAGGCGGGTCGCCCCGGTCACTCTCACTGGTAATACATTTACGCTGGCATGTTCCTTGGTGTATTTGATAAAGGCAACACAGTATTAAGTTTCATGGCGAGAGGGATCCAATACCCATTCTGTACAACGCCCGTGTCAGATCTCATTTGGAACACACTGGTCGCTTCTGGTCACCAGACTCACTCCGAGACGCGAAGAAAAATGAGATAGAACAAATTCGTAGATGAGCACTAAAACCAATTTCGCCAGTCCGAAATAAAGCATTACGTAGAGTGTGGGAGATGTGGAATTATTCTCTCAAATGAAATATTGCAGACTCCGTGGAGATCTCAGAGAAGTTTTCAGAATGATGAATGATTTTTTAGAACATCATAATGAAAATATCCTCACATTAGATAAGAGACATTCAGCTACCAGAAATAATGGCATGGAAAATGAAAAAAAAAAAAGATGTAAATAGCCACTTGGGCAAAGGCTAAAGGCTTTTATTCATTTGTATGACTATAGTACATCAGAATAGCTTAACACTAGTTGTTTTCGCTGCGAAGAATATCCGTACCTTAAGATCAGAGATAGTTAAGTACTTTAGAAATATTCACCCATAATACACCTGTTTCAAGAAGGGAACGCGACAAATATTTAAATGTAGTTTTTTTTAATCGATTCGTTTGGGTTTTTTTTTTTTAGTCTTTTCTCCCAGATATGAGTCTCCTTCTCAAAGAACCCCTTTCTCGCTCTCCTATAAAATCTTCGTTGTGGTATAGCGTGCGTCTGCATGGCATTTCGTCGCCAAATTATTTCATGTAGACCATCGAGTGCCGGTGGTGTGAGGAGGCGCATTTTTACTTCCACCGTCCCCGTCTCCACCACAGATATGATTACGACCACAGGGCATTCGCCACCGCTGCTGCTGCTGCTGTCCTCCTCCAAGGTGATTGCCTCGGTCCTGGACCATCTGTTGCCTGCTCTACCCATGTTTCCAGCGAGTGGTTACCGCGTCCTCCCTTGCTCTTTCCAAGACCAGATGCAGTCGGGAAATGCTTACATGCTTACGCCACGTTTAACTTGCATGACCCTTTGAGTACGACGGTGCGACCCCTGAGCAGGGGGGTGCGACGCTTGAGCAGGGCGATGCGACGCTTGAGCAGGGCGGTGCGACACGAGCAGGGCGATGCGACGCTTGAGCAGGGCGGTGCGACGCTTGAGCAGGGCGATGCGACGCTTGAGCAGGGTGGTGCGACAGTGGAGCAGGGCGGTGCGACAGTGGAGCAGGGCGGTGTGACCCCTGAGTAGGGCGGTGCGACGCTTGAGCAGGGCGATGCGACGCTTGAGCAGGGTGGTGCGACAGTGGAGCAGGGCGGTGCGACTCCTGAGCAGGGCGGTGCGACCCCTGAGCAGGGCGGTGCGACTTGAGAACACGATGGCCCTACCCCTTTGAGGACGTCGTTGTGGATGTCAAGCAACAACGGCTGCACAACCCTCTTAAGCACGACGGTGCGAACCCTGAGCACGACGACGCTACTTTGTCCTCGACCCCTCTTAAAGCGACAGGTCGTCGTACCCAGCTGTCTTACGTTCGTCCTTTGATAATCGCATACGTGTTATCTTCACCGTGTCTAACGTCACGTCGTGCACCGCTGTCGCAATGGTGGACGCATCCTCAATACTAAGAACGCCTTCAGTGCGAGTGGGCCAGCTGGGTCACCTGGCTGGAACAAGGGAAGAATGTCGGAGGAATGCCTCGCTTTCTCCTTAATGCGCCTCGGAATGCTTCACAAAACTGGCTCAACTCTGGACGAGTTTATTCTGTCTTTCATCGTGAATTTATTCCGGGCGGTCGTGGGCGGTTTATCATTATTTTCATTATTGAGATTATTATCGCGGGCCAACGGGCCGTCCGTTGTCTGTACTCCCCACTGCGTCTGTTGAGATCGAGGCGCGTCGAGACATGGCTAGGAACTGTGGCTGCTCCAGTGGTGGACTTGGAGGCCTCTCCACTCTACTCCTACGACGCCTTCCACGTAAGGAAAGTACCCATCCTCCCTCGGGAGCTTCGTGAGTAGTCGTGTTCTAGGCCCGCGTGGGCTGCTGCTGCTGCCCTCCAAGGCCGCGTTTGGAACGTCCAGTGTGCTAGATGAGTTCGACTGGACCAGAACACGTCGCACCAACCTGCAAAATATTCCCAAAACAACATAGGGTTCGCGTGACTTCGAATCCCATCGTTGGCGCAGGGGCGTCGTCGCCAGGGATACGTGAGGGGTATATGGAGTATCGTGTCATGGTTGTATGTATATATATTCGTGTCCAGAGATGAGGGCAAGGCCGTCAGGACTGCTCCCGTCGGGTCCCCCCTTGGAGGATGGATGGGGAGATGATGACCGAGTGTTATAGCCACGGGTGGGTGGAGGTGCGCACCCGGGGAGGTGGTGAGTATTGCGTGTCGCAGCGATGTGTCGGACGCCAGGTCTTCCCGTTAGGCGGCGTATTGCGTGTCCAGGGCAGTGCTGTTGGCTGTCGTCGCTTCCTTCTCCCTCCCTCTTACCCCTCCTTCCTCCTTGAGGACGACGGTGCGTTCCATCCTGAGCACGGCGGGACGACCCTTGAGCACGAAGGGGTGACGACATGGCGACCCCCCCCCCCCCTTAGTCTCACGCGACGGTCCGATCCCTTTTGATGAGGATGAGATGGGACGACGCTCGAGCACGACCCCCCCTGAGTACGAAAGTCCGTCCGTCCGTCCCTCGAGCACGACCTTACGACGACCCCCTGAGTAGGAAAGCCCATCCGTCCGCCCCTCGAGCACGACCTTACGACGACCCCCTGAGTAGAAAAGTCCATCCGTCCGCCCCTCGAGCACGACCTTACGACGACCCCCTTAGTAGGAAAGTCCGTCCGTCCGCCCCTCGAGCACGACCTTACGACCCTTGAGTACGACATAACGAACCTTGAACAACGACGATGCGACGACCCTTGAGCGCGACGATGCGACGACCCTTGAGCACGAACCGACACCATGACCACTGACTGGTAAGTGTTGACCCGACCTTTTGACCCCGAGATGGGAACCACCCTCAGAGACCACGCACGACCAGGTCAGGAGGTCCCAGGTCGTGAGTAGCCGCTCTCTCATTAAAGCTACTCAAAAGCCGCTGGGGTGAGACTCGACATCTCCCTACTGCATGCAAACCCCCCTAAACCTCTCTCTCTCTCTCTCTCTCTCTCTCTCTCTCTCTCTCTCTCTCACACACACACACACACACCCTTTTCGCGTTGTTGGATCCCGGAATCCAAATTGATTTTGGATTAACGCGGGAGGGACGTGGTGGGAGGAGGGAAGGGGTGTGTTGATCAAGCTACGGGGGGAAAGGTGCAAGTCTGACACCCGTCTCTCATCTTAAACCCTCTCTTTTCCTGACTGTCTCCTCTCTCTTTTTTTTTCTATATATTTTTACCCCATTAGTGGGAGAGAGAGAGAGAGAGAGAGAGAGAGAGAGAGAGAGAGAGAGAGAGAGAGAGAGAGAGAGAGAGAGCAGGGGTTGGGGAGGGGGAGGTCTTCTCATTATTTCTGTGGTTCTTTTTCTGGCCTCATTGACGGCCTCTCTTGCTCGTGACCAGAGGGAGGCGACCTTCGCCACTCTGGAAAAGAGAAAAGGAAAAGGAAAAAGTATTTTTCTTTAGTACGGAGAGGATAAGTTACGCAATGCGTACAGTTTAGGGAGGTTTGCGTATCATGTAGGTGAGGTGAGGGCGGTGCGTATGGTTGGCAGTGTGAGTAGATCAAGTGGCATTGTGTAATGTTTAAGTTTTATGTAGTTTGGTGCTAGTTGTAATGTAGAGGACAAGTCATGTAGTAGATGAGGTTGTGTGTAGGGTAGATGATGTATCGTGTAGGGTAGGAGAGGTTGTTGAGTGTAGGGTAGATGATATATTGTGTAGTGTAGGGTAGATGATTATATTGTGTAGTGTAGGGAAGATGATCATATTATGTAGTGTAGGGTAGATGATATATAGTGTAGTGTAGGGTAGATGATATATTATGTAGTGTAGGGTAGATGATTATATTGTGTAGTGTAGGGTAGATGATCATATTGTGTAGTGTAGGGTAGATGATATATAGTGTAGTGTAGGGTAGATGATCATATTATGTAGTGTAGGGTAGATGATCATATTATGTAGTGTAGGGTAGATGATATATTATGTAGTGTAGGGTAGATGATATATTATGTAGTGTAGGGTAGATGATCATATTATGTAGTGTAGGTGAGGTTACGTGTAGAGAGTCGATGTTGTATCGTGTAGGGTTACGTGAGGTGGTAGTGTGTAGGGCAGATGATGTATTGTGTAGTGTTAGGGTGAGGTTGTGTATCGGACAAGTTCAGTGTTGTATTGTGTTCATGGCTGACCTCTCTGGTGTTCATGGTGGGTGTAGCGGCTACAATAGCCATGGCAGGCATGGCTGATCATGTTGCTCTGGATCACTGATGACTGTATACATGCGCCTCTTAATACATCAGTGATACGTACGTACGTACGTACACACACACACCTATGTATATATATGATATCATTCTTATGGTGGGCAATAGGTTGAGTGGTGTATCATAGACACACACACACACACACACACACACACACATAAAGGTGTATCACGTATGTGAATACTTAAGATACACAGGTATACACATATGAATACTTTAGAGTACACAGGTATACATATGTGAGTACTTGAATGCGCGTGTAAGACAAGCCGGCAGGTGTACAGAAGGAGGTCGGTACATAAACGGTCATTTGCATAATTGTATGTTAATGAGACAGTGTGCATACGTCGTATGCATGGATCGACCTGGGGATGATCTACCAGTTGCTGGGGACTGTTGGAGATGGTCTGCCTGTTGCTGGGAGCTGTTGGAGATGGTCTACCAGTTGCTGAGGGCTGTTGGAGATGGTCTACCAGTTGTTGGGAGCTGTTGGAGATGGTCTACCAGTTGCTGGAGGCTGTTGGAGATGGTCTACCAGTTGTTGGGAGCTGTTGGAGATGGTCTACCAGTTGCTGGAGGCTGTTGGAGATGGTCTACCAGTTGTTGGGAGCTGTTGGAGATGGTCTACCAGTTGCTGGAGGCTGTTGGAGATGGTCTACCAGTTGTTGGGAGCTGTTGGAGATGGTCTACCAGTTGCTAGGGGCTGTTGGAGATGGTCTACCAGTTGCTGGGGGCTGTTGGAGATGGTCTACCAGTTGCTGGGGGCTGTTGGAGATGATCTACCAGTTGCTGGGGGCTACTTGCCATGATCTACCGGTTCAGTTTCCCCTCCTAACTTCTTTCTTCCTCTCTCTTTCCCCTCACCCTCCCTCTGGTCTCCTCTTTCCCTCTTCACCATTCCATCCTCCTCCTCCTCCTCCTCCTCCTCCTCATCATCATCATCATCATCATCATCATCATCATCATCATCACCACACTCTCACCATCTTTATGTTTCTTCTTCTTCTCTACCCTCACCATCATCCATTGTCTCCCCCCACCTTTCGCCCGCCGCCCCCTCCC
>NC_092237.1:8797300-8812300 GCF_036320965.1 Panulirus ornatus
ACCTGGGTGTATCCTGCCGGCGTCGACCTCCATATTTTCGACACTTCATTTCCCTCAGCCCGGCAGATGCGTCACGCAGGATACGGCTCGCATAACATCTCGGGGAATTACGATTCGCAAATTTAAAATTAGATTTTTTCTTTTTTTTTTTAGAAATTTAGATTTTTACTGTTTAAATTTGCAAGTTTTTAAGACATTTAAGAAATTTAGATTTTTACTGTTTAAATTTGCAAGTTTTTTAAGACATTTAAGAAATTCAGATTTTTACTGTTTAAATTTGCAAGTTTTTTAAGACATTTAAGAAATTCAGATTTTTACTTTTAAATTTGCAAGTTTTTAAGACATTTAAGAAACTTGATTATCATTATTATTATTTTTTTTCTAATAATTTGTGATATATAGATTGGCCTCACGTACCCGTATATAGATTAATTATTATCGTTCTTGTTACAATTTGTCAGTAATTTATTCATCTCATTTCCCGGCCGTAGCTGATCTGTCCGCGTTGCTCACGGCTCTGTGGACGAGTTTATTGTTTGTGTAAATAAATGGAAAAAAAAGTTTTCACATTCAGTTTTTGCTCATATTTACCTGATTTTTTTTTTTGTATATGTTCAGTTTTCACACAATATTGGATCTTCACGTACATAAAACTGAAATAGATATGGTGATCGTAGATAGACAGATGGGATGATGGATAGATTAATTATTGTATCCATACTGAAGTCTAGGAATAGATATAGCGACGATAGATAAATACGATAATAAATGGGTAGCCTGCTATGTTAATGTATATAGCAGGCACTGCACTTGACGTACTTTATATATATATATATATATATATATATATATATATATATATATATATATGTATATATATATATATATATATATATATAGGGGAGAAAGAATACTTCCCACGTATTCCCTGCGTGTCGTAGAGGGCGACTAAAAGGGGAGGGAGCGGGTGGCTGGAAATCCTCCCCTCTCGTTTTTTTTTTCAATTTTCCAAAAGAAGGAACAGAAGGGGGGCCAGGTGAGGATATTCCCTCAAAGGCCCAGTCCTCTGTTCTTAACGCTACCTCGCTAATGCGGGAAATGGCGAATAGTATGAAAGAAAATATATATATATATATATATATATATATATATATATATATATATATATATATATATATATATATATATATATATATATATATATATATATACCCATGCCTAAGGGCAGTTACCGTTTTATCGGCCGTCTCCAAGGGGATGATGAACAGCTGGGCTGACTTTGGACCGACTGCCGCAACCAGGATTCGAGTACATGCGCTGGACTCCGGCTGGCCCGTGAATGTGTCACGGGTCGCAACGCTATCTATTTATCTATCTATCCATATATATATATATATATATATATATATATATATATATATATATATATATATATATAGATAGATAGATAGATAGATAGATATTGTCTTTGAAATTCATCGTTGTAATGCCTTGTATCGTCATTCTTTTGATTAATTGACAATTATCAGTTAATGATGGAAATGGAATTATTCCTGTTAATATAGATTAGCGTTATTAAGTTACACGTAACTGAATATCCTCCATCATTGAAGGAATTTCCGTTTTCTTTGCGAGAGAGAGAGAGAGAGAGAGAGAGAGAGAGAGAGAGAGAGAGAGAGAGAGAGTGAGAGAGAGAGAGAGAGAAGAGGCATTTGTTGAAACCGTTTTCTCTGTCAGTGAACCCATTCTTTCTCATTAAGAGACCTTCCCACGCTTCCATAAGCCACTCTCCCGTTTTCCTTTTCGGTTTAAAAAAAAGCAAGTTTCTCATTAACGATATTCCCCCTCATGCTTTAATACCACTGGTCCCTCATTAAAGGCACCAGTCTCTCTCTCTCTCTCTCTCTCTCTCTCTCTCTCTCTCTCTCTCTCTCTCTCTCTGTGCAGCATTTGTAAGGGGTTCCCCCCCCTCTCTCTCTCTCTCTCTCTCTCTCTCTAGCATTTGTAGGGTCTCTCTCTCTCTCTCTCTCTCTCTCTCTCTCTCTCTCTCTCTCTCTCTCTCTCTCTCTCTGTAGCATTTGTAAGGGGTCCCCCCCCCTCTCTCTCTCTCTCTCTCTCTCTCTCTCTCTCTAGCATTTGTAGGGGTCTCTCTCTCTCTCTCTCTCTCTCTCTCTCTCTCTCTCTCTCTCTCTCTCTCTCTAGCATTTGTGTGTGTGTGTGTGTGTGTGGGTTGGGGAGGGGGGGGGGTGCCAGGTACTCCAATGACGTAGTTGGCGATGATTTGGTTGCCACAGTCTTGCCAACGATTGGGTCACTCTTTTTGAAGGTGTATTTTGTTATTTTCGGCCGTCGTGAGTATTTTAGAATTGTGTATCACCCATTATTTTTTTCTGAGACACCCGGTGTTGCCCCTTGTTTGCCACCCAGGGTTGCCCCTGTTTGCCATTCAGGGTTGCCCCTGTTTGCCATTCAGGGTTGCCCCTGTTTGCCATTCAGGGTTGCCCCTTGTTTGCCTTTCAGGGCTGCTCTTGTTTGCCATTCAAGGCTGCTCTTGTTTGCCTCTCAGGATTCCACTTGTTTGCCTCTCAGCTTTGCACTTGTTTGACTCTCAGGGCTCTACTTGTTTGCCATTCAGGGTTGCCCCTGTTTGCCATTCAGGGCAGCACTTGTTTGCGATTCAGGATTCCACTTGTTTGCCTCTCGGCTTTGCACTTGTTTGCCTATCAGGACTGTACTTGTTTGCCTTTCAGGGCTGCACTTGTTTGCCTCTCAGGATTCCACTTGTTTGCCTCTCAGGACTGTACTTGTTTGCCATTCAGGACTGCACTTGTTTACCATTCAGGGCTGCTCTTGTTTGCCGTTCAGGGCTGTGCTTTTGTTTGCCACTCAGAGTTCCACTCGCCTGCCACTCAGGAGATCTCGTGAGTATTTTGTTTAGTCTTCAGCGTTGCATATTGTTTACGGTTGTTTACGCTCGTTACTGTAAACAGTCTGCGTTGTTCAGTGGCTCATGTGTCGATATCCCAGTGTGCCGATCTCTCCTTTCCCGCAGTGTTTCCGCCTCTATAGGACCTGGAAATGTAGATAACTTGGACTGGAAATGTAGATACTTGGGATGGAGATACATGGACTGGAAATGTACATACTTGGACTGAAAATGGAGATACATGGACTGGAAATGTAAATACTTGGACTGGAAATGTAGATACTTGGACTGGAGATGGAGATACATGGACTGGAAATGTACATACTTGGACTGGAAATGGAGATACATGGACTGGAAATGTAAATACTTGGACTGGAAATGTAGATACTTGGACTGGCAATGTAGATACATGGACTGGAAATGTACATACTTGGACTGAAAATGTAGATACATGGACTGGAAATGGAGATACTTGGACTGGAAATGTAGATACATGGACTGGAAACGTAAGTATCTGGACTGGAAATGTAGATACATGGACAGGAAATATAAATACCTGGACTGGAAATGTAGATACATGGACTGGAAACATAGATACTTGGACTGGAAATGTAGATACATGGACTGGAAACGTAGATACTTGGGCTGGGAACGTAATATTTGGAGTGGCAATGTAGACACTTGGATTGATATATATACACACATTCTCACCCATGTTCATGGTTCTCGTCCGCATTCTCTTTGGATGTCTATGAACACCGTAGATAATCTACATTTGTCATTGTCAGTATTTAACCCGGGCTACCATCCCTCAATCCAAATGCCAGTGAGTATTTTGTTTAGTGTATATATATATATATATATATATATATATATATATATATATATATATATTATCCCTGGGGATAGGGGATTAAGAATACTTCCCACGTATTCCCTGCGTGTCGTAGAAGGCGACTAAAAGGGGAGGGAGCGGGGGGCTGGAAATCCTCCTCTCTCGTTTTTTTTTTTTTAATTTTCCAAAAGAAGGAACAGTGAAGGGGGCCAGGTGAGGATATTCCCTCAAAGGCCCAGTCCTCTGTTCTTAACGCTACCTCGCTAATGCGGGAAATGGCGAATAGTTTGGAAAAAAAAAAAATATGGTATCTTTTTTTCCTCCCCCTCCCAGTGTGTCTCGTACCTGCTGGTATTTTGGTTAGTGAGTTTGGTATTTGGGTCCTCCTTTCATAGTGTTCGTTATCTTGGTGCTCCAGTTGGGTCGCAATGGAGGTGAGTGACTTGCTTCTGGTATGCTGTTGGGACGTTGTGGAGTACTGGAACGTTGTGGAGTACTGGAACGTTGTGGAGTGCTGGAACGTTGTGGAGTGCTGGAACGTTGTGGAGTGCTGGAACGTTGTGGAGTGCTGGAAACGTTGTGGAGTACTGGAACGTTGTGGAGTACTGGAACGTTGTGGGATGCTGGAACGTTGTGGAGTGCTGGAACGTTGTGGAGTGCTGGAACGTTGTGGAGTGCTGGAACGTTGTGGAGTGCTGGAACGTTGTGGAGTGCTGGAACGTTGTGGAGTGCTGGAAACGTTGTGGAGTGCTGGAAACGTTGTAGGTACTGGAGCGTTGTGGGATGCTGGAACGTTGTGGAGTACTGGAACCGTTGTGGAGTTCTGGAACGTTGTGGGATGCTGGAACGTTGTGGAGTGCTGGAAACGTTGTGGAGTGCTGGAACGTTGTGGAGTGCTGGAACGTTGTGGAGTGCTGGAAACGTTGAGGAGTACTGGAATGTTGTGGAGTGCTGGAACGTGGTGGAGTGCTGGAAACGTTGTGGAGTGCTGGAAACGTTGTGGAGTGCTGGAACGTTGTGGAGTGCTGGAAACGTTGTGGAGTGCTGGAAACGTTGTAGGTACTGGAGCGTTGTGGGATGCTGGAACGTTGTGGAGTACTGGAACGTTGTGGAGTACTGGAACGTTGTGGAGTGCTGGAACGTTGTGGAGTGCTAGAAACGTTGTGGAGTGCTGGAACGTTGTGGAGTACTGGAACGTTGTGGGGTAATGGAACGTTGTGGAATACTGGAACGTGGCAGAATACAGGAGTGTAGTGGAATACAGGGACATACTGGAAGCATCCGCAGACTTATGGAATGTTGTGGAATACTGGAACGTATGGGACAGCGAGACCCATATGGTTGTGGTTACGGGAAATGAGACAATATTTTTACCCCCCCATTTTTTTGAAGTGATTCGAAGGTACGAGGGCGCGTGGCAATACCTCTCCTGGGGGAGGGAGGGAGGCTGCCATCATGCTCTCGTGTGTGTGTGTGTGTGTGTGAGAGAGAGAGAGAGAGAGAGAGAGAGAGAGAGAGAGAGAGAGAGAGAGAGAGAGAGAGAGAGCTGGGTCGGTCGTACAATAAGACACAATAGAGAATATTGAGCCTCGGTATTATTATTTTTTCTTTTTTTTTTTTTACGTAGAAGAAACAATAGCAACGTATTAATAATAGAGTGAGCCTTGCTTTGCCAGGAAGCAAGCCAGCCTAGAATGATAGTACAAGAACAAACATTGCTTGCCTCCTTGTCTTATATATATATATATATATATATATATATATATATATATATATATATATATATATATATATTGGAAGTGATCACAATTGAACGCGTGATTTTAAGTAAATTCCTGAGTCCACGGGGATATGACACACGATAAGTTCCCAAGTGCACTTTCGTGTAATAATCACATCATCAGGGAAGATATATATATATATATATATATATATATATATATATATATATATATATATATATATATATATATATATATATATATATGGCAGTTCGTCTTCCTGTTGTATAATACACATTAATGTGAGAAGACTTACCTCGTCACCATTAACACACACATGACTTTCATCATGTTTATCTGGGCACTGTGTGATGTGCAACCCACGGTTGTAGGTCTTAGTACAAAACGTAGTTCTTAAGTAGAAAACGTTGTAGATCTTAGTGGAAAACGTTGTAGGTCTTAGTACAAAACGTTGTAGTTCTTAAGTAGAAAACGTTGTAGGTCTTAGTGGAAAACGTTGTAGATCTTAGTGGAAAACGTTGTAGATCTTAGTAGAAAACGTTGTAGGTCTTAGTCGAAAGAAAAGAAAGAAAAAAAAGAAAAACGTTTCAAGACAGAAACACGTGCTACTGGAAAATGTTGTAAGGTTTGCAATATTAAACTGTAAGAAGAGAGAGAGAGAGAGAGAGAGAGAGAGAGAGAGAGAGAGATAAGAGATGAAAAACTTAATATTAATGAGGTCAGCAGGGGGGGATGGATGATGACGGGGGGCCCACAAGGGAGGTGACCCTATTTTTGATCGGTCCATAATTTTTGTCTTCATTATTTTTCCTTTGTGGGGTGGGTGAGGGGAGGGTGAGCGTCGGGGGAAGTGAGGGTGAGGGTGGGTAAGGGTGGGTTTCGAGAGGGGAACCCGGTCCCCTGTTGTGGAGTCACTTACGAGGGGCGCCGCGGGATGATGAGGAAGGAGGAGGAGGAGGAGGACCTGGTGGTGTGGTGTGGTGAGGTGAGGTGGGGAGAGGGAGGTAGAGTGGTTGGTTTCCCTCGCCGCTGCTGGAGTGGGTCCCCGTGTTCCCCGGCCGCCACCTGCCGAGGGGCGGACGGACGGCCAAAGGGCCTGGGGAGAGAGAGAGAGAGAGAGAGAGAGAGAGAGAGAGAGAGAGAGAGAGAGAGAGAGAGAGAGGAGTGGTGAGAGGGATGATGAAGAGCCACTGGGCTAGACTCTCTCTCTCTCTCTCTCTCTCTCTCTCTCTCTCTCTCTCTCTCTCTCTCTCTCTCTCTCTCTCTCTCTCTCAGTAAGACAATGGCTCCTGCTGCGACAGGCGCGCCCTGAGGAGGTGGACCTCCTGCCGCAGGCGGCGACGTCACGCCCTCCCTAGTGTGAGGGAAGGGGGGCGCCTCGTTACTAACGCTGGCTGAGCTGATGACGTCCTCACGGAGCCCTTGAAGAGGACACTCACGGAGCCCTTGAAGGGGACACTCACGGAGCCCTTGAAAGGGACACTCACGGAGCCCTTGAAAGGGACACTCACGGAGCCCTTGAAGAGGACACTCACGGAGCCCTTGAAGGGGACACTCACGGAGCCCTTGAAGGGGACAGTCACGGAGCCCTTGAAAGGGACACTCACGGAGCCCTTGAAGAGAACACTCATGGAGCCCTTGAAGAGAACACTCATGGAGCCCTTGAAGGGGACACTCACGGAGCCCTTGAAGAGGACACTCACGGAGCCCTTGAAGAGGACACTCACGGAGCCCTTGAAGGGGACGCTCACGGAGCCCTTGAAGAGGACACTCACAGAGCCCTTGAAGGGGACGCTCACGGAGCCCTTGAAGAGAACACTCATTGAGCCCTTGAAGAGAACACTCATGGAGCCCTTGAAGAGAACACTCATGGAGCCCTTGAAGGGGACACTCACGGAGCCCTTGAAGGGGACACTCACGGAGCCCTTGAAGAGGACACTCACGGAGCCCTTGAAGAGGACACTCACGGAGCCCGTGAAGGGGACACTCACGGAGCCCTTGAAGAGGACACTCACGGAGCCCTTGAAGAGGACACTCACGGAGCCCTTGAAGAGGACACTCACGGAGCCCGTGAAGAGGACACTCACAGAGCCCGTGAAGAGGACACTCATGGAGCCCTTGAAGGGGACACTCACGGAGCCCTTAAAGAGGACACTCACAGAGCCCTTGAAGGGGACGCTCACGGAGCCCGTGAAGAGGACACTCACGGAGCCCTTGAAGGGGACACTCACGGAGCCCTTGAAGGGGACACTTACGGAGCCCTTGAAGAGGACACTCACAGAGCCCTTGAAGGGGACGCTCACGGAGCCCTTGAAGGGGACACTCACGGAGCCCTTGAAGGGGACACTCACGGAGCCCTTGAAGGGGACACTCACGGAGCCCTTGAAGGGGACACTCACGGAACCCTTGAAGAGAACACTCATGGAGCCCTTGAAGGGGACACTCACGGAGCCCTTAAAGAGGACACTCACAGAGCCCTTGAAGGGGACGCTCACGGAGCCCGTGAAGAGGACACTCACGGAGCCCTTGAAGGGGACACTCACGGAGCCCTTGAAGGGGACACTCACGGAGCCCTTGAAGGGGACACTCACGGAGCCCTTGAAGGGGACACTCACGGAGCCCTTGAAGGGGACACTCACGGAGCCCTTGAAGGGGACACTCACGGAGCCCTTGAAGAGGACACTCACGGAGCCCTTGAAGGGGACACTCACGGAGCCCTTGAAGGGGACACTCACGGAGCCCTTGAAGGGGACACTCACGGAGCCCTTGAAGGGGACACTCACGGAGCCCTTGAAGAGGACACTCACGGAGCCCTTGAAGGGGACACTCACGGAGCCCTTGAAGAGGACACTCACGGAGCCCTTGAAGGGGACACTCACGGAGCCCTTGAAGGGGACACTCACGGAGCCCTTGAAGAGGACACTCACGGAGCCCTTGAAGGGGACACTCACGGAGCCCTTGAAGGGGACACTCACGGAGCCCTTGAAGGGGACACTCACGGAGCCCTTGAAGGGGACACTCACGGAGCCCTTGAAGGGGACACTCACGGAGCCTCTCCGTTCGTGAGGGACCCCGGTCGTGAAGCACTGTACTAAATGCAGTGTACAACTGTTGACCCATTAAGTACTCTGTAAATTGACCCCGTTTTCGGGAGAAGTTTAAAGTAAAGTTTTGAAAGTATTAACTCTGCTTTAAGAGCAAAGTTAGCATCTTTAGAAGTAACACTTTAGCTAAAAACATAAGGAACAGAGAAGGGAGCCAGGTGAGGATTTTTCCCTCTTGGGCTCAGTCCTCGGTTCTTAACGCTACCTCGCTCACGCGGGAAATGGCAAATATATATCACCAAGTAAAGTTGAAAGTAAGGCTTTTGCGCCTATGGCCATTACCATAGCGCAAGTAGCATATATTTCTTTTAAACCAAGCCTTGTGGGATAACCTAGTAACATAATTCACTCACACCACCACCACATACTCAGACGAAGTTGTTACGGAAGATGACGTAAAAATGGCGAGTGGAGAGATGGCCAGACCGTGGTTGAACCCTTGGCTGGTAATGTTGGAACTGTTGGCCAGCTGGTTGTTAAGAGGATCGCTTAATTAAAAGCCGATTAGTTGAGTCAATTGATGTCATTAGTTCACACGTGCTGGTGCCTTCAGGGAGCCGCCAACGTTCCAGGGGTATATAGTTTTCGTATGATAGATGTCGCTTGTTTTACGAGTAAGGGCAGTTGAGGGTCATGGATTGTGGTACAAGGGCAGTTAAGGGTCATGGATTGTGGTACTAGGGCTGTTAAGGGTCATGGATTGTGGTACTAGGGCTGTTAAGGGTCATGGATTGTGGTACAAGGGCAGTTAAGGGTCATGGATTGTGGTACAAGGGCAGTTAAGGGTCATGGATTGTGGTACTAGGGCTGCTGTTAAGGGTCATGGATTGTGGTACAAGGGCAGTTAAGGGTCATGGATTGTGGTACAAGGGCAGTTAAGGGTCATGGATTGTGGTACTAGGGCTGTTAAGGGTCATGACCTTGTCTTACTAGGTCATATATATATATATATATATATATATATATATATATATATATATATATATATATATATATATATATATATATAAGGCCCAGTCTTCTGTTCTTAACGCTACCTCGCTAATGCGGGAAATGGCGAATAGTTTGAAAGAAAAGAAAGAATATATATATATATATATATATATATATATATATATATATATATATATATATATATATCAGTCGCCAGACAGGTGAGTGGTTCCACGGGACCCGATGGCGCCTTCGGAGACGTCTCCATACGTAGACACAGGCGAGCGAGTGAACCCGACGCTCATACCCCGTGCACAGTGCCTGGCCTCCTCCTCACTCACCCCTCCCTCAGGACTGGCACACACACACACCAGAACTCTTAAGGGTCATTCCCGTGTGGATACGTCTGGTGATTTCGATGTTATGTTTCCGTGACGTCTCTTTCCCCTCGGAGGGGGAAGAAGAAGGAGGTGGAGGTGTGTGTGTGTGTGTGCCTGGCCATGATTCATTTATTCAGTAGGAATGCGCGAGGAATTCTCGAAGCTGTTCTTCAAGGTAAATATATATTTATATGTGTATATAAAGGTGTAGTGTGTGTGTGTGTGTGTGTGTGTGTGTGTGTTGGTATGGAGACGCGTGTGTGCTTGTATTTGTTTCTGTGGATTCGTTTTTTTGTATATATATATATATATATATATATATATATATATATATATGCGTTCAATCGCGTATGTGTAGTTACGTCTTTGTACTGCACGGGGAGGGAGTTCTACGCCCGCCAGCCCCCTCCCTAACTTATGGTCTTTCCCATCATTTTGCCACCATCACGTACAGACAGCCACTACCATGCCATCATCACGTACAGACAGCCACTACCATTCCACCATCACGTACAGACAGCCACTACCATGCCACCATCACGTACAGACAGCCACTACCATGCCACCATCACGTACAGATAGCCACTACCATGCCACCATCACGTACAGATGGCCACTACCATGCCACCATCACGTACAGACAGCCACTACCGTGCCACCATCACGTACAGATAGCCACTACCGTGCCACCATCACGTACAGACAGCCACTACCATGCCACCATCACGTACAGACAGCCACTATCATGCCACCATCACGTACAGACAGCCACTACCATGCCACCATCACGTACAGACAGCCACTACCATGCCACCATCACGTACAGACAGCCACTACCATGCCACCATCACGTACAGACAGCCACTACCGTGCCACCATCACGTACAGACAGCCACTATAATGCCACCATTACGTACAGAAGCCACTACCATGCCACCATCACGTACAGACAGCCACTACAATGCCACCATCACGTACAGCCACTACTATGCCACCATCACGTACAGACAGCCACTACCATGCCACCATCACGTACAGACAGCCACTACCATGCCACCATCACGTACAGACAGCCACTATCATGCCACCATTACGTACAGACAGCCACTACTATGCCACCATTACGTACAGACAGCCACTACCATGCCACCATCACGTACAGACAGCCACTACCATGCCACCATCACGTACAGCCACTACTATGCCACCATTACGTACAGACAGCCACTACCATTCCACCATCACGTACAGATAGCCACTACCATGCCACCATCACGTACAGATAGCCACTACCGTGCCACCATCACGTACAGACAGCCAGTACCATGCCACCATCACGTACAGACAGCCACTACCATGCCACCATCACGTACAGACAGCCACTACCGTGCCACCATCACGTACAGACAGCCACTACCATGCCACCATCACGTACAGACAGCCACTACCATGCCACCATCACGTACAGCCACTACTATGCCACCATTACGTACAGACAGCCACTACCATGCCACCATCACGTACAGACAGCCACTACCGTGCCACCATCACGTACAGACAGCCACTACCGTGCCACCATCACGTACAGACAGCCACTACCATGCCACCATCACGTACAGACAGCCACTACCATGCCACCATCACGTACAGGCAGCCACTACCATGCCACCGTCACGTACAGACAGCCACTACCATGCCACCATCACGTACAGACAGCCACTACCGTGCCACCATCACGTACAGACAGCCACTACCATGCCACCATCACGTACAGACAGCCACTACCATGCCACCATCACGTACAGACAGCCACTACCGTGCCACCATCACGTACAGACAGCCACTACCGTGCCACCATCACGTACAGACAGCCACTACCGTGCCACCATCACGTACAGACAGCCACTACCGTGCCACCATCACGTACAGACAGCCACTACCGTGCCACCATCACGTACAGATAGCCACTACCGTGCCACCATCACGTACAGACAGCCAGTACCGTGCCACCATCACGTACAGACAGCCACTACCATGCCACCATCACGTACAGACAGCCACTACCGTGCCACCATCACGTACAGACAGCCACTACCATGCCACCATCACGTACAGACAGCCACTACCATGCCACCATCACGTACAGCCACTACTATGCCACCATTACGTACAGACAGCCACTACCATGCCACCATCACGTACAGACAGCCACTACCGTGCCACCATCACGTACAGACAGATAGCCACTCATCATCTTCCGGCCAATTAACGAGGGTAGTTGTCGATCATCGTCAAGACTGGGGAAGCAGGTTAATTAGCCCAGGTAATTAAACTGTCAGACGTTATTTTAGATTATTATTTTTGTATTTTTTTTTTTCATACGCCAAAGTTTCTTTCGACGTCCAGTGTGCTTAAGCGGTGACGTAATGCAGTTAAGTGTGCTTAAGTGGCGACGTAATGCAGTTAAGTGTGCTTAAGCGGTGACGTAATGCAGTTAAGTGTGCTTAAGCGGTGACGTAATGCAGTTAAGTGTGCTTAAGTGGCGACGTAATGCAGTTAAGTGTGCTTAAGCGGTGACGTAATGCAGTTAAGTGTGCTTAAGCGGTGACGTAATGCAGTTAAGTGTGCTAAGCGGTGACGTAATGCAGTTAAGTGTGCTAAGCGGTGACGTAACGGAGTTAAGTGTGCTTAAGCGGTGACGTAATGCAGTTAAGTGTGCTTAAGCGGTGACGTAATGCAGTTAAGTGTGCTTAAGCGGTGACGTAATGCAGTTAAGTGTGCTAAGCGGTGACGTAATGCAGTTAAGTGTGCTAAGCGGTGACGTAACGGAGTTAAGTGTGCTTAAGTGGCGACGTAATGCAGTTAAGTGTGCTAAGCGGTGACGTAATGCAGTTAAGTGTGCTTAAGCGGTGACGTAATGCAGTTAAGTGTGCTAAGCGGTGACGTAATGCAGTTAAGTGAGCTAAGTGGCGACGTAATGCAGTTAAGTGTGCTTAAGCGGTGACGTAACGCAGTTAAGTGTGCTTAAGCGGTGACGTAATGCAGTTAAGTGTGCTTAAGTGTCGACGTAATGCAGTTAAGTGTGCTAAGCGGTGACGTAATGCAGTTAAGTGTGCTAAGCGGTGACGTAACGCAGTTAGGTCGTGTGCTGTAGTGTCGTTATGCATCGCGTAATGATGATGGCCATTATTAGGAAGTCATTACTACGGGTTCCTTAATGTAAAATGACCTCTGTCGTTGTAAGTGATGATGAGGGGTATTATAAGTGTATACCCACTGTAGTGTACCGTGTAAGTTGTAAAGTAACACGAACCTCTGTCGTTGTAAGTAATGATGAGGGGTATTATAAGTGTATACCCACTGTAGTGTACCGTGTAAGTTGTAAAGTAACACGAACCTCTGTCGTTGTAAGTAATGATGAGGGGTACTATAAGTGTATACCCACTGTAGTGTACCGTGTAAGTTGTAAAGTAACACGAACCTCTGTCGTTGTAAGTAATGATGAGGGGTATTATAAGTGTATACCCACTGTAGTGTACCGTGTAAGTTGTAAAGTAACACGAACCTCTGTCGTTGTAAGTAATGATGAGGGGTACTATAAGTGTATACCCACTGTAGTGTACCGTGTAAGTTGTAAAGTAACACGAACCTCTGTCGTTGTAAGTAATGATGAGGGGTATTATAAGTGTATACCCACTGTAGTGTACCATGTAAGTTGTAAAGTAACACGAACCTCTGTCGTTGTAAATGATGATGAGTGGTATTATAAGTGTATGCCCACTGTAGTGTACCGTGTAAGTTGTAAAGTAACACGAACCTCTGTCGTTGTAAGTAATGATGAGGGGTACTATAAGTGTATACCCACTGTAGTGTACCGTGTAAGTTGTAAAGTAACACGAACCTCTGTCGTTGTAAGTAATGATGAGGGGTATTATAAGTGTATACCCACTGTAGTGTACCGTGTAAGTTGTAAAGTAACACGAACCTCTGTCGTTGTAAGTAATGATGAGGGGTATTATAAGTGTATACCCACTGTAGTAGTGTAAGCTGCCCGCGGATCCACCTGTGTGAATCACCCCGGGTTCATTCAGGTGTTCGGACGTGCCGCTGTGTTCGCCGATTCGAGACGGTTTCGTTTCGACTCGGGCGTCTGTGTTGAATGGGGCTCAGTTAAAGGGGCGGCGCCCTTGGGGGATTAGCCCTCATGAGACTGTCGCTTTGAGACGAAAAGGGACACGGAGGTTTGAATGGCCGTAGGAGGATGTTTGTGTGTCTGTATGTGGAATAGATAATAGGCATGATGGGTTCCTTGGAATTGAGGGGGGGTTCCACTGTACGTGCTCCTCGCCCCCCCATTCGAATGCCACTGTCCGTGTTCCACCACCTCACCACACCTCGCCACCACCACCACACCACACCACACCACACCTCCTCCATCTCCCACACCTCACCACCACTCCACATCTCACCACCTCACCACACCACACACCTCACCTCACCACCACCACACCACACCTCACCACCACCACCACACCACACCACCACCACACCACACCACACCCCACACCTCACCACACCACACACCTCACCACACCTCCTCCATCTCCCCATGGAAGTGCCCGTCATCAGGCCTCTCTCTCTCTCTCTCTCTCTCTCTCTCTCTCTCTCTCTCTCTCTCTCTCTCACACACACACACTTTCATAGGGACCCTCATGCCTTTTCCCCCCTCTCTCTCTCTCTCTCTCTCTCTCTCTCTCTCTCTCTCTCTCTCTCTCTCTCTCTCTCTCTCTCTCTCTCTCTCTCTCTCTCTCTCTCCTTTTTCTTCACACCCGGGGAAATGGGTCTGCCGGACGTGAGCGGGTTCCCGGCTTGAAATTCTCGGGAATTTTTGTCTGTTTCCATAAAAGAAATTATGGAATTAGTGGTTCTCATATATATATATATATATATATATATATATATATATATATATATATATATATATATATATATATATATATGTAGGTTTGCGGCAGGGGTGTGTGATGTCTCCATGGTTGTTTAATTTGTTTATGGATGGGGTTGTTAGGGAGGTGAATGC
>NC_092237.1:8814800-8829800 GCF_036320965.1 Panulirus ornatus
CCACGTCTCAATACCTCAGGGGGAGGACCGACACCCCCCACACACAACCCCCCCACGTCTCAGTATCTCAGGGGGAGGACCGCCACCCCCACCCCACACAACCCCCACGTCTCAGTATCTCAGGGGGAGGACCGCCACCCCCACCCCACACAACCCCCACGTCTCAGTATCTCAGGGGGAGGACCGACACCCCCACCCCACACAACCCCCACGTCTCAGTATCTCAGGGGGAGGACCGACACCCCCACCCCACACAACCCCCACGTCTCAGTATCTCAGGGGGAGGACCGCCACCCCCACCCCACACAACCCCCACGTCTCAGTATCTCAGGGGGAGGACCGCCACCCCCACCCCACACATCCCCCACGTCTCAGTATCTCAGGGGGAGGACCGACACCCCCACACAAGCCCCCACGTCTCAGTATCTCAGGGGGAGGACCGCCACCCCCACCCCACACAACCCCACCACGTCTCAATATCTCAGGGGAGGACCGACACCCCCACACGCAACCCCCCACGTCTCAGTATCTCAGGGGGAGGACCGACACCCCCACCCCACACAACCCACCACGTCTCAGTATCTCAGGGGAGGACAACCCCACACAACCCCCACGTCTCAGTATCTCAGGGGGAGGACCGACACCCCCCCACACAACCCCCCACGTCTCAATATCTCAGGGGAAGACAAACCCACACAACCCCCACGTCTCAGTATCTCAGGGGGAGGACCGACACCCCCACACACAACCCCCCACGTCTCAATATCTCAGGGAAAGACAAACCCACACAACCCCCACGTCTCAGTATCTCAGGGGAGGACCGACACCCCCCACACAACCTCCACGTCTCAATATCTCAGGGGAGGACAACCCCACACAACCTCTCACGTCTCAGTGTCTCAGGGGAGGACCGACACCACCCCACACAACCCACCACGTCTCAATGTCTCAGGGGGAGGACCGACACCCCACACAAACCCCCACGTCTCAATATCTCAGGGGAGGACCGACACCACCACCCCACACAACCTCCACGTCTCAATATCTCAGGGGGAGGACCGACACCACCACCACACACAACCCACCACGTCTCAATATCTCAGGGGAGGACCGACACCCCCACCCCACACAACCCACCACGTCTCAACATCTCAGGGGGAGGACCGACACCCCCACACAACCCCCCACGTCTCAATATCTCAGGGGAGGATAACCCCACACAGGACCGACACCCCACACAACCCCCCACGTCTCAATATCTCAGGGGGAGGACCCACACCACCACCCCACACAACCCCACCACGTCTCAATACAGATTCCTTCAGGCCGTCAGAGCGAATGGTCCCTCTCAAACTTTCCCTGTCTCCCTCTTATTGGATGGGTCTGAACACATTTCTCCACCCTCTTCCCTCCCTCTCCTCCGCCCCGATCCGCCTCCGCCCCTCGTCCATCCGCATGGGACACTGTCGTCCTCCAGCGATGTCTTCAGAAGCACCATTTCAAGTCGTCTGTTGGGGGTGTATCCGCAGACACTTAACTCAAGCTCACGCGGAGACAATGTCGTGAGGTCCTCGAGCCTCAACATGGGGTCGGATCCCCTCAAAGTGTTGTGTTGACGTCTTTTCTTCGTCTCTCTCTCTCTCTCTCTCTCTCTCTCTCTCTCTCTCTCTCTCTCTCTCTCTCTCTCTCTCTCTCTCTCTAATGTCTTCAAGACCTCCTCCACTTTCCATATCCCTGGGCTATATATATATATAAATGTTTATTCTTTTTTTGTTTTCCTTTCCCTTCCAAAATTGGGAATGGCCATATGTGAAGTCCTGTCCTTCATTTCCTCGAATGGCTTACACATCTCTCTCTCTCTCTCTCTCTCTCTCTCTCTCTCTCTCTCTCTCTCTCTCTCTCCCTCCACTGCATCACTCAGCCTGATTAACTCGCTCATCAGTTGACAATGTGAAGAAGTTCTGCAGCAGGAGGTTTGGGTCGTCTTTCGCCTCGTCCGCTGAACCTGTCTTCTCCCGAAGTGTATATTTCCAGTCTTTTTATATATATATCCTGCTCTACCCAGATCCTTTTTTGTATATCCTGCTCTACCCAGATCCTTTTTTGTATATCCTGCTCTACCCAGATCCTTTTTTTTGTATATCCTCCTCTACCCAGATCCTTTTTTGTATATTCTGCTCTTCCCAGATCCTTTTTTGTATATCCTGCTCAACCCAGATCCTTTTTTTTGTATATCCTCCTCTACCCAGATCCTTTTTTGTATATCCTGCTCTACCCAGATCCTTTTTTTTGTATATCCTCCTCTACCCAGATCCTTTTTTGTATATCCTGCTCTTCCCAGATCCTTTTTTGTATATCCTGCTCTACCCAGATCCTTTTTTGTATATCCTGCTCTACTCAGATCCATTTTATATATCCCGCTATACTCATGTCCTTTCTATATATCCTACTATACCCACACGTTCCTTCTCATATACCTTTTCAAATTCAGTTTGGCTGGAGGTTCTGCCAGTGTACCCCTTCCACAGCCCACCTCACAACTCTTTGCTTTTTGACATCTTTGACGAACCACACATCTCAGCATGTATTCTTGACGTGTGTGTGTGTGTGTGTGTGTGTGTGTGTGTGTGTGTGTGTGTGTGTGTGTGTGTCTGATGGACCAGAACTTTGTCTGTCAACTTCAGCAGCGGGGTCGGGGGTCACTGAGGAGTGGGTGGGGGGGGGGAGGGGTTGGTCATTCTTCCTCAGGTCGGTGTCCAAACTAGTTAGGAACGTGTTGAAAGTTTAGCATTCTTCTCCCACTTAATAACTGAAAGACCAGGAACACGCTCCCCCCCCCCTCTATCACCCCCCCACTCCCCTTCCACCCCCCACATCATCATCCTCCCCTCCCTCTCCTCTCTCTCTCCAGCATCAAGATTCCCATCCCCTCTTTCCCTCCCCCACTCATCCCGTCCCATCTCTCCCCCCACTCATATCGTCCCCCTCTCTCCCTCCCCCACTCATATCGTCCCATCTCTCTCTCCCCAACTCATCCCGTCCCATCTCTCCCCCCACTCATCCCGTCCTTCTCCCAACTCATCCCGTCTCCCTCTCTCCCCAGCTCATCTCGTCCCCTCTCTCCCCAACTCATCCCGTCTCCCTCTCTCCCCAGCTCATCCCTTCCCCTCTCCCCAGCTCATCCCGTCCCTCTCTCCCAACTCATCCCGTTTCTTTGATAATTATTCTTTTTTTTTCAATCCTACCTCAGCCAAATGATGAGACACGGTCCCCACCTTCATCATCATCATCATTATCATTATCATCATCATCATCATCATTATCATCATCATCATCATCATCATCATCATCATCATCATCATCATTATGACCAATAATTACCCCCCCTCCCCCTACATTATGATGGCCTTTCTCACCAGTGGCGCCTCCGTCGTACCATTACGGTAATTGTCACCTTTAATTCGAAGCCATTAATTTCATTAGCATATTGTTGGGCATGTTTCTCGACCCACAGGCAATCTAGCTGTTCATCTTTCCTCTTGGGGCTGGTCGATGAACGGGTACCTTGCATAGGCTCCTAATATATATATATATATATATATATATATATATATATATATATATATATATATATATATATATATATAGATAGATATATGGATTAGATGGTGTAATAGCGTATAAGAGATGATCATAAATGGTAATTATTCGCCATGAATAAAGTAAGATAATTATCATCGCCTTCGTCTTTAAAGAAGTCATTATTATAGTCTTCAGCGTCATCATTTGGTATACATTATTACCCAAACGTAGGATTGGCTCCTTGAGCACGACGGAACGACCCTTGAGCACGACGGTACGACCCTTGACCACGACGGTACGAAGACCCTTGACCACGACGGTACGAAGACCCTTGACCACGACGGTACGAAGACCCTTGACCACGACGGTACGAAGACCCTTGACCACGACGGTACGAAGACCCTTGACCACGACGGTACGACCCTTGACCACGAGGGCACGACCCTCGGTTATGATACCCAAGGGTCGTACCGTCCTGCTCAGGGGGTGAGGCGGGGGGGGGGGGGGGGGGGGGGCTGATGAACCTCAAGTGATCATATACATTTAGCCATTTTTTCCGCCGTGTTTATATGTCTGGCTGGAGCGGGTGAAGGCCGTGGGTTGTACGTGACGTTTCTAATTTAGATTTCCGCATCTTTATCCCCTCGCGAACGGTGCATCAAAGTGCCATTTCATACCATTTTATACACACACACACACACACACACACACACACCCAGAGGAACATGTTAAGCAGTTCCTCTACACGTTCCTGTATCTCTGTCCCTCACTATAGATGTCGCGCGAGCCACGTAGTATGTAAGGGTTATGTCCGTCCATTCCCCGCGAATTTCCAGCGTCCTGCAGTGTATTACCCTGGCCAGCTGTGGAGGGGCGCGGCGCGCGGGGGCGCGTGAGACGTGTGGTCAGCCACATCAGTGTGGCGTAGAAGGGGGTCAGTCTGTTACCCGAGGTTATATCATTATCTTTCGTGCGTTCGGTTGGCCAAGTCCTCAGTGTGGCCCGTCAGCCTTGGCCCTTCGTACAGGATTGACTTCGAGATATGGTTGGCAAGGGAGCGTTGGTCGACGTGGGATGCTCCTCCTCCCACTGCTGAAGGGGTAGTTAGGGGAGGTGGGGAATATTGAGGCCTTTTAAGGGGCGTGGGCACTGTGGAGGATTGAGGGATGATCCTCATCAGCGGAGGAGGAGGAGGAGGAGGAGAAGTGGCTCGAGGATGAATGTGTCGTCTGAGGATATGATACGACGGAGATGGTGTGTGTGTGTGTGTGTGTATATATATTTCATACTATTCGCCATTTCCCGCATTAGCGAGGTAGCGTTAAGAACAGAGGACTGGGCCTTTGAGGGAATATCCTCACCTGGCCCCCTTCTCTGTTCCTTCTTTTGAAAAATAAAGGAAATATATATATATATATATATATATATATATATATATATATATATATATATATATATATATATATATATATATGGTAATGTTTCATAGACATGAAAGGAATGGGGATCATAGTGACTGTCAATTTATCTCCCATCATTTTTTTTTTGACCACACTTGCGTCGTTTGATCCGCTCACCTAATCACATACACGCGTTTTTTTCCCCCGTTTCAACATACGTTTGAGTGTTTGTAAATGTGGTGATGTATGCGGATCTCGTGCGAATTTCCAAGTCTTTGCCTCCATCGGATTTGTGAACTATTTTGCGATTAATGTGTGTGTGTGTGTGTGTGTGTGTGTGTGTGTGTGTGTGTGTTTATCAAATGGCGTCCTAGCTACGTCTCTTCGTTGTATATCAACTGACTGTTATATTTCTCTCTTGTGTCTCCCTTGATGATGTGATTATTACACGAAAGTGCACTTGGGAACTCATCGTGTCTCATTTTCCCCCATGGACTCATAGGAATATACTTGATCATGCGCTCAATTATGATCCTTTCCAATATATATATATATATATATATATATATATATATATATATATATATATATATATATATATATATATATATATATATATATATATATATATACACGAGCTACTGAGTCTTTTGAAACTCTGGAGATATCCACCTGATAATCCATTTATTTATGATTTCCGATTTGATTTTTTTTTCCCCATTAAGTTATAACGTGATCAAAATATCGAGGCTTTTAGTGCTGGGGGGTATATAACCTAACCCGCCGCCATGTTTCAAAAAAAGAAGAAGAAAAAAAAGGAAAAATTGAAAAAAAAGTTAATTACACACAGATGACCCGATCCGACACGTCCGTCGTAATCAATTGATTTAGTTCGCTCATACACACAGTAGACCAAATTGACATTACAGTCCCCTAAAAAAAAACCACACGAAACAAATATAAATGGTCGATTTTGCCAGTGTCGTCTCTCTCTCTCTCTCTCTCTCTCTCTCTCTCTCTCTCTCTCTCTCTCTCTCTCTCTCTCTCTTACTCACTCACTCACTCACTCACTCTCTCTCTCTCTCTCTCTCTCTCTCTCTCTCTCTCTCTCTCTCTCTCTCTCCCCACCCGTCAGATTAAACACAGATTATTATTATTATTATTATTTACTTTTTTTTATTCTCTTTTTACCTCTGTATTACCGTCATGTTTTTTTTTCTTTTTTTTTTTCCAAACCAGTGCCGATGCGAACCCTATCAAATAAAAGTGCGTTGGAAATTGATGCGCGCGCGCACACACACACACACACACACACACACACACACACACACACACACACACACACTGACTGCATCACGTCCATGCACTGGCTCATGTTTGAGATAAATATTGTATATCATGGTCCCTCCTCCCTCACCCCTCCCTCATGTTAGCCACTTTCCAGTATGCATCAGGGAGGGAGGAAGGAGGGAGGGAGGGAGGGAGGAAGGAGGGAGGGAGGAGGGAGGGAGGAAGGAGGGAGGAAGGAGGGAGGGAGGAGGTAGGAGGTGAGGGAGGGAGGAGGGAGGAGGGGATTAATGTAATTTGGAGTAATAGCATATTAATCTTTGGAACGCGGCGGGACGATCGCTTGAACCCCGAGTATATACGACCCGTGGGAATGGCCAAGCGGACCCTTTAGGTTTAATGGCTTGTTCAAAGGTCAGAGGTCATTATACCGTTAAAAGAATCGTAGACTGCTGTGGTCAGTGGTGATACCGCCGTCAGCCAAGAGTCGTACCGTCGTAATGAATGATCGTACCGTCGTAATGAATGGTTGTCGTACCGTCGTAATGAATGATCGTACCGTCGTAATGAATGGTTGTCGTACCGTCGTGAGCAAGGGTCGTATTTTGGTGCTTAAGTGGCTATACCGTCGCAACTAAGGGATTAATTAAACATCATGACACTGCCATTAACCTTGGCGTATACATAATTGCTGCATAACCAGTTCCCAACCTCCCTGCATCTAACAGTGTCATATGGAAAATGGAAATAAGATATTGAATTCGCATGTGGCATTTATTATTATTATTATTATTGTTATTATCATTATTATCATTATAATTATTATTATTATTATTATTATTGTTATTATCATCATTATTATTATTTTTATTATTATTATTATTATTATTATTATTATTATTATTATTATTATTATTATTATGATAATTATTATTGTTATTATTATTATCATTATTATTAATTTCTTTTTTTATGGACAGAAAATGGGAATTTTATGGATTTTATATGCAGTGAAGGAGTGCGTGTGACTGGGACGAGTACAAGAGAAGTACTGACCGTCATCACACGTTCGCAGTGGACTTAAAGACCTAAAAAATGTTCTGAACCAAGACCTCCAAATTCTGGACGAAACCCTTCGTAAGACCTCCTCCTTCTCCCCCCCCCCCCCTTTGAACTCTGAATGGCCTCGCCCCCTCTCCCATCATCCCTCCCTCCCCCTTCCCCCCTCAAAGCTCTTGGACTTCACTGAAGCCCTTTGGTCGTCGTGTCCGGCTCCGTCCCTGGCACCCCCTGCGGGGAGGAGGGACAGCCTTTGCCTAAGCCTCCTGAAGAGGCTTTAGCCTTTACCTCCTCTTTATGCCGAGTCTCTGAGCCGGCCGCATCCGGCTTACTTCACGCCGGGTATTTAATGTGCGTCCGGTGTTGCAGCCGGGTTGAAAGGTGGCCGGTAATATAGCCTCAGGGGGAGGGAGGGAGCCGGTAATATAGCAGTGGGGGTGTTGGGATGTGAGGTTGACTCACACTGGCCAGTAATATAGCCGAGGAGGGAGGTTGGTGAGGGAGGGTGAGGGGTTGGTGGTGCTCCCAGCTTGGCCAGTAATGCAGCACTGGGGGTGTGTGGGAGGTGGGTTCTCTTCGTGACGATAGATGCACCAGCTGTTGCTCCACAGGTCTGTACACCTGAATGCCGCCACCACCACCGCCACCATCCACCACCAAGGACACCGGTACCAACCTTACCACTACTGGAGCGAGAGAATTGGCCCTCACACAAGCACACTGGTGAGAGTTGTTGCGTCCTGGAGGTGTGGTCTGTGGAGGCATCACCCAGCTTACCCTTCGTCGCGCTTGACGGTGGTGGGGGTTTGATGGGAGGTCTTCGGCAGTTCTCTGCGCCCCCACGCGCACCCCTCCCTCCCTGTGTGGGTCGCGCCCTCCCTCTCTGTGTGGGTCATGGCTGTAGGAGTTGTCTCGTGGATGAGGTATGTGGGTGGGTGTGTGAAGAGTATGACGTTAGTGGAGAGAGAGAGAGAGAGAGAGAGAGAGAGAGAGAGAGAGAGAGAGAGAGAGAATGTGGTGTTGGAGGGTTTTGAGAGACATTGAAATGGTAACTTGAAATGTGGGTGGGAGGACAACTCCAGATGAAAAGCAGGCGTGATATAGTGTTGGAGTGAGCGTAGCGACAGAGGGACCCTTGCGGTGGCACCACTAACTAGTCTTTAGGTAAGGACGTGCGGGGAACACTACGCGCTAGCCTCGCGCACTGGCAGTCTCTCTCGTCGTAGGTACCGGTAGCTAGGGGTCTCTCTCTCTCTCTCTCTCTCTCTCTCTCTCTCTCTCTCTCTCTCTCTCTCTCTCATCTGAGGGGGGGTACAGTAATAAGGTGGGAGGTGCCAGACAGGACAGTAAAAGTGTAATGGCCTCGGAGCATTGGGGTTTTGAGCATACCCTGGGGAGCCTCCGACCTCTCATGACCTTCTGACCTCCCCTGACCGACGACGCCGGGTCATGGCCACGCCCCAGACGTCATGCCTGCTCCGGTAGCGCCGCCTTCTCCTGTACTACTCGCCCAAGCACGTCCTTCAACATGTTCTACCATCTTCTCCATCCACCAGAAACTCGAGCGCTTTCTAAACCACCACCACCACCAGCACTAACACCTTCTCCAACACTACAGACGCTACCATCATCTCCAGCACCACCAGCCCAAAAGGGCCTTCTCCTCCCTATCACCAGTCCTTAGTAATGGTTGAGGAACCTCTTCCATTTCTACGAGAGAGTGAGCTCCATGTAAGAACAGAAGGCCGAATGGAATGTGTGGGTCTGGTCTGCCGGAAAGCATTTGACACTGTCACACACGAGGCGGGGAGGTCAAGAAGCAGAGGAGATCTCTCGACAGCAATAAGGAGGAAACTCCCTCGTTAGTAGTAGGGAAGCGAAGGGCGTATGGACGTTTCTTGAACAGGTAGTGAGGGTTGGCGCTACACTGTACACACACGTCAAGGAGGGTTACACATAATCTCACACATGCCTAAGGGTGAGGTCAAAGGTCTCGTCCCAAAAAAGGGGTCGTATCGCATTGCCGCTGAAAAGAGTCGTCCAGTCGCGTTCGAAAGGTCGCATGGTCCTTCTCAGCCTCCGACCTTACTCCACCACACGCCACAACCCTCTTCCCCCTACCCACATGTGAGGAAAGCATCACCCGAATCAGGTACAAAATATGTGGGGATGTAGAAAGGTGAATATTCTACGAATATTTTTTCCCCCGTCCATACGGGCATACGGGTGTGTGTGTGTGTGTGTGTGTGTAAGTAGGTCATGTACGTTATGGACCTGTCGCGTTGTTTTTTCGTATACTTAAAAAGCTTTTGATCCCATGCAACACTTTGTAAGTACGATATAAGTATTGTCGTATGATCTCCTCCAGATGAATACATTAATCCATGCGTACGTATGATATACATGAAGGTATTTGATGTATACATGTTAGGTGTGTACATGGTACAGTGGCGCGCGCCCCTCACGGGAGTGTTCATGTTTATCATACGGCAGGATCTCGTATTGACGTACCCGGTGGCCATTCAGGGCGAATGATGTAGGGCGACCATTCACCTCCATTCATCATTTTTTGGGGTGTATGGCTCTGGTGAATGTGTTAACCGGCGGGTAGGCTAACAGAGACGTTTCGAATCGAATGTCTGGTGCGCGCGCATCTTGATGTCACGGGAGCGGGCGAGAGCAGCGTTGCCAGGTGTATGATAACTGTCAAACACGTATGATAGTTCTCAGGGGGCGTGCAGTATTTCTCCCCCTTTATGATGATTTTGCATCGCTGTAGTAAAATAGGAAATATATGATGACAGGTTCAAGATAAATATATAATCCTGTATTTGTAGATCATTTATTAGGGGGGGGGGGGGTGAGGGTGTTCTCTCGCCTTTGTGAATTTAATTTTCCTTCAAATGAAAATAAGACGAACCTCGCCTTCATCGTGCCGTTATGCACTTTCCTCCACATTTCTCACCCAAAACGTCTTCGTTCGCGCCCTTCCTCTTCCTGGCTGTCGAATAAAAAGGACAAGCCATTGAAATGGGACTTATGCTAACCCTAAAAAAAAATCTTGGGTAGCGAGTGCAAACCATTGTAGCGTTCACCATTTTGAAGTCTAGTGCTGCGTTTTTATTTTTCCGTTGAATTTTGTGTATGTGTGTGTGTGTGTGTGTGTGTGTGTGTGTGTGTGTTTATTCAACAGACTCATTTAAGGTGTTTTATTCAACATGCTGAGGTGGGTTGCTAGTCTCGGATTTTCGTTACGTATTGAATTAAATATTGTAAGTGCTAAAGTACGTGATGTACGATTTGAGTGTTATAGAACACTAGAGTTTTTACACTCGTGTTGCCTCTTCTCTCAGTGTGTGTGTGTGTGTGTGTGTGTGTGTGTGTGTGTGGTGAACTATGTTTAGTTTGTATTTTTTTTTTTTCTCTTTTGACTGGATTTATATTTGGACCCGTGTTAGTCTTAGGGGCACTGGGTTTTTAAAGCCGCACCTGTGAATGGTATTATGGATTGGTATTGATGCTACTGGTTAAAGATGCACTAGTGATTGGTGTAGAGGATTGGAAGTGTACAAGCGAGGGGGGGTTGAAGATGTGCTGGTGATTGGTGTAGAAGATTGGAAGTGTGCAAGTGAGGGGGTTGAAGATGTGCTGGTGATTGGTTTAGAGGATTGGAAGTGTGCAAGTGAGGGGGGTTAAAGATGTGCTGGTGATTGGTGTAGAAGATTGGAAGTGTACAAGCGGGGGGGGTTGAAGATGTGCTGGTGATTGGTGTAGAAGATTGGAAGTGTACAAGCGAGGGGGGGTTAAAGATGTGCTGGTGATTGGTGTAGAAGATTGGAAGTGTGCAAGTGAGGGGGGTTAAAGATGTGCTGGTGATTGGTGTAGAAGATTGGAAGTGTACAAGTGAGGGGGGGTTAAAGATGTGCTGGTGATTGGTGTAGAAGATTGGAAGTGTACAAGCGGGGGGGGTTGAAGATGTGCTGGTGATTGGTGTAGAAGATTGGAAGTGTACAAGCGAGGGGGGGTTGAAGATGTGCTGGTGATTGGTGTAGAAGATTGGAAGTGTACAAGCGAGGGGGGGTTAAAGATGTGCTGGTGATTGGTGTAGAAGATTGGAAGTGTACAAGCGAGGGGGGGTTAAAGATGTGCTGGTGATTGGTGTAGAAGATTGGAAGTGTACAAGCGAGGGGGGGTTAAAGATGTGCTGGTGATTGGTGTAGAGGATTGGAAGTGTACAAGTGAGGGGGTTGAAGATGTGCTGGTGATTGGTAGTGAGGACTCCTGGTCACGTGGTATGAGGTGAAAGATGCACCAACGACTCCAGATCGAATTAATCACCCAGCGAGGCACATGATCAAAGGCGCGAGGTTCGATTCCCGGGCGCTGGTAGTCGGCCCACAGTTACACACCAGCCGTTCATCCTTCCTTCAAGGCTGGTCGATATATGGCGACCTGGCTTGGGCTAGGATGTTTTTAAAGACATGGTACATACATACAGGGCTAAGACACGGGGCACCACAAGTGTACCACTCTCTCCCCGTAACACACACACACACACACACACACACACACACACACACACACACGCTTATATATATATAGTGTATGAGAGAATTTTTGGACGAGGATGTAGAATGTTTCCTTTGCCTCGGAAACGAGCAGGTGTCGTGTGTCATTCGTGTGTTCGTGCTGGCAGTCTCTCTCTCATCTTGTGTCGTGTGTCGCCCGCCAGACCAGCAAGGAGGGAGGAGGAGCCAGACCAGCAAGCAGGCAGGCCAGGAGGTGGAGGAGGAGGAGGCCAAGCGTTCGCTTTACGCCACAAAGAGGGACAATATTTGTGAGAGCTTTGCTCCTGGTCTTTTCCATCGTGGGGTAGTGGTGAGGTTCTGGTGGTGTGGTGGTTGTGGTAGTAGCAGTGGTTGTGGTGGTTAATGGTGCTGGTTGTTGTGGTAATGATGATGATAATCATTATGATAATGATCATAGATAATGATAGTCATAATGATAATGATGATAATGATATGGTAATATGGTTAGTTGAAATTATAATCATGATAATAATCATTATGATAATGATGATAATATGAATAATTGAAATTATAATCATGATAATGATAATTATTATGATAATTACGATGATGATAATGCGTAAAGGGGTTACTGAATTAACAGCAGCAGAAGGCTGAAGAATGCTTCATGAACACAACGTATATACGTACGCACAACACTGGGCCATATAAAGTGGAATGTATATAGAGAAATACAAACAACCTTTCTATAAACATTATGTAGGGATGTTTACCGATTAACGATCGTTTTCACATCGGCTGAGACGGACCTGCTCTTGAAATCGGTCTGCACGAGCCGGGATGGTATCGGCACGTTTGTTTCCGAACCTGCAACTTGGGACGGAGGATCTCAGGCGTCAGGAGGTGACGGTGGCGAGTTTGGGTGCAGCGGCTTCCATCCCAGACTGTCGGATGAGGTCTAGGGTGACGCTGGATGGAGAGAGAGATAGATAGATAGATAGATAGATAGAGAGAGAGAGAGAGAGAGAGAGAGAGAGAGAGAGAGAGAGAGATGGTAGGATAAATGGGTCTTTGAGCCCCCCCCCGATAAGGTGATGTGAAAGGGACCCCCTGGATGATCATGTCATTCACTCTCTGCACCTTCTTCTAGCACGTCTCCTCCCTTGTGGTGGTTGGATGAGGACCTCCCGCCTTTGTGGTGGTTGGATGAGGAGGAAGACCAGGTTTGGAGTGGGGGGAGGAAATCATCATAGGTCAGGAGATTTGGGGGGAGGGACGATGGTTGTGTGTGTGTGGTGGTGTCGTGTCGTCGAGGTCAGCAGGCCCAGAGAAGGGGGGTGTGTCCCAGATGCCTCCTAGTTGACGGTGGGTGTAGGAATGGACGATAAGTTGGAGGAACTAGTAATAATGATGAGGAGGAGGAGGAGCAAAATGGCCTTGATTCGAGTATTCCGTTACCCGCGTCGTCTCAGCTCTACCATTAAAAGAGAAAACCTGGTAATCCTGACCCCGCAACACTTGTTAAATGGTTCCGGGCATCGCCTCAACACTTCTAAAACTCGAGGAGGACAGCCTATCCCCTGGGTGGCTTCTGTTTACAGAGCACTACCTTTGAAAGCTACCGGACCGGAGGCAGGAGGGAGTGCTGAAAATTGGTGTGTGCTGAAAATTGGTGAGTGCTGAAAATTGGTGAGTGCTGAAAATTGGTGAGTGCTGAAAATTGGTGTGTGCTGAAAATTGGTGGGTGTGGGTGTGTGGGAGGGGGAGATTGGTGTGTGTGGGGTTGGGGGAAGAAATTGGGGAATCTGAATAGAAAATGCCCCAGGTGAGGGAGGGAGCTAGTTGCTGGTCTTGGGGGTGTAGGAAATAAGACAGTTTTGTATGTAGATGTCTTCAGAAACTACGTACATCACACGGTAATGCTATTTTGTCTTCACACACACACACACACACACACACACACACACACACACACACACATATTCGATGAAACCAACAGAGATTTCATATAAGGTTGAGTCTGCCTTCATTTTCACGTTTTCTTTCTTACGGATTATTACGTAGACCGAGGGTAGAGTGGACCACCACACCGTACGTAAGTCCGAGTGACTCAGCAACGAGAGAACAACAACACAAAAGGAAACGATCCATCGGGAGGGACCATCTCTTTCTTTATCCAATTATAAAAGAAATGTCTCGAAGTTTCCGGAAATATTTCATTGTTAATTGGAGCCAGTGACTTTCTAAACGGACCAGAGAAACCTTTTGTGTTAATGATGATAACCAGATGAAGTGTGTGAATGTGTGTGTCTCTCAGGATGGTTGAGGACCAGGTGTATGTGTGTGTGTGTGTGTGTGTGTGTGTGTGTGTGTGTGTGAGAGAGAGAGAGGCTGGTTGAAGACCAGATGAGCCAAGATCTCACGTAGGCCCAAAACGGGGATGTGAGTGGAGGGATTTAGGGGAGACTCGGGCTTATGGAGTGCATGGGAACGTGAGTTTCCTCTTGCCTGCCTTACCTTTAAAGGTGCACTTCTCTCTCTCTCTCTCTCTCTCTCTCTCTCTCTCTCTCTCTCTCTCTCTCTCTCTCTCTCTCTCTCTCTCTCTCTCTCTGTCCCTGTCAGTAATCTCTTCCCTTTTTCACCTCCATCCTGTCTCAATTCTTCCCTCCCTCACGTCATTCTCCTCTCACTCAATTTTGCCTCATCTCCTCCCCCTCTTGTTCTCTGTGTTCTCAACTTCACATCCATCTTCCGTCCTCACGTCCCTCTCAGCTCCCTCCCTCATGCCATCCCTTTCCTACCGTCTCCCTCCCTCCCTCCCTCGCTCTCTCGCATCTCTCAGTCGCTTTCTAGTCGTTCAACCCCGTCCCACATGTCCTGTTTTAATGTTATCACTTCCTCTCTCCTTCTCAGTCTTTTCCTCCTCTCCCATTCCCGGCTCTTCTTCCTCCTGTGCCTTCTCCTCTCCCTCGTCCCTGTCATTGCCTGGCTTCACACCCCTGGAGAGGGAGGCCGGGTCCCAGCCAGGCCAGAGAGGGGGAAGTGGTCAGACAACCTGCTCTAACGAGAGCACACAGACGTACAGACACGCGGACAGGACAGCATGAAGGAGGGACTGGAAATAGACGGAGGGAGACAGGCAA
>NC_092237.1:8837300-8854800 GCF_036320965.1 Panulirus ornatus
TGTGTGTGTGTGTCAGTCAAATATTTGCCCTGGGAATGATAGTTGAGAAATAGATGGGGGAGGGGAAGAGCTTTTGTGTACATAGGCTTTATGAGTCTGTGGGAAGTGGACGGCCGAGCTAACAGGGGGGGTAGTAATGTATAGGTCGCCTGTAGGAGAGGAGTGAGGCAGGGGTGGGTGTCGAGTGTGGAGAGAAGTTCTGCCTCGCTGAGTGGCGGGCGGGCTCCGTGGGTGATGCCATGAAGAGGAGGAGGAGAGAGAGGGAAAGGAGGGAGAGAGACACGGACGGGGGCCGTGGGTGATGCCATGAAGAGGAGGAGGAGAGAGAGGGAAAGGAGGGAGAGAGACACGGACGGGTTCCGTGGGTGATGCCATGAAGAGGAGGAGGAGGGAGGGAAAGGAGGGAGAGAGACACGGACGGGCTCCGTGGGTGATGCCATGAGGAGGAGGAGGAGAGGGAGGGAAAGGAGGGAGAGAGAGACACGGACGGGTTCCGTGGGTGATGCCATGAGGAGGAGGGAGGGAGGGAAAGGAGGGAGAGAGACATGGACGGGTTCCGTGGGTGATGCCATGAAGAGGAGGAGGAGGAGGGGAGGGAAAGGAGGGAGAGAGACATGGACGGGCTCCGTGGGTGATGCCATGAGGAGGAGGAGGGAGGGAAAGGAGGGAGAGAGACATGGACGGGTTCCGTGGGTGATGCCATGAAGAGGAGGAGGAGGAGGGGAGGGAAAGGAGGGAGAGAGACACGGACGGGCTCCGTGGGTGATGCCATGAGGAGGAGGAGGAGGAGGAGGAGAGATAGGAGAGGAGAAGGGTGGGTGTCATGGCTGACGTCATGAAGGAGAGAGAGAGAGAGAGAGAGAGAGAGAGAGAGAGAGAGAGAGAGAGAGAGAGAGAGAGCAGGGATTATCGGATTTCAGACATCTGGGCAACACGGGTCTGCCACGTTAGGGCAAGGGAAGGTGAAGTTCAGGGAAGTTGCGGAGGGGCAAAGATGATTACGTGGCGAACTTACGTATTATTATTATTATTATTATTATTATTATTATTATTATTATTATTATTATTATTTTCATTATTATTATTATTATTATTACTGTTATTATTATTATTATTATCATTATTACTACTACTATTATTATTATTATTATTATTATTATTATTATCATTATTATTATTATTATTAGTTATTATTATTATTATTATTATTATTATTATTATTATCATTATTATTATTATTATTATTATTATTATTATTATTATTATAATTAGTAGTAGTATTAGTAGTAGTAGCAGTAGTGTATTTATAACTCCAGTTATTTTAAGTGTAAATTTTTGGTCCATCACGAGTCTTAACGAGGAGTGTTCAAGTGTCTGGAGCTTTACCAACGAGCGATGGAACAACCTCATTGGGATTAAGAGAAGATATTGCCACACCAGAGGAAATGTCTTCGTGACATCGTCCACTTTATTCATCATAAAGTGTCCGCTCTCCTCAACCCGTTATGAGGAGGACCACTTGTAAAGTAGAATAGAGATATGTGGATCATGATATGTATTGACTGTGCCTCTGGGGACTATGTCTTGTGTTGTGAGGACATGCATGATTAGTCTCTGGGGGGGTCACATCTCTCTCTGGGGGGGTCACATCTCAGGGTCGTTACGATACAGTCTGCCCCCTGAAAACATATCTGGGGTAGTCAGGACACAGGTCTGAGGCCACGCATGTAATATATATATATATATATATATATATATATATATATATATATATATATATATATATATATATCTTTGTGTATGTCACTGTCTTATGCCCCAGAGGAGTCTCCCAGCCTTGTCCAGACATGTGATATTGCTCCAGCTTCCACCCTAGGGGGAAATGTCTATCATTTTAACTATATATCTAAGGGAGCAAGGGTGGCAGGGGAGACGAAGGTAGGAATACAAGGATTGGGGTAAAGGAGGCTTTAAGGGTATCGGGAATCGAACTTTTAAGGAAGGTGTGTGAGGCGTGCATTGAATATAATGAACCGGATCGAGGTGGTATACGGGGGGCGACGTGCCGGGGTTGGAGCGGAGACCTGAATCAATGCTCTGACCTCCATTGTATATTCCCCTGCGGTTGTCTCGTACATTTTTCAGTAATGTCTGCAATAATGACAGAGTTGTGGACCTTCGTAGAAAGAGAAGAGTGTGTTCGCCTTGACCAAAGCGTCGTAGAAGGCAACAGGTGGTGTGGTCAGTGGTAACAGGTGGTGGACCAGTCAGCGACAGCTGGTCGATGGCTAAAGGCTTGTATGTAACCCCAAAGGCACCTGAGATCCGCGGGTGTAGGTTGAAGACATGGTTTTAAGAGAGAGAGAGAGAGAGAGAGAGAGAGAGAGAGAGAGAGAGAGAGAGAGAGAGAGAGAGAGAGAGAGAGAATCATATATTAAAACACTTCGACCGTCTTATCATGGATCATACGATACGTATTATCTTCTTATCATCGATATTCCTTAACGTGTTTGTCTCTCTCTCCCTCTCTTCTCTCTCTCTCTCTCTCTCTCTCTCTCTCTCTCTCTCTCTCTCTCTCTCTCTCTCTCTGTTGTCGTGGATAGTCCTCACCCCGACGTCAAACGCAGTTCCGACGTTCTGGGGAAGCGTTTTGCTGCCCACGTCTGTGGCACGCAATCGCCCTGCCCGTAACTTCATGCCTTTATTCTCTGGTCACGATTGCGTCTCTAGGTTGACGCGAGGAAAGTGATTGTGATATCGATAATATTTTATGTCCTCGAATATTTTATCCGATTTCCTCGGAACCTGTAATATTCTCTCTCTCTCTCACTCTCTCTCTCTCTCTCTCTCTCTCTCTCTCTCTCTCTCTCTCTCTCTCTCTCTGCGTAATGGCCATTCACTAATTTTGTTCTCCTCTCTCTCTCTCCCCCCCTCCTCCAGGAAGCTGAGGGCGTCGTCCATGGCGGCACCAGCCGAGACGGAGGAAGGCCGCCGATCCCCCTTCCTGAAGGTGTTGTGACGGCAGTAGACGGCGCGGTGACGACGGAACACAGAGAGAGAGACTCAGACTCTCTTACGTGACCCAGAGGGATCCATCCGAACCCGGGTCACACCACCAACAGCCTTATCATCTACGTAGGACGCAGTGGCGGGTGCCAATTGGTTCAGCCCCCGGGCGGTGAGGATGTAAAGAGAGACATTCTGAGGACGCGAGGATGAGGATCGTGTAGTTTGTGCGTGTGTGTGTAGCGGCTGAGCCAGGAGCCCATAGCCAGAGACACCATGGAAGGGGCGTGACATCCCCCTCCCCCTCATTGCCGCCGAGAAGGAGTGGACATGGATGCCAAGGGAGGAGGAGGAGGAGGAGGAGGAGGACTTCCTACAGGAGGAGGAGGAGGAGGAGGAGGAGTAGGAAATAGTGGAGTAGGGGGCAGTGGAGGAGGAGGTGGTGGTGGTGGAGGAGGTGGTGGAAGCGGAGGAGGTGGGAGTGGAGGCGGAGGGGGTGGCGTGGCAGGAGGAGGCGGCGGCGGCGGTGGACGAGGTGGCGGGAAGGGAGCCATGGTGAGGAGGGCGAGCCTTGGAAACCAGCCACCTCAGGAGCGATGGGTGTGCCCCAACGACAGACAGCTGGCACTCAGGGCCAAGTGAGTCCTCACTCTCTCTCTCTCTCTCTCTCTCTCTCTCTCTCTCTCTCTCTCTCTCTCTCTCTCTCTCTCTGGCTCTTTTTTTTGTGTGTGTGTGTTCGTTCCTAGCTTTTTTCTCTCTTTCCTTTTGTTTTTCTTTTTAATTGTTTGAATTCCATGAGTCTCGATGTATTACTGTAATTTTTTTTTTCTGTCTCTGCTCCCACCATCAAGGGGAACCATTTACATGAGCCCTCTGGTGTCCAGCAGAGTGTGGTGGTTAGGTGGGTGCATGTGGTTAGGTGGGTGCAGGTGGTTAGATGGGTGCAGGTGGTTAGGTGGGTGCAGGTGGTTGCAGGTGGTTTAGATGGGTGTTGCATCACGTCCTCGCGTGATGGACGAAGCTAACCATATGTTCCTCCATCATTATCTCATCCATGCGTCATCGTTTCGCAATTTTTTATTATTGTTTTTCATTAAATGATTTCGTTGTTCGTTTGTATTAGGAGGGCGGTGATCTTTGCTGCCACAACATGTCTTCTTCGTTATCTACAGGTACTGCATGTGGGAGTTCAAAAGATGCTTTTGTTATACTTTGTTATGATCTTATTCAGCACTGTCCTTGTGCTTGAAAAGTTTCCGTACTTTTGTACGTTATGTTAGCACATTAGCCATCTATTTTTGCTGCACAGTACTTTGTCATTAGTACTTCATCATTTTCATATGTAGTTTTATTGAACTTTACCACAGCGTGATGGAGTAACATTGTGAAATACATTGGTGCATTATTATAGTCTTATTTAGTATTATTTTACAATACTTCAGTATTGTATGGGAATGTGGTTTACGTAAGGTGTGAGTGATAAGGGTCAGCAATGTTTCCATTAAATCCGCACTCGTATTATGTCCTTGTCGAGGTGTTTGTGTTGTTTGGCAGGGGGTGTGGACGTCCCTGTCATTTGTCATGGTGTAAGAGACGCTGTTAAACTGTGTGTTTGTGTGTGTGATTAATTTACCTACTTGGTTCTGTGCGGGGAGGGAGTTCTACTCTTCTTGGGTCCCATGTCATGAGCATTTTCTCTTTTCTTTTTCAATGTCATCCATCATCTTAAACGTCTGTATGCTGTCTCTACATTTACCATTTACATATTCAGTATATTCCATTCTATCCACCATTCTTATGCTGTCCAGGCGCTTCTCCACGTCTCCTTCAACAAATTCCCTGTTTCATTTCGTATCATATCCTGTGAGTGCCTTATCCCTAAGTGTCTCGAAATGTTTAAGGTTATGATCAGGTCACCCCCTTTACTCTTCAGTTGTCTTTATTCCTCAACCCTCTTCTCTACTGCCTGTCCACCAGACTTTCCTCTTATCAGTTCTTTGTGCGTCAGTAGGGTCGGTCGCCGGACGTGAGAGGTTATCAGTTCTTTGTGCGTCAGTAGGGTTGGTCGCCGGGCGTGAGAGGTTATCATTTCTTTGTGCGTCAGTAGGGTTGGTCGCCGGACGTGAGAGGTTATCAGTTCTTTGTGCGTCAGTAGGGTTGGTCGCCGGACGTGAGAGGTTATCATTTCTTTGTGCGTCAGTAGGGTCGGTCGCCGGACGTGAGAGGCATGTTCTACTTCTGACCTTTTTAAGACGTGAGCGGCTCACTGAGTGGGCCCCACATCCAGGAACCTTGGATGCAGTTCTAGTGGTTCTCAGTAGACAGTTGGTGTCATTGTATGTTTCTCTCTTGGTGGGGTTTTTGGCGACCGATTTAGGGTCGTTGTCGGTGTGTGTGTGTGTGTGTGTGTCTGTGTGTGTGTGTTCGATTGTATGTTTTTGTAACTCTAGATGTGTGTGCTTTTTTGTGGTGATTGTGTGGGTGAGTGTGTTTGTATTTACGTTTTTGTACGTGTGTTTATGTGTGTGTTGTGTGTGTGTGTGTGTGTGTGTGTGTGTGTGTGTGTGTGTGTGTGTAGTTTACATTGTTAGATTTTGTCTGTTAATGATTTAAGTATTTTAGCTCATGGATGTTTATTTCATTTTGGTATGTGTTTCTTCGTCATATACCATCAGGTCTTATATTAACCTGCTCCTCCCATGTACACCGACGTCCCACTCACTCACCGTTGCCCTCGCTCGCCCTCCGCAGGCTCAGGATGGGGTGGTCGACGAGCCAGCCAGCGCCTGTGGTGAGGCAGGACTCCCTCAGTGAGGCCGAGACGAAGATGATCCTCGAAGTCATCAGGCGGGCCGAGAAGCTGGACGTGTGCGAGCAAGAAAGGATCGGGTAAGTGGCGGACGGTATTGCAAGGTGTGTGTGTGTGTGTGTGTGTGTGTGTGTGTGTGTGTGTGTGTGTGGTTAGAACCAGTGGTGTCTGGTACCCAAAGAAAGGGTTACACCCACTTATCACGAGTGACTCTGTTTCTTAAGGAACTTGAATTCTCTCTTGTTTTCACACCTTTCTTGTGTGTGTGTGTGTACATATCTTTTATCGAGAAAATTCACCTTTGATTCGGTACTCTTTCCTCCCCTTCCCCTGTCCCACTCCCCCTCGAACGTCTCTCGTTCGTCCTTGAAGGACGAACTAGGGGGTGCTTTGAAACCTGGGCCCCAAAGGTCCTCCTCATAAAGCTGGCCGCTTGGCCCATCGTCCGTTTCAGGGGGTTTGGGGAGGGGTCATTCTCCAACAGGTTATCCTCGTCCTTGTATAGTCACTCACTACCTGGCCAAACTTCGAAGAGGTCCAGCCCTCGTCCACACACACACACACACACACACACACACACACACACATGACGTTCCTCGAAGCTGTTGGTTGGATGTGAACGTTACGGGGAATCGGCGAACAAGAGCCTCTGTATCAAAGGGGACTTGACCACTCACGGGGCGGCGGGCCCGGGTTCGTTACCCTCAGCCACTAGGATTCTCAGCGGCGTGGTACATGAAAGGCCAGGTGATCGAGAGGCCCTTCCTGCGGCAGGAGAGGACGATGTCCCTCCCTCCACCCCGGGGTCTTGCTGTGCGTAGGGGCAGGTGACAGGTGGGATGGATCGAGACGGGCGGGGTCCCAGTGAGGGATGGACGGAAAGGGGGAGGAATGGATAAGGGAATGGTTGGTTGTTTGTGGGTGGGGAAGGGATGTGTGGGGGAGAATGGTTGGTTGTTTATTTGGTGATGGTGGTGGTTTAAGGCGGCAGGTGTGTGTGTGTCGGGTGGTGGGGTTTTGGTTGGGGAGGAAGGGAAGGTGTGGTGGAGGAGGATGGTTGGTTGGATTGATTGGTGGTTTCGGAGAATCCTCCGTTGGGTTGCGCGCGGAGGGAGTGGGGTTAGCGGGTGGGGAAGAAGCAAGGTGGGTTTACAGAAGAGTGTAATAGGTTTCCTGGTAAGATGGATGGCTCGCCTTGCCCGACACAGTCCATTATTCTTGAAGATTTATACGTTCCCTGATGTCGGCTGGCGGCGACGTAACGGTGAACGGCTGGGGCTGCCTCGCTCTTACCTGAGGAGGGGGAGGGAGAAAGCATGGCAGGCAGTGGGACGGGGAAGGTGGCAGGCGCCACCCAGGGGAGAGCTGACGGTGCCGGCAGTCAGCAACCAAGGGAGCTTGGGGGAGAGAGAGAGGGACGCCAGGGAGCTTGGGGGAGAGAGAGAGGGACGCCACGAAGCTTTGGGGAAGAGGAAGCTGGGATAGGCGGAGGGTGTTAAGGGCTGGGGAGGCGAAGAGGTGGCTGGTGGTGGGAAAGTAGGGAGGTAGGTAGATCCCCTCCCTTGAAGCTGTGGGGGGATCGGCAGGGTGTTTGGTGCCGGGGAGGGAGTCAGAGGATGAGCATTTTTATTCCCAGGTGTTCGACTCGCAGGGTGAACACGTTAAAAAGAGGAACTCATTTTTCTTCTCAGCTCATTCTCACGTAAAGGAATATTCCTCATCCATCTCGTGGATCGACAGCGGACCACGACCATGAGAAAGTATTCCTCCCACACCCTGACGCCTTCAGGGGCGGACACAGGTCGTGAGGCGAGGTAGCGCCGGGAATGGATGAAGGCAAGCATGATTATGGACATGCGTATATATGTTTATGTCTCTGTGTGTGTGTGTATGTAAATGTGTGTGTGTGTGTGTGTTTTGATATGTATTTGTATGTATCTATATTGTGTGTATATGAGTGGATGGGTCTTTCTTCATCTGTTTCATGGCGCTACCTCGCTGACGCTTGGGAAACGGCAATCAAGTGTAGTAATGATGATAAGATAAAGATATATGTTGAGAGAGAGAGAGAGAGAGAGAGAGAGAGAGAGAGAGAGAGAGAGAGAGAGAGAGAGAGAGACTCGAATTACGTGTCTCGTGCTCCTTCAAGGTTGCGCTACACCCAGTAGCAAGGAAATGACGTGAGGGGTCCCATCGGAGTCAGAAGTGTACTGACGAGACACTGGCTGGACTCACTCCTCCGCCCACGGTCATACACAGACCTCAGGAACCTAACCTCACCAGACAGATGCGTTCCTCCCAAAATTATCGACCCGCTGGACCTACGTCAAATTGGACTGCAGCGTTGCACATTCCATTACTGTGGCGCTTCCCCCACCTCTCCCCATTAGGGTAGATTAACCTTCTGAAGGTGAGAGGTCATCCCGATTTGTGAGAGGGGGAGAGGCGTGATTTCGAGTAGAACGGTGGTAGACGACCCTATTTGGACACAACACTGGCAAAGTATGTGTTTCTCCAACTTACGTAAACACACACACGCGCGTACGCATGTGTATGTGTCGTGTGTGTGTGTGTGTGTGTGTGTGTGTGTGTGTGTTCCATGACACCTTTGTATGGAAATGTTTTTTTTTTCTTTTCCTAAACCCCGTTTTCCTCCCGGCGTAGATCGCCATGGCTGAGACGGGTTGTGCCAGCGACGTGTCCATCCCCATACACATAGAAAATGATTATCAGTTTACCTTTTCCAGTGTAACACACACACACACACAGGGTCATGACGCTGACGGGAGGGAGAGAGGGGTTGGGACCTGGACCCTACCTACTTTGTGTGTACCGCTGGTGTACATAGAGCTGCTCCTGGCGACGAGGAACCAAGAGAAACAAAAGACTTCGTGCTTTCTTTTTCTTCTCCACCTTTGCCAGACGAGTCTAGACTCTTCCCCTCCTCCCCAACCTCAACCCCTTGCCCATTTCAGGGATGTGGAATCCTGAGGAGGGAAGAAGGTGGAGTCTTGATACATGAACACCAAACATGGGTGAAGGATTGGGAGGATGGACGATATGGGATCTTCACGGGAAGTGATAGAGGTCAGACGGTTCTGACGAAGGGATGGATAGGAAGGAATTGGAATTGTAGCTTTGAGTACCTCTACGTATATATATATATATATATATATATATATATATATATATATATATATATATATATATATATATTGGAAAGGATCACAATTTTGCGCGTGATCAAGTATATTCTCTTGAGTCTACGGGGAAAATGAAACATGATAAGTTCCCAAGTGCACTTTCGTGTAATGATCACATCATCAGGGGAGATACAAGAAAGAAATATATAAGAGTCACTTGTTATACAACGAAGACACAGACGTGTGAAGGGAATGGTCGAGGGAAGGTCAGGGACAGACAGACGTGTGAAGGGAATGGTCGAGGGAAGGTGAGCGACAGGAGAAACGAGTGAGAAGACACTGTGGTGCTCCATTTAGAGGAGTGCTGAGTCGTTAACGGGGGAGTGATTAGTAGCTGCAGATAGTTAGGAGGTCAGTGATTATGAGGAAGGTAATGGCCGGTGGTTGAATAGTTCCCCCAGGGGCACCATATATATATATATATATATATATATATATATATATATATATATATATATATATATATATATATAGTGACTGACATGTCTCAGGCAAATCATGCTCAAATCAGAGTTTCCCTTTCTTTGTACGTCCTCCTCCTCCTCCTCCTCCTCCTCCTCCTCCTCCTCCTCCTCCTCCTCCTTCTCCTCCTCCTTCTCCTCCTCCTTCTCCTCCTCCTCCCTCCTCCTCCAACATTACCTTTCCCTACTCGTTCCTTCCCACCCCCACCGTCTCTCCTCCACTGCCCTCCATAAAGCAAACGTCTGAAGCTGTTATTTATCTTAGACCACAGCAGGGCTCCTGGGAGGCGGTCGGTCAGGGGTGAATAACAAGGGGAGAGGGTAGAAGAGAAGGGAGAGTATTAGGAGGAGGAGGAGAGGGGGAGAGAGGGAGAGAGTCGGAAGTAGGGAGGGAGGGGAGACTGTGGGAGAGTCGAGGGAGGGGGAGAGGAGTGCCGTCTGTTTACAGAGGAAGTGTTGCAAGAAATGGCGCTGACGACCATCTTTACATAGAAGTTGGGGGAGGTGAAAGTAAGGGGGCGGGCGGCAAGTTGGGGGGAACTTAAGGTGGAGGTGACGTGGTGGTGCAAGACGTGGCACGTGTGGGTGAGGTGCTTGGGGCAGCGGTGAGGGTTGCAGGCTGGGGAGAGAGAGAGGGAGAGGAGAGAGAGAGAGAGAGAGAGAGAGAGAGAGAGAGAGAGAGAGAGAGAGAGAGAGAGAGAGAGAGATTAACCTCCCCAAGTGTCCTGCATCCCTTGCTGTGTCTCCACTCGACTCACACCAAACACCTTAGCATAAACTCGGGAGCTTCGGTGGCCTCTCGGGACGTCTCCTGGGATGTGTTGGGACTTCGGTGGACTCCACCTGGGATCTCTGGTGGGATATGTGCCTTTACTGGTCTTGATGCCTTAGCTTGTTTATAGCTTATAGATGGGTCTTCATAGCTTTTTTTTTCATATAGCTTTGTTTGGGGGTGGGTCTGTATAGCTTAGTCTCTTTATAGCTTGTAGGTGGGTCTGTATAGCTTAGTCTCTTTATAGCTTGTAGGTGGGTCTGTATAGCTTTTTGTATAGCTTTGTTGGGGTCTGTATAGCTTAGTCTCTTTATAGCTTATAGGTGGGTCTATAGCTTTTTATACAGCTTTGTTGGGGTCTGTATAGCTTAGTGTCTTTATAGCTTATAGGTGGGTTTATAGCTTTTTATACAGCTTTGTTGGGGTCTGTATAGCTTAGTGTCTTATAGCTTATAGGTGGGTCTGTATAGCTTTTTATATAACTTTGATGGGGGTCTGTTTAGCTTACTTTCTATGTAGCTAACAGAGGGGGGGGGGTCTGTATAGCTTTTTATATAGCTTTGATGGGGTCTGTTTAGCTTAGTCTCTCTATAGCTTATAGATGGGTCTTTCTGCCATGGTTGGTTTGGAGTTTGCCTGGGTCTTCGGCGAGGCTATATCCTCCCCAGTGGAATAAATGGGGATAAAGAGATAATTAAATGGGGATAAAGAGATGATTAAATGGGGATAAAGAGATGATTAAATGGGGATAAAGAGATAATTAAATGGGGATAAAGAGATGATTAAATGGGGATAAAGAGATAATTAAATGGGGATAAAGCGATAATTAAATGGGGATAAAGAGATGATTAAATGGGGATAAAGAGATGATTAAATGGGGATAAAGAGATAATTAAATGGGGATAAAGAGATGATTAAATGGGGATAAAGAGATAATTAAATGGGGATAAAGAGATAATTAAATGGGGATAAAGAGATGATTAAATGGGGATAAAGAGATGATTAGATAGGGATAAAGAGATAATTAAATGGGGATAAAGAGATAATTAAATGAGGATAAAGAGATAATTAGATAGGGATAAAGAGATAATTAAATGGGGATAAAGAGATAATTAAATGGGGATAGATAATTAAATGGGGATAAAGAGATAATTAAATGGGGATAAAGAGATGATTAAATGGGGATAAAGAGATGATTAAATGGGGATAAAGAGATAATTAAATGGGGATAAAGAGATAATTAAATTGGGATAAAGAGATAATTAAATGGGGATAAAGAGATAATTAAATGGGGATAAAGAGATAATTAATTGGGGATAGAGATAATTAAATGGGGATAAAGAGATAATTAATGGGGATAAAGAGATAATTAAATGGGGATAAAGAGATGATTAAATGGGGATAAAGAGATAATTAAATAGGGATAAAGAGATAATTATAGAAAAAGATAGATGTTACGAGCTGATAATTTGTGTATCCTCGGTCTATTCTGTGTGAGGAGCCATTTCATATTCGTGTGTGTCACTTGCGTCGTATTTTGTGAGCAACTGCGGCTTTGTTGGTTATTTATCGAAACCACTTGTTGAACTGTTAGGGTTAACGAGAGAGAGAGAGAGAGAGAGAGAGAGAGAGAGAGAGAGAGAGAGAGAGAGAGAGTTAAGCTCTCGTTAGCCTCTAGGCTATTGAAGGGTCGTTTAACCTCTAGGCCAGTTAAAGGTTCAGTCTACCTTTGGAAGAGTTTTCTAATATTGTTGGTAAATTTTCATTACATAAATTCTTCCTGGTTGTGAATGTTATCTTCAGTCATTTGTTGTAGGTTATGAGCGTCCACATGTAATAAGTCAGCTCGGAGTTTTTAAGGGATTTTTTTTTTAGGAATTTTAAGAGTCATCTGTGTCGACTTTAAATTTATTAATCCCTTTTGTGTGTGTGTGTGTGTGTGTGTGTGTGTGTGTGTGTGTGGTACTTTGGCTTCTTGTGTTTCCCTATGTCTTTTTTTTCTTTCTTTCTTTTGCGTCTTTTTTTATTATTTTTCTCTCTTTTTTTTTTCTTTTGCGTTGTGGTAAGATGGCTTCATTGAGTCATTTCCTTCCTGTGGTGAGCGACGGGTGTACAGGTGTGTGCTCTCGTCACTAACTAGAGGGAGAAAGAGAGAGAGAGAGAGAGAGAGAGAGAGAGAGAGAGAGAGAGAGAGAGAGAGAGAGAGAGAAGGTATGGGGAATGCACGTAATATTTTTTTCTTTCTTTCTCTCTTTTTTTTTTACTCCAACAGAAGATCACGTTGCCGTTTATTGAACGTGCTGAGTGAACGAACCTCAGTGATACGATTGGCTTGAAATTGCCTTTGGCTTACGGAAACAGCCAGCATTTTTATTCTTTTTTTCCCCCACCACGAGCCTTAGTTACCGACACCATGTTTTCGTGTTCGTTCGCTCAACTCGCGTTGTTAACAAGGACGCTTCGCGTCTCTGAATCTGCGTAGTAATGTTTGGACGCTGATTGTACACGAGTTTAGGGCAACATTCCTCATGTCTCTCTCTCTCTCTGTCTCTCTGTCTCTCTCTCTCTCTCTGTCTCTCTCTCTCTCTCTCTCTCTCTCTCTCTCTCTCTCTCTCTCTCTCTCTCTCTCTCCAAATCATGTGTGGTTCGCGGTGCGAATCATGAGGCGTCTTGAAAACTTATTTATTGATCGTGTTTGAGGATGGGTCATTTGTTTTGGGGACCTCTTTTGTTTTTTTGTTTTTTTTTGAGTAACTGAATAAGAACCAGGACGTGGCCACACGTTTGAGCACAGATGTTGGAGGGACGTTTGCTTTTGCAGGTGTGTTGTAGGACTCCTGGTAGGACAGGTGTGTTGTAGGGGACACCTGGTAGGACAGGTGTGTTGTAGGGGACACCTGGTAGGGCAGGTGTGTTGTAGGACTCCTGGTAGGGCAGGTGTGTTGTAGGGGACACCTGGTAGGACAGGTGTGTTGTAGGGGACTCCTGGTAGGACAGGTGTGTTGTAGGGAACACCTGGTAGGGCAGGTGTGTTGTAGGGGACACCTGGTAGGGCAGGTGTGTTGTAGGGGACTCCTGGTAGGGCAGGTGTGTTGTAGGGAACACCTGGTAGGGCAGGTGTGTTGTAGGGGACACCTGGTAGGGCAGGTGTGTTGTAGGGGACACCTGGTAGAGCAGGTGTATTTGAGAGACCCATTTTGGGGCGGGTGGTGTGTTGGAGGGAGGGAGGGACTGCAGGTCTGGGGCCTCGTAGCGGACTTAAAGCTGATAACACACAGTGAAAATGTTCATTACAGACACACTGGCCCGAGTTAGTGTTGGCTGCTGGGGTTGGGATGGAGGGGGGAAGGGGTACATATGGACGTGGGTCTAAGACTCATGCAAATGAGGAAGCTTTTGCCTCGTTTGCATATCTGAATTATAGAAAGACAGACACGGTGATAAATGATGATATCATATATATATATATATATATATATATATATATATATATATATATATATATATATATATATATACATATATATTATGTGTGTGTGTGTGTGTGAGTGTGTGTGGGTGTGTGAGTGTGTGTGTGTGTGAGTGTGTGTGTGTGTGTGTGTGTGTCGTAGCTTAAGGCAGGTTCCCGTGTACCGGCCAACCCCATGAAGGAGAGGATGAACGCCTTGCACGACTGCGGGCCGACTGCCGCGCCCAGAATTCGAACCCAACAGGTGGGGCCCGTGACTGCCTCATCGTCACTCAATGCTCCCTGCTACACCAGTGACGATTTACCTCCTCTTCGGTACCAAGGTTCGAACCCCCCAAAACCCACCACCCATCTGCTCATCGCAAGGGCGCTGCTGATGATGAAGGAGGAGGTGGAGGAGGAGTGGCTCCCGCCCATGCACACAGCTGGGGGGAGGGTAAAGTCATGGTTCCGTCGTGAGGGGCGACCATGGGAGTATTGAAGTCCTCTTTTGATGTCCCCTGCCTGGTGTACTGCTCCTCCTCCTCCTTCCCTTCCTCCTTCCTCCTACGGTGCTCAAATGTATGTCCAGCTGGAGGTATGGGGTTGGTGCGCATGGTGTTCGTGCCCTGCATGACGCTGAGTGCTCAGTCTTTTTCTCTCTCTCTCTCTCTCTCTCTCTCTCTCTCTCTCTCTCTCTCTCTCTCCAACTCTCTCTATTCCTCTCTTCCACTCACTTCTCTGCACTGCCCCTTTACCACCCCTCCCCTCCATTTTTCTTCCTTTGCCCCCCCCCACATTTTCCTTTTCGTTCCCCCCCCCCCCACCTTTTACCCTCCACACACACACACACACACACACACACACACACACACACACACACACTTACCCTCTTATCCTACCCCTCCGCCCAGGACCCATCGCATCTCTCCTCACACCATCTCCTCTTCTCAAAGTTTCTCCAAAGAGGATTGTCTGCTTTAGGAACTCTTTATTTATTTATCTCACTTGTGTTTTATCCCCCCCAACCTCTCTCTTACGTCTTGCGTGAGTGTGGGAAACGTTGACGGTTTTGACAGCTTGGGTTATTTGTGTCTGAATGATTATTTGGAACGTTTCCGAGTGACTCAACCGTTGACATCTTCGTCCCTGCTGACTTGACTGAAACGTTTATATCTTCAGCTTGCTGCATTCTCGTGCCACTCAAACGTTTACATCTTCGTCAGTTCGCTGCATTTTCGTGCCACTCAAACGTTTACATCTTCGTCAGCTCGCTGCTCTCTCGAGCCACTCAAACGTTTATATCTTCGTCAGCTCGCTGCTCTCTCGAGCCACACAAACGTTTACATCTTCGTAAGCTCGCTGCATTCTCGTGCCACTCAAACGTTTACATCTTCGTCAGCTCGCTGCTCTCTCGAGCCACTCAAACGTTTACATCTTCGTCTTCGTCAGGTTGCTGTATTCTCGAGCCACTCAAACGTTTACATCTTCGTCTTCGTCAGGTTGTTGTATTCTCGAGGCACTCAAACGTTTGCACCTACGACGTTGCCAGCTCGTTGTGTTCCCCAGTGAACATAACTCCACCCCCCACCTCCTCATATAACCGAGTTAATAAAACTTTAAGCTTTTCCCGGTCTTAGTTATCTCACGTGTCAGGGGCGCAAGTAAAACTTAAGAATATCCTCTGAAGTGTGTCTGTGTCAGGTGGGAGATTAGATCAAACTTAAAACAGATTAATTTCACAGGGAAACGAAATTCAGCGCAGACGTGGCCTGTCGACGGCCGGGTGGGGCAGGTGTGTGTGTGTGTGAGGGTGTGGTTGACGACATCATATTGGTTCTTGGGACAGTTGTAGATGCGACGGACGATTGCCGGTTCGAATCCTGGGCCCCGGCAGTCGGCCCTAAGCCAATCCCGGCTCTTCATCCTCCCCTCGCGATGGCCAGCCATTGGGCACCACACACACACACACACACACACTGGAGGGTGAGATGATATGCGACGTACAAAACAGATAATCATAAAACTGAGGAGGTAACTGGGTGGACATGTGGGGGGGTCACCCAGTAGTGGACCAGCTGACCAACACGACTGAGGGACGAGTCTCCTCCGGAAGGTGTAGCCAGACTGAACCCTTCAGAGATGCGTGCAAAATCTAGAGAGAGGGGAGAGGGTAAGAAAATAAAGGGTCATTAGGGAGGGTGAGTTGAGACTTCGGATCATGCGAGAGGTGAGTTCTGATGCCATGTAGATGGAAGGAGGTGTGGCAAATGGGGGCATTGAATGAGTGGCCGTTGTACAGGTGAAGGGAGGGTATTCCCTTGACCTCACAAGACTGCCAGGTCAACCCACCTGTACTTCGGTGGCGACCAAGTCCCGTGGGAATGTTGGCCTCGGAGGAGGAGGAGGAGGAGGAGAAAGGCACGCCAATGGATTGATCTGTTATAGCCTGGATGTAGACCTTGTGTCCTTATGGTGAGGAGGAGGAGGAGGAGGAGGAGGGAACAGTGAAGGAAGAAGATAGAGGAAGCGAGGATTGCGAGGGAGGAAGGAACAGTGAAGGAAGAAGATAGAGGAAAGCGAGGATTGCGAGGGAGGAAGGAACAGTGAAGGAAGAAGATAGAGGAAAGCGAGGATTGCGAGATGTGTAGCAAACATGAGGATGCAGGTCTCGGGAGGCGGAGTGGAGGAAACAGCAACAAGACATGGTAGTGATAAAGAGATAGGAGCCTTCCCCTCCCCCTTTTTTTTTTATCTCCCTTTTTGGACAATCACATGTTTACCAAATGGCGTCCTAGCTTCGTCTCTTCGATGTATATCAACTGACTGTTATATTCCTCTCTTGTGTCTCCCCTGATGATGTGATTATTACACGAAAGTGCACTTGGGAACTTTTCGTGTTTCATTTTCCCCGTGGACTCATAGGAATATCTTGATCACGCGCAAAATTGTGATCCTTTCCAATATATATATATATATATATATATATATATATATATATATATATATATATATATATATATATTCGTAAGGAAATTGATTATGCAGATGTATTGCCTACAGCAAGGGCCGAACTGAAGGGCATATATATATATATATATATATATATATATATATATATATATATGTGCGTGTGTGTGTGTCATAGACATCACAAGCGTTGACCCCCCCCCCCCCCCCCCGCCCCCCCCAAAGGATTACGCCGACACCGGCCACAGTTCAGCGTCACTTTGGCGTAAAAGGCCTTAATTCTATTCAGATATTCAGTCAAATGAAAATGTTTTATGCATGTGTACAATCTACATTATATATATATATATATATATATATATATATATATATATATATATATATATATATATATATATATATATAATCCCTGGGGATAGGGGAGAAAGAATACTTCCCACGTATTCCCTGCGTGTCGTAGAAGGCGACTAAAAGGGAAGGGAGCGGGGGGGCTGGAAATCCTCCCCTCTCACTTTTTTTTTTTTTTTAATTTTCCAAAAGAAGGAACAGAGAAGGGGGCCAGGTGAGGATATTCCCTCAAAGGCCCAGTCCTCTGCTCTCAACGCTACCTCGCTATCGCGGGAAATGGCGAATAGTTTGAAAGAAATATATATATATATATATATGTTTATGTATATAAACTTTTGTATGTTGAGGCCACACGATGAGTGAAATGTGTCACCTTCGTTGGTGCTGTATCTTCTTGTGAGTCCCCCCTTCACTTCAGCTCCCGTACCATCCCCCATCTTCTATCATTTCCACACCCTGGTACCCACAGCCCAATTTCTTCCA
>NC_092237.1:8859800-8869800 GCF_036320965.1 Panulirus ornatus
TGACGCCCCGTTAATGAAGGGGTAGTGTTGTGATAAGAACCAGCTGCGTTTATTAGCTAATAACTTGAATGCCATTAATAGGAACCATTTAAGAGTCTGTTATCAGTCCCTTATCAGCTTATCCTGTACGGTGTCCTGGCCCTTGTTGTAAGTGTTAGCTGGTGTGATGAGTTATCTATCTACCGGTTGGGTGATGTCTATCGGAGATTCATTCAACGACCGAGGGGGTGTGTGTGTGTGGTGGTGGAGATATCACATAATATGCTAATTACTAATGTCTGTGTATGTCATTATTAAATGTAATTTTCTTTCAGTTTTCTTTATTCTTTTTTTTTTATTCTTGATTATTGCGTCTTCGTCCATCTCCATGATTGCCTTCCTTGAAGAGGAGTGGGTGGTGGGTCTCTCTCTCTCTCTCTCTCTCTCTCTCACGTAATCTCATAATCTTGGGCCCCGCCCCCCAACTCCCTCCCCTGCCCAAGCCCGCGAGGGAGCGCCATGGGCTACTACACTAACTACCCCTCCCCCCCTCCCCCCCCTCCCTCCCCTAAGCTCGGGATTACCAGCGTGAAAATTCATTAGCGAATGGCCGGCCGCGGACCACGACCACGACCACGACGACGAACCGGGGGATTAACATTGCCGACGACCCCCCCAGGGCTGAGGAACGAGGGGGGGAGGAGGAGGGAGGAGGGGCAGCTGTGTGTGGGGGGGGGGGAGTGTCCGTCCGTCCGGCCCGAAACCGAGGGAGAGACGATGTTGCTTGGAGAGGAGAAAGGATGCTGCTGCTCTCTCTCTCTCTCTCTCTCTCTCTCTCTCTCTCTCTCTCTCTCTCTCTCTCGTCATCAGTCTGTGTCATGTGATCTCACGTCGTCAAGTGCCACTCCACTTTAAAAAAGGCCCCACTGTGAGAGGAACACCCTGCCTGGGTCACCGGTTAGCTGGGACGGCGCGGATGTGTGGTGTCGCCATGTCTGTTTGATCTGTTCATGAATTGGGAGGGTGAATGGAAAGGGAGGGGCGGCTCTAATGGTATTAATGCTTGGGGGGTTTAGGGGCTAGTTATCTCATGGGCTTCGAACCCAACCTTTTCACCTGCGCACTATGTGTAAAACTGGGTAGGTTCATTTTTCAGCATACGTTTATGCCATTTCCCGCGTTAGCGAGGTAGCGCCGGGAGCGCATGTTATTTTTTTTGTTGGTGTTGTTGTTACTGAGAATGTACGTGAGTCTTCCTAGTGGTACAGTGGCTTTGTAAGTCCATTTTTAGAGAGAGAGAGAGAGAGAGAGAGAGAGAGAGAGAGAGAGAGAGAGAGAGAGCCACTTGTTTACCAAGTGGCGTCCTAGCTACGTCTCCTCGTTGTATATCGACTGACTGTTATGTTTCTCTCTTGTGTCTCCCCTGATGATGTGATTATTACACGAAAGTGCACTTGGGAGCTCATCGTGTTTCATTTCCCCATGGACTCATAGGAATATATATATATATATATATATATATATATATATATATATATATATATATATATATATATATATATATATATATATATATGCATATATACTTCAGAAATTGATCTGCCTCATTAATTAGATGCAGGAGCACTTACACTAATAGCATGGCCTTACACTCACTCCCCGTGGGCCACGTTCCCCAAGGTTTCCTATGGAGCTACGACCATCGGTGCGGCCCAGACGTTGTGGTGGAGTAGCCCTTTGTGTGACGCAATGTGTGCGTGTGTGTGTGTGTGTGTGTGTGTGTGTGGTGTATGTGTGTGTAGGGAGGTGTGGTTAAGGCTTATCATCCCCCACCAACCCTCACCCTCGGGCTATTTCCGTCAGATATCATTTATAGAGACCCATTTTTGTTGTTCTTGTTATTGTTATTGTCTTTTAGGGACTCGCATGGTGTGTGTGTGTGTGTGTGGGAGGGAGACAGAGTCTACCACACTGGCTGTGGTTGTGGTGGTGGTGATGATGGTGGTAGCTCTGGTGGTAGTGGTGGTAATTGTGGTTGTGGTAGCTGTGGTGTGGTGGTGGTGGTAGAGGTGGAGGAGGAGGAGTCCTAACCATGGCACAGTATACATACCAACATGGGAGAAGGTTACCCCCACATCTGGGTGATGCTGGCGGGAGGCTACACCTGGCCTTACTCTCCCAGCCTGCTCAATATTACTCTCCCAGCCCAGTATTACTCTCCCAGCCCAGTATTACTCTCCCAGCCCAGTATTACTCTCCCAGACGATATTACTCTCCCAGCCCAGTATTACTCTCCCAGCCTAGTATTACTCTCCCAGCCCAGTATTACTCTCCCAGCCCAGTATTACTCTCCCAGCCCAGTATTACTCTCCCAGACGATATTACTCTCCCAGCCCAGTATTACTCTCCCAGCCTAGTATTACTCTCCCAGGCCAGCATTACTCTCCCAGACTATATTACTCTCCCAGCCCAGTATTATTCTCCCAGCCTAGTATTACTCTCCCAGCCTAGTATTACTCTCCCAGCCCAGTATTATTCTCCCAGCCTAGTATTACTCTCCCAGCCTAGTATTACTCTCCCAGCCTAGTATTACTCTCCCAGCCCAGTATTACTCTCCCAGCCTAGTATTACTCTCCCAGCCCAGTATTACTCTCCCAGCCCAGTATGACTCTCCCAGCCCAGTATGACTCTCCCAGCCCAGTATGACTCTCCCAGCCCAGTATGACTCTCCCAGCCCAGTATTACTCTCCCAGCCCAGTATGACTCTCCCAGCCCAGTATTACTCTCCCAGCCCAGCATTACTCTCCCAGCCTAGTATTACTCTCCCAGCCCAGCATTACTCTCCCAGCCTAGTATTACTCTCCCAGCCCAGTATTACTCTCCCAGCCCAGTATTACTCTCCCAGCCCAGTATTACTCTCCCAGCCCAGTATGACTCTCCCAGCCCAGTATTACTCTCCCAGCCCAGTATGACTCTCCCAGCCCAGTATTACTCTCCCAGCCCCGTATGACTCTCCCAGCCCAGTATTACTCTCCCAGCCCAGTATGACTCTCCCAGCCCAGTATGACTCTCCCAGCCCAGTATTACTCTCCCAGCCCAGTATGACTCTCCCAGCCCAGTATTACTCTCCCAGCCCAGTATTACTCTCCCAGCCCAGTATTACTCTCCCAGCCCAGTATGACTCTCCCAGCCTAGTATTACTCTCCCAGCCCAGTATTACTCTCCCAGCCTAGTATTACTCTCCCAGCCCAGTATGACTCTCCCAGCCTAGTATTACTCTCCCAGCCCAGAATTACTCTCCCAGCCCAGTATTACTCTCCCAGCCTAGTATTACTCTCCCAGCCCATAATTACTCTCCCAGCCCGGTATTACTCTCCCAGCCTAGTATTACTCTCCCAGCCCAGTATGACTCTCCCAGCCCAGTATTACTCTCCCAAGCGTCATAGTGGTGACCATCAGACCCTCACAGTGTGGCCAATACTGCCAGTGTTGTGATCTGGTCTGTGAAAGCCTTTGTGTCCACGAATATCGTTTCCCCCGGCTCAGAAGACCACTGAATATTCTCGAAGGTCTTCCCATGGACAGAAGACCACTGAATATTCTCAAAGGTCTTCCCATGGACAGATCACTGAATATTCTCGAAGGTCTTCCCATGGACAGAAGACCACTGAATATTCTCAAAGGTCTTCCCATGGACAGATGATCACTGAATATTCTCGAAGGTCTTCCCATGGACAGAAGATCACTGAATATTCTCGAAGGTCTTCCCATGGACAGAAGACCACTGAATATTCTCGAAGGTCTTCCCCATGGACAGAAGACCACTGAATATTCTCGAAGGTCTTCCCCATGGACAGAAGATCACTGAATATTCTCGAAGGTCTTCCCATGGACAGAAGATCACTGAATATTCTCGAAGGTCTTCCCCATGGACAAAAGATCACTGAATATTCTCGAAGGTCTTCCCATGGACAGATCACTGAATATTCTCGAAGGTCTTCCCATGGACAGAAGATCACTGAATATTCTCGAAGGTCTTCCCATGGACAGATGATCACTGAATATTCTCGAAGGTCTTCCCATGGACAGAAGATCACTGAATATTCTCGAAAGTCTTCCCCATGGACAGAAGATCACTGAATATTCTCGAAGGTCTTCCCGTGGACAGAAGATCACTGAATATTCTCGAAGGTCTTCCCATGGACAGAAGACCACTGAATATTCTCGAAGGTCTTCCCATGGACAGAAGATCACTGAATATTCTCGAAGGTCTTCCCGTGGACAGAAGAGCACTGAATATTCTCGAAGGTCTTCCCGTGGACAGATCACTTAATATTCTCGAAGGTCTTCCCATGGACAGAAGACCACTGAATATTCTCGAAGGTCTTCCCATGGACAGAAGATCACTGAATATTCTCGAAGGTCTTCCCGTGGACAGATCACTGAATATTCTCGAAGGTCTTCCCATGGACAGAAGATCACTGAATATTCTCGAAGGTCTTCCTATGGACAGATCACTGAATATTCTCGAAGGTCTTCCCATGGACAGAAGATCACTGAATATTCTCGAAGGTCTTCCCATGGAAAGATCACTGAATATTCTCGAAGGTCTTCCCCCTGGACAGAAGACCACTGAATATTCTCGAAGGTCTTCCCCCTGGACAGAAGATCACTGAATATTCTCGAAGGTCTTCCCATGGACAGAAGACCACTGAATATTCTCGAAGGTCTTCCCCCTGGACAGAAGACCACTGAATATTCTCGAAGGTCTTCCCCCTGGACAGAAGATCACTGAATATTCTCGAAGGTCTTCCCATGGATTGTCCTTCGGTGTCAGTAAGTCGTCAGTTGGCTTTTCGAACGTAACTGGATCGTAGGTGAGTTGACCCCCAGAGGTCAAAGCTCCTTTCTAATTTCCCGAAATAGACACACACACACATACACACACACACGACTGCTGCGTTACGGAGAGAAGGGCGAGGGAGTGTAACGTAACGGGGGTTGTGACACAGGGGGTTGTAACAGGTGCGTATACTGCCCGTCATCCTCACCGCCGCCACTTTAGTTGCAAAATGGTTAAGAAGAAGAAGTTTGGTCTCCACGTCTTTCGTCAGAGCCTCCGTCGTCCCCCACCTGTTACATCTGAGGACGTTGCATTATCACCCCCCTCCCCCAGCCGTAACGTAATCACCCCTCCCCCTGCCGTAACGTAATCACCCCCTCCCCCAGCCGTAACGTAATCACCCCTCCCCCAGCCGTAACATAATCACCCCTTCCCCTGCCGTAACGTAATCATCCAACCCCCTGCAGTAACGTAATCACCCCTCCCCCTGCCGTAACATAATCACCCCTCCCCCTGCAGTAACGTAATCACCCCCTCCCCCTGCCGTAACATAATCACCCCTCCCCCTGCCGTAACGTAATCACCCCCTCCCCCTGCAGTAACGTAATCACCCCTCCCCCTGCCGTAACGTAATCACCCCTCCCCCTGCCGTAACGTAATCACCCCTCCCCCTGCCGTAACGTAATCACCCCCTCCCCCTGCAGTAACGTACATATACCACCTCCCTGCCGTAACGTAATCACCCCTCCCCCTGCCGTAACATAATCACCCCCTCCCCCTGCCGTAACGTAATCATCCAACCCCCTGCAGTAACGTAATCACCCCTCCCCCTGCCGTAAATAATCACCCCTCCCCCTGCCGTAACGTAATCATCCCCTCCCCTGCGTAACGTAATCACCCCTCCCCCGCCGTAACATAATCACCCCTCCCCCTGCAGTAACGTAATCACCCCCTCCCCCTGCCGTAACGTAATCAACCCCTCCCCTGCCGTAACTTCCCCCCCCCCCGAAACGTAATCACCCCCTCCCCCTGCCGTAACATAATCACCCCCTCCCCCTGCAGTAACGTAAACATGGCGATAACCGTTACCATCTTGGCAAACCTTTCAGCATAATGAACACAAGACCTGTTTCCCAGAAGCTAGGAGGTCTTACGTGATGTATATCCCTTCAAGGAAATATTCGACTGTGTATACATACGCGTCGTCGACCGCTCCCTCACCACCTCCCTCCTTCCCCTCTCTCTCTCTCTCTCTCTCTCTCTCTCTCTCTCTCTCTCTCTCTCTCTCTCTCTCTCTCTCTCTCTCTCTCTCTCGCCGTCCCAGAGGTCCTTTTAAAGTTACACTTAAAGTGTCCTCAACTAGTGTATGGCTTAACAGCTGGGAGGAGGAGGAGAAGACGCAGACTGGACTGGGAAAAAAAATGATGATGATCCCCGCCATTGATAACCAAAGCGTAAACCTTATAGCTTTTCCCAGGACGGTTGTGTGTGTGTGTTTGTGTGTGTGTGTGTGTGTGTGTGTGTTTTAGCGTTATTGACCATGAATCCATAGGGGCCCTTATGGGTTCGAATCCTAGGCGCAGCAGTCGGTCCACACCCAGCCCAGGTGTTCATCATCATCATCATGTTTAGGGCCGGGCCTTAAATAGCCACTTGGCCTAGACTGGTGATCCATGAGCTTGTGCAATTATGCATGAAAGTAAAGACGTGATGAATGTATACGAGATTAAGAAGACGGGGCAACACAGAGTGTAAAGTCTTCCTCATAACATGCAAATAGTAATCACGCGCACACACACACACACACACACACACACACACACACACACACACACACACACACACACACTAGAGTATGGAACTCTCTTCCCATATTTAAAGAAAATGGTGATTACACAGAAAAAGGGGGAACATGTCGAAAAAGCTACTGGACGCAACGACCCAGGTAAAGTTCAGTGCAAGAAGTTGGAGAAAAAATCGATAAATGTCAGAAAAAAGAAAAAAAAGTTTCGAGGTTCGAAGGAGTGTTTGTCAGGAGTCTCCACCGAAAGAGAATAAGAAAGAAAATGGGAAGGGTGAGTAGAGAACTCGGGGTGAGGTTGGTTGGTGGCTGGCGCAGCCATCTCGCCTCTAGGTCAGGCAGGTCGAGATGGACCATTAATATGTAGTGCCGTACGGGTTATAAGGACTCTTTGTACACGTGCATACGGTGCACTTGGCGGGTGGAAAGGAGGAGGAGGAGGAGGAGGAGTTCAAGGACTGTATCAGAGAAGACAATCCCCGACGTTGTTGGAGAAGTGGAAACAAGACTGTGAGGGCCGAAGTCTGTAAGCTGATCTGTCGAGTTGGGGAACAGCCACGATGGTGAGGAGGAACACAAGAGATAAGAGATTGGAAACACTGATCCTCCGAATAAAGGGTAGAATTAGATTACGAGACTCTTTCCTTAATATACTAAATGAGTGAATCATGACAAAGTAATTATACCAGTATCTGTAGGGCAGTGGTAAGGGTACCAGTCCATCAGTATAGCGGACCCGGGTTCGAGCCCTGGGCAGGGGATATGGCCCTCAGCCAACCCAGCTGTTCACCCTCACCTCTCGCGGCTGGACGGTTGATTACAAGCCCGCCCGCTGACGTTAATAGCCAGGGAGGCAGTGGGTAAGTACGTGCTCAGCACAACACTACTCCCTGCTTCCACACGAGACGTAGCTGGAGAGAGAGAGAGAGAGAGAGAGAGAGAGAGAGAGAGAGAGAGAGAGAGAGAGAGGCCAAGCATTCCGGATCTCTCGTAAGGATCTTTGACTGGAGGAGGAGGAGGAGGAGTATCATCTGAGACGGATGGGCGCCTGGGCTGTCTGTGGAACGCCGGGTGGCGTAAGACACCGACCACCACTGCATGAAGATCAAGAAGATGAACAGGAAAGTACAAGTCCTCCAGTGAGGTGTGTGTGTGTGTGTGTACATCCGGCATCGCCACATCACCCCCACCACTGAAAAAAAAAAAAGAGAATCTTTAAAAATGTCTTCTGTAGCGACGACGAAGATTTCCATCTTTTTTTCATCTTTCACGCTCCCCTCCCCTCGCTCTCCCTCCCTCTCTCTCTCTCTCAGACCTCTCTAAGGGCGGAAGAGAAGGGGGAGCATTTGGAAAGCATAATATCTACATCTGTCAAGGGATTCGGGGACTTAAGATTTGAGATGGAACGTGACGTCAAAGGATGGCAGACAACAATGGATCCAGGAAGGCGATGGCGGAGCCTAGAGACTGGGTGAAGAGGGGAGGTGGGCGTTGATATATATATATATATATATATATATATATATATATATATATATATATATATATATATATATATATATATTCCTATGAGTCCACGGGGAAAATGAAACACGAAAAGTTCCCAAGTGCACTTTCGTGTAATAACCACATCATCAGGGGAGACACAAGAGAGAAATATAAGTCAGTTGATATACATCGAAGAGACGAAGCTATATATATATATATATATATATATATATATATATATATATATATATATGTATATATGTGTGTGTGTGTGTGTGTGTGGACTATACAGCCAGCTATAAGGAGGCTGGGGAGGGGAAAAGCGGAGGAAGAATAGGTTTCTAATAAGGAGGGAAAAGATGGAGGTTTAAGAGGGCGATGTTTTCCCAGATGGGGAGAGAGGGGTAATTTTTCCTAATAGGGACGAAGGTGATGTTCTAAGGGAGGAGGAGAGGGGGTGATGTCCATATGGGGAGAGAGAGAGAGAGAGAGAGAGAGAGAGAGAGAGAGGTGATGGGATGGGTAGTGGGGTGGAGACGTCTTAATGGGGAAAAGAGTGATTTCCTTATGGGAGAGAGGAGGATGTGATGGCCTAATGGGAGAGGGGTTGATGCTTTAATGGAAAGGGGGACAATATCCTGATGGGGAGAGAGAGAGGATGATGCCCTAATGGGAGATGGGGGGGGGGGGGAATGTTTTTATGGGGGGAGAGAGTGGAGGTGGGGTGTTGTGATAAATGGGAGGGTTGGAACTTCTCTTTTTTTTTTTCACAAGGTGAGAGACAGAAGAAGAAGAAGAGGTCGAGTGAGAGGTGTGAGGGAAATGGAGTGGGTAACGTGCTCCATGAGGGAGAGAGTAGGTTGTAAGTGATGGTGGTATGAAGGAGAGGAACATTAAGGTTGGAGGACCACGTTAATGATGCTGTGGCCTGCGAGTGTTATGGATTTGTTGTGATGATCTTGCTCCGTCTCCTGTCTGTTTATATGCCGGACCCCCTTAACGGATCTGTTTTGATCTTGCTCTTGTCTTCTGTTTGTTTATATGCCAGTCCCCCTTAACGGATCTGTTGTGATCATCCTCCGTCTCCTAGTTGTCCCCAAGTCTCTCTCTTCATATCCTGTTTCATCGGAGTCGAGCGTCTGGCATCTCTTTATATAGGCCACGTATATAGTGAGAGCGTACGTGGTCTTAGAATTGTCCCTCGCATCTGAAGAAGGTGCGCATATATATATATATATATATATATATATATATATATATATATATATATATATATATATATATATGTATATATATATATGTATATACTTGTGTGTGTGTGTGTGTGTGTGTGTGTGTGTGCAGATAAATCACATAACCGAGGCATTTGTTTGCGTCCTGCAAATACGCCTTTCTTCACGTCTTGTTTACCCACAATTCTTGTCGTTTATCTTTCCAGTCAAAAGTCACGACTGTCGTTGTGTTGGTGTGGGGGGAAGAACACGTTCTCCAGCGGGCGAGCTCTCAGGACACGACGGTCGTGCCTCACAATGCGTCGCTCCGTCGTCGTTCGTGCTTCTCAAGGAGCGGCAATTTCTTCCCACGACTCGTTCACGGCCGCTGACTTTAATAATTGACTTTGATAATTGAATGTCTGATTGATGGAGAGCGAGACTCATAGGCGCTCTCACAGAGCCGCCGCGCTGGCCTGGCCTGGCCTGGGCTTCGCTCTCCCTCTCCCTCCCTCCCTCAACCCTCCCTCCCTCCTTCAGCGCTTCAAGACCGAAGAAATTGCATTTGCAGGGCCTGGCTAAGTCTTTGTGGCGACGGCTGCGTCACGCTTATGACGAGCCGGGTGTGTGTGTGTGTGTGTGTGTGTGTGTAGTCGAGGCACAGAAGAAAGCTAATGG
>NC_092237.1:8872300-8887300 GCF_036320965.1 Panulirus ornatus
TCATTTCTCACAAGGTCATCTGTTGTGGGTGACCTTGTCTACAATCGGGAGGGAGACATACACAGACGCTGGGAGTTTGGTCGGTGGCGGAGTGGCGTTCCGTCGAACGTGTGAGCTAGCTAGGGTCGAGGCTGGAGTAGGTGTTGGTCCCTCCTCCCCTCGCTAGTCGACCACAGAGGAGGAGGAGAAGCGTAAGAGGTTTTTCGGTGTAGAGGGAGGGAGTGGGGCTGCACGCGTAAGGACACTCCGCAGGTCTGCAAGGCTGTAGGATTTTGTGGCGAAGGTCCTGAGGAGATGAGTTGGTCCTCCTGGACGGATGAAAACCATTTGTGTCCCTGTCCTGTACCTGTGGCTCTTGGCACTCGTCCCAAAATATCAGCAGTCCCGGTTCGTATCCTTCACACACGCACACCACACACGCACGCACGTGCACACACACACACACACGTGCACGCACCCCGGGCCGTCTTGTGATCATCATAATCTGTATCTGCAGGTAACATCACCTGTTTTAGTCTTCCTCCACGCCCTTGGGAGGCGGGCGCGCATGGCGCGAATTGCATGACTTGTATCGCGAATGGCATCTCCACCCCGCCATCCCTAGGAGGAGGCCAGGGTGCACCTCACCTGCTTCGTAAGGGGCGTCGCCCTCAGACGCCTACATGAGAGAAGGTCATTAAAGTAGATCATTACCTTAGGGAAGGGAAGGGAAGGTGGTGCTATGACGCTAGCGACTAATTGAGTAGATCTGTGATGCCGTCGCGTTAATTACAGTCGTGAGATCCCGACCGTGGCGATGGCTGTCTGGAGAACACGGGATACACGCCCATGCCTCGCTGGGGGGAGCTGCAGTCGTCTAACACAGGACCTTTCCCCTAAGCAGAGCGTTCTTAGCATAGCGTTCTTCGTCCTGCCGGAATATGCCGCTTCCTCTGTTGTTATTCCGTCCCTGAGAAGTACGTGGGAAAGGGAGACAAAAGAAAGCCTTGATGGTCTATGACCGGGGTCAGTCTGCCGGAGGACAGGACATGGGGAGAGACGGATGAAAGAAGGCCTTGATGGTCTATGACCGGGGTCATCTGCCGGAGGACAGGACATGGGGAGAGACGGATGAAAGAAGGCCTTGATGGTCTATGACCGGGGTCATCTGCTGGAGGACAGGACGTGGGAGAGACGAATGAAAGAAGGCCTTGATGGTCCGTGACGCAGGATGGACACGGTGGCCGGTACGGTAAGTACCACTCACGGGATGGACACGGAGGCTGGGGCAATAACCCGGCCGCTGACAGCAGCAAAATTGAGTTGGGTTATATATAGAATCCTATGAAGAGCATGAGGCTCATTGTCCACTCCAGCAGGAGAGAGTGTACTGGGTTAATGCGGTCGGTCGGTCGTGCATGTGGCCAGGATCCCTCTGACTCTCTGTCGATTTAACTGTCTGAATATCTATCTATCTATGTGTGTGTGTGTGTGTTCAGTCTCTCTCTCTCTCTCTCTCTCTCTCTCTCTCTCTCTCTCTCTCTCTCTCTCTCTCTCCCTCCATCCTCATCGAGCTGGAACAACTCACGAAGCAACCCCGGACACGAAGTTCCCGATCGTTGCGATCACCCCCCCCCCCTTCCAGCGCGCGCGCCCCGACCTCTCCCTTGCTTGCCTCAGAGCTCTCCCACTTTATATGCCGTCATGTTTCTGTCTCCGGGGGGGGGGGGGGGGGGGGGGGGGGGGTGTCTGCTGATCATAGTCTTACTTACCTCTATCACTTCCAGCAGGGCACGTCCTCCTCTTATCTCCCTCATCGGAAGGTCCAACTTAGGCACTTGGGAAGAGTTCAATGGTCTTCCTTGAGCAATTTCAATGCAGGTTTCTCGTCGGGATCGGGACCAGCCTCGGCCGGCTGGGACGCCTCCAGCTGTGCTGAACGTATAGCAGATGTTATGTCGTCGCTGTGGTGGTGTCCTTCGTGTCGTCTTCTGCTGAAACCTTAATCCCACACCAGTTCATGGCTTGCTTGATGGGTCGTGGTTCCAATGCCTGACACACATCAGAGACAGAATGTATCTGGGCTGTGGAAGTCCTTTTTTTTCTTCCCCTCCCTTTTCTTCCGAATCTCATTCCGGCCTACCTACATTATTTTTGCTGGGGATCATTCCAAACCTAATTCAACTTAGAGTCGAGCACGCCCTCATTGAAGATACATCCCATTCACCCTCACACCCGTGATGCCACACCACGAACGTCATCTTAGCAACAACTTTCCCCCTCCCACATGATGCGAGTCGTTCCTCTCTCTCTCTCTCTCTCTCTCTCTCTCTCTCTCTCTCTCTCTCTCTCTCTCTCTCTCTCTCTCTCTCTCAGAAATGGGGATATATGGAATCAGCCTCCTGATTAAGATGAAAGAAAGAAAATGCGAGATCTCCCTTCTTTTTTTTTCCATCTGTCTTCTCATCTTCCAACCTTCCTTCCCTCGTTCTTTTGTTCTCTGCCATCAGAACACTGGGGTTCAAACCGTGAAATAACGTAAACATGTGGAATATAGTCGTATCCCATTTTACAGTCGTTCCTCGAAACCCCATGTAATGAACCCCATAAATTCTGGTCCCTACAAGCTATGGGCGTTGTGTACGTGTAGAGTATTATGTATTTTTTTTGCATCTATATTATATGTAATTACTATGTTACGGGGAGGGAGTTTTACACTCGTGTTGCCCCTTCTCTTAACCTTGTGTATATGTGGATCATGTCTTTTATTCCTATGTATGCACACACACACACACACACACTAGCATATGGCAAGTACCCATATTATCGACCAGCCCTTTAGAGGAGGATGAACATCTGGGTGGACTGTGGACAGGCTGCCTCTCCCAGGAATTGAACCCCTCTGTGTGTGTGTGTGTGTGTGTGTGTGTGTGTGTGTGTGTGTGTGTGTGTGTTGTCCCGGGTGTGAAGTCGGCGTGCGTGAGTTGAGTGCATGTCTGCAGGTGCGGGAGGGAGGGTGGTATGTCGTCCAGCCAATTATGTGTAGTGCTGTGTTGTGTGTGGGAGGGAGGAGAGGAGAGGAGGAGGAGAGGAGGAGGATATATACAGCCGGGAGGGTGGTGGGTGGTGGGTGGTGAGTGGTAGTATAGGGCCAACGCCATGAAGAGATGGGGGGGTCGGTGGTTTGGGGGGGGACAAGGCCCCAAGTCAAGCCAAGCAGCCGTGACGAAAGGGAACAACATTAGAGGTTGTCTTGCGTCCTCTCTCTCTCTCTCTCTCTCTCCCTCTCTCTCTCTCTCTCTCTCTCTCTCTCTCTCTCTCTCTCTCTCTCTCTCTCTCTCCACTCCCCACACATCCAAGAGGCTATATGTATATCTTTTCTTCTCCCCAGTGAGTTGGACTTCTGCCTCCCTCCCTTCCTCCAGACTCTCGTGCTGAGGCAGTAGGGAAATTTGCACCGTATAGATAAATAGATATAGATATGTATGTGTTGTGTTGTGTGTTGTGTGTTGTGTTTGTGTGTGTGTGTGTGTGTTGTGTTGTTTGTGTGTGTGTTTGTGTTGTTTGTGTGTGTGTGTGTGTGTGTGTGTGTGTGTGTGTGTGTGTGTGTGTGTTGTGTGTGTGTGTGTTATGTGTGTACTGTTTTGTGTGTGTGTGTTTGTGTGTGGTGTGTGTTTGTGTTGTGTTGTGTGTGTGTATTGTGTTGAGTGTGTGTGTGTGTGTGTGTGTGTGTGTGTGTGTGTGTACTGTGTTGTGTGTGTGTGTGTGTGTGTGTGTGTGTGTGTGTGTGTGTGTGTGTGTGTGTGTGTAAGGCAACAGTGACAACAGGTGACACCCAGGTGGGAGGGTGGAAGGCAACGCTGACAACAGGTAATATGATTACTGGGCAGTGAGGGACTTCACTGCAGGTCCAGATTATTGGAAAAGCGAGAGGCATGATAAACGCTCTCTCTCTCTCTCTCTCTCTCTCTCTCTCTCTCTCTCTCTCTCTCTCTCTCTCTCTCTCTCTCTCTCTCTCTCTCTCTCTCTCTCTCACACACACACACACACACTGAGCTGATACCAAACACAAAGGAAACAGGTGCAAAATGGATAATACCTGGGGACAGAAATCTGTGGATGAATAGCGGAATGACATAAGAGAAAAAAGAAAGAATAATGGAACTGGATGATAGAGTAAGAAAGAAGATGTAGCAGTAATTGAAATCACGTTAAACAAAACGTATACGAATGAAGAAAAATGTTATACAGAGCATGGAATGAAATCCAGAGTCACTGTTCACGTCTGTGACCAATGCAGAAGAACAAGACAACAAAGAATGGACCTCCTGCAGCAGAGGTGCTACCCCCCTTCGTCAGCCATTAACCCTCACACCAATCCTTGCCTTCAAACCCCTGAGACATTCCCAGTCCATTCCTCCCCCTCTCCCTTGGGTTTTGTGTCACTCAGAGCCAGAACATCCAGGTTCCTTTCATCACAACACATACTAACATGTATTTCTCCTTCTTTCTCATCTTGGTTGTGTCCTCGCACATTCAGACACCCCAGCCTGAGCCTTCGAGGAGGATGAGCACCCGTCTCTTGTCTCCTTCTGGAGGAGGGTGTCCAGGCCTCCGCTCCCGACCGCCCTTTTGACCCCCATAACCCAATCAACAGCCGTGTACATCATGACCAAAATGATGTGTTCTCTCTGTGCTTACCAGCTTAACACAAGGATCTTTCTGTGCACACACACACACACACACACACACACACACACACTGAGACGTTTTAATCTGACTTAGGGTAGCAGGGAGAGCAGAGAAAGATAGATAAGAGAAATACAGTGATGAGATGGAGAGATAAGGAAGATAGAAGTAGAGATAAAAAGACACCCAGACTCTTTTGTTTACAGTTGCGTGCGCGCGTTTAGTGGTGTGGTTGTTGTGTGTCTCACGGTGAGGGGAGAGAAGGGTAAAGTGACGACAGTCACACCCCTACTGTTCCCGTCTCATGTCACCCGGAGAGAGAGAGAGAGAGAGAGAGAGAGAGAGAGAGAGAGAGAGAGAGAGAGAGAGAGAGAGAGAGAGAGAGCAGGTTCTGCCTGCCACATGCAACAGGGGAGGGTGGTGCTGGTGTGGTGGAACACCAAGAAGAAAGAATGGGTGAAATGAGGTCCCCTTTTCTCTCGTATCCTGTAAGAGGGAAAACTTTAATTAAAAAGTTTCATACGACAGAGAATACCGCTCTCTGACGTCAGAGGTCAAGCGCTTGTGGCCGTGGGGTGGTTTGAGTGGGGTCGTCCAGATGCGCGGGGTCGTGTCTTTGATTTGACCCACTAGGAAGATGGTCGTCGTCGTCGTCGCCGTATACGTCGTCTTGGCAGTTCCGTAGTCGTCGTCGTGGTCATTACGGGTCGTTGGTTTACGTCAAGGAGTTGTCATTATACGGTGACGAAGAGAGAGAGAGAGAGAGAGAGAGAGAGAGAGAGAGAGAGAGAGAGAGAGAGAGAGAGAGAGAGCCATATACTCTCCTCCAGCCGATGACACCTCGTCATACAACCATCAGGTCTCCTGTGGTCTCTGTGTCTCCCCCCTTACAGTCGGGACTTGGTTCGCGGAACGGGACAGTGCAACAGGTGTGACCAGCGGAGGGCAACAGATAGAACGTCTGTGCAGCACAAAGGACGGGACGTTGTGTATGCCTTTTTGCGCCCCGGAGCTCTGTGATCACCAAGGAAGAACGCTGTGATAATTGGACGCCAGACTCTGACGCCAGCCTCTGAATAGGCGTGTTTGGCCCATTGTCAAGCCAGAGTGCGATAGTTAGGAGAGGCCGTCATAACCAGAGCACGGTAGGTAGTTAGGAGCGACTGTCATAACCACCGCACGGTAGGTAGTTAGGAGCGACTGTCATAACCACCGCACGGTAGGTAGTTAGGAGCGACTGTCATAACCACCGCACGGTAGGTAGTTAGGAGCGACTGTCATTACCAGAGCATGGTAGGTAGTTAGGAGCGACTGTCATAACCACCGCACGGTAGGTAGTTAGGAGCGACCACAACCAGAGCACAGTAGTTAGGAGGAAGAGGGACCAACACATAATAACAGTGTAGCCAACCCCCATCAGTGGTTACATAGTACCCACAGAGCCTAGGCTCTTAACCCTGCACCACCGAGTAGCGACATGCCTTCCCTCACCCTACAGGCCAGATCTTCGGCAATCCATCCACCGTGCCATGCACACCTCGGGTGAGACAGAGGGGAGGTGGCCGTGGCATCGACGTGTCTCGCGAATATCACAATATTTCACCCCTGACGCAATAACACAGGTCTCATATTCATGTCCAGAGTGCCAGGAGCCCTTGCAATATATATATATATATATATATATATATATATATATATATATATATATATATCCTATGAATCCACGTGGAAATCAAACATGATAAGTTCCCAAGTGCACTTTCGTGTAATAATCACACATCAAATACGGGAGCTCCCAAGGTCCCCTGGAAGCCAGCCAATGGCCTTCGTATTAACGACTGGTGGGAGGACATTGTGGAGTCTGTGCAGTCACGGGCCTGGTTTATCATAAAGCTAATTGGCCTTTGACGTGGCACTGGGAAGAGAAACAGAGTCACTTGTATCTCAAGCCTTGGTCGAGAGGCGGACTTGGATGTCAGGCAGTCCTAGAGGAGGAGGAGGAAGAGAGAATACGATGACACGGCAAGTCACATTCCCTTCTTCCTTATTTACGGCCTCGGGGAAGCCATCGTTATCCAATCAGCGTACGACCAGATGCCCCCTTCTTCCTGACCCATCCCTCATCGGATGGGCAGGCAAGCCTTACCTCACGGGAGGACGAAGCTCTTGTCACAAGGAGGCGTTACGAGGCCACCGTTACGCACCAGATCCCAAACTTAAGGATGAATTTGAGTGACCGAAATCATTCGTTCACCGCGTCGTACCTCTTGGCGCCGAAGTCAGAGCCAAGCGGACGGACAATGGTAACGTGGACAGATTGACCTGTCAGAGGGTCGCTTGTGTTATTATCCATTGTGATGTATTGACACACATCTTGTGGGGGTAGGGGGATGTGTTCTGCAGCTGGGTGTCGATACTCGTCGATGAGAGAGAGAGAGAGAGAGAGAGAGAGAGAGAGAGAGAGAGAGAGAGAGAGAGAGAGAGAGAATGTGTCTAGGGTGATGGGGTTTTTGTATTGTTCGTGTGCAGGACGTGGCTTAGTCCAAGGAAAATGAACTAAAAACCAATGGGTCTCATTTGATGATTACAGAGATACAGTGAAAAGATTTTTTCAGTTTAAACACTGTCTTGAAAATACCAATTTATTTGTCATTATGTTAAACAAGAACTTTTTGATATTTTTTCCTTTTTTTGTGTGTGGGTGTCATTTTTACAGCAACAGTGCTTTTGTCAAATTATAAATGTTTGATGTTCATTGGTCAAGCCTCAGTCTGCATGTAGCTGATTCGTACCAGACTCTCGTCAGGTATAGAACTATCGTAGCAACTTCAATATGTCTATACGATTAATGTTATAGACGTACTGATATCATAAGTTTCTTTTTTTTTTCTATGTATTTCAAACACGAAAACTTGAATATGTAAGTTATTTACAACGTAAAGATAACTGGCAAATTGGTGGGCGTGAAATATGGGATTAGTTCCATAAATTCTTTAACTGATAAATTATCGTAATTTTTTTTTTTTTTTTTTTGAGGCCTGAACTCTCGTATATTTCTACCTTGCAATTAATGATTACCTGATCATTTTTTTTTTATGTGAACTCGTGTGTGTCTGTGTGTGTGTGTATGTGTGTGTGTGTGTGTGTGTGTGTGTGTCTGTGTGTGTGACAGATATTCCAATTAATGGTGGATGTTCTTAAATATATGCTAAAGTAGATCCCTTTTGTTCAGTGACACTTAGTTTACTCTTCCGTGCTGGTGGTTTGTGTATACACATATACCTTACATGGGCCTCATCCCCAGGGTACATGTATACCTTACATGGGCCTCCCACCAGGGTACGTATATACCTTACATGGGCCTCCCCTCCAGGGTACATATATACCTGACATGGACCTCCCCCAGGGTACGTATATACCTTACATGGGCCTCCCCCCAGGGTACGTATATACCTTACATGGGCCTCCCCCCAGGGTACATATATACCTTACATGGGCCTCATCCCCAGGGTACATATATACCTGACATGGGCCTCCCCCCAGGGTACATATATACCTTACATGGGCCTCCCCCCAGGGTACATATATACCTTACATGGGCCTCATCCCCCAGGATACATATATATACCTTACATAGGCCTCCCCCACGGTACACATATACCTTACATGGGCCTCCCCCCCCAGGGTACATATATACCTTACATGGGCCTCATCCCCCAGAGTACATATATACCTTACATGGGCCTCCCCCAGGGTACGTATATACCTTACATGGGCCTCCCCCCAGGGTACGTATATACCTTACATGGGCCTCCCCCCAGGGTACATATATACCTTACATGGGCCTCATCCCCAGGGTACATATATACCTGACATGGGCCTCCCCCCAGGGTACATATATACCTTACATGGGCCTCCCCCCAGGGTACATATATACCTTACATGGGCCTCATCCCCCAGGATACATATATATACCTTACATAGGCCTCCCCCACGGTACATATATACCTTACATGGGCCTCCCCCCCCCCAGGGTACATATATACCTTACATGGGCCTCCCCCAGGGTACATATATACCTTACATGGGCCTCATCCCCCAGAGTACATATATACCTTACATGGGCCTCATCTCCAGGATACATATATATACCTTACATGGGCCTCCCCCTAGGGTACATATATACCTTACATAGGCCTCCTCCCCCACGGTACATATATATACCTTACATAGGCCTCTCCCCCACGGTACATATATACCTTACATGGGCCTCCCCCCCCCCCCCCCCCAGGGTAAGTATATTACCCCACGATCGCACAATACAACCCGGATGTTGTTGTTGTTGAGGGGGGGGGGGGGAGAACAGTCGTCGTTAACCGAGTTATTAGCAAGGTAATGTTTGGAGTTGGGTGGATGGTAATGGTGGCCGCCCTGTTTGATGAGGGCTATGAGGGTAGTAGGTATGAGGATGCCTCACGCTCTCATCCTCATAGCTTTGGCTAATTGGTTCATACCCTCCTCTTCTCCCTTTCCCCTCCCCCTTCTTTCCCCTTGGCTAGAGCGACGACCCGATTCAAGGTTCGAGGGGAAAGCATCAGGATCGTGCTATCTGAAAGAAGAAAAATGTATTAATCCAGTTAATTATGACACATTTCAAGTGCTTCAAATAACTCGTGAATCCGTACGTCAAAAAAGTAATTCAAAATTATGTTTTTTTCATTCATCTTTTTTTTTTTATTATTAGAGATACGTACTGCCCAGGCCAGCTCTCAGGTTCCAAAAGCCTGGCCTCTTGAATATTTCATTCGGGTGCCATTATTAATCTTGCTGTTTTTAATTATTTATCATCCCACTCGAGGTAATGATTTCATCTCGCGAAATAAACAAGATGTTTCTTTGTTGTTCATCCCCGAGCTACAGTGTGTGGGTGTGTGTTCGCTGAGGATCTGGGTCGTCAGCATCATGCAGCAACAGCTTCGGCGAACCCCAGGGAAGACGACGCTGCTTCTGTCGTTGATCTATTTCTTCCACGGTGGTCGTGGCTGGTCGCGCCTGAGTCGTGGTGCTCTCGTCGTAGTAGCTCTCCCTGCCGCCAGGGTGTGTGTGTGTGGTGATGGTGGTAAGGGGAGGATGTGTTTGAGTGGTAATTTCATCATAACAGTTAACACATCAAGGGCTCGGCCGGCCAAGACCGACCGACCCCCACGCCTCCTCCCTCTCTCTCTGGTAGGGACCTTAATTTGGTGGTATTGGACGTTCTGGCGGAGGTAATTTCTCCTGACGGGGAATATGCGTGGAGGTGAATATTATGGACGGGCGGGCGAGGTTATAAAGGTGGGGAGTGAGGCGTCCAGGTCGGTCAGTGTCTCCCGGGGTTGATGTATCGGCTAAGGGGAGGACCAGGGGTTTCGAGCGTGTTGTGTCGCAAGGGCAGCGGCTGCTGACGTCGCTGCAGAGAGGTGGGGACAGGGCGTTAAATGAGGGTTGGATGCGAGGGATGACGGAGGCTAGGAGGTTGTCGGGGCGGCGGCGGCCGTGGCTAGGAGGGATGGGGTGGCTGTGAGTAGGAGTGGTAAAAGGGAAGGATGGCACGAGGCTAAATGAGGTGAAGGAAGGACACATAAGATTCTACCTGGGAGACCAGAAGTGGAGGCTGCAGTTCACTCCTCCGGAGCAGTTCACACTGTCGGCCCGCCCGGCAGTGACTTTGTCAAGTAGTAACTTGAACGTAGCAGTTCCCTGCGGTGGATAGACTGTGTAGGGAGCGTCATATTACCAGATGGCCAGTTTCCACCACAATACCAGTCTCACAATTTTGGGGATGGTATGATAAGCAGTTGTGTGGCCGAATACCAACAGTTTTGACTGGATGACGAGTTTGTCTTGTTTACTCCTCACTGCTCTCTCTCTCTCTCTCTCTCTCTCTCTCTCTCTCTCTCTCTCTCTCTCTCTCTCTCTCTCTCTCTCTCTCTCTCTCACACACACACTCCTGTCGTTTCTATCTTCTTCTTCTACTCGGTCCAAGTAGGTCCTTCAGTATCTATTTACGGATGAGATCGGCTACAGCGTCTTGCTAATACATTCTACATTCTCGCTTCACTTTCGCACTCATTATTTCACTTCGCACGAGAAAGGGGTCTTGTTTGTTTTCGTGTCACACGAGAGGCGGTTGAGCTGTGATCACCTGCTGCGAACAGAAGTTGTGATGAAGGACGGGAACTTCTGGAGGAACGCTTGTCTGTCAGGAAACTTCGCGCCGAAGTTGAAGTTTCGAGATGTGGCAGAGAGGCAAATTACCGTGGTTTCCCCTCCACTCCATTTTCTATTTTCAGGCCCGAGGCCATTAGACTCTGCACAGCAGAAATCTGAAGGTAGCTATCAACTCTTATTTTTTTTTGTTTTGGTTTACCTCGTTTTACCGTGGTGCGCGGGTGTTCAACGAAGTGGAGAATAAGGACCGAGATGCGATGCTCTTCTGCGTTGTACAGTAGACCTTCTTTGCGTTAACACAGTAGTAGTAGTAGTAATAGTCGTAGTCGCTGAGTAATTGAAGAATGAAGAAAATGTATCATCTCCACGTAGCTCATCCTGACTCACAGCTCCGCGCACCGTGCTGTGTCGTCCCATTCAAAAAGTTATCTTAGAACCTAATTATAAGTTGTGTATAAGTTACGAAAGTATGATCTAATTATCTTTATGCCTCATTATATATATATATATATATATATATATATATATATATATATATATATATATATATATATATATATATATATATATATATATTCCTGATGTATAGTAAATATAATCATTCATAAATACTTTTCATCTACTAATATACTATGGAATTCATTTCATTATATTGCCATTGATTTTTTTAGCATTTTTTCTTTTTTGTAAAGCTGTGCGTTATGAATGCCATAGTTTTGCATATACTTTGAAAAACATGTGCACTGTCTATTCCAAAGAGCAGTTTTTGAAGGCGATGGGCCGTGTACACACACAGGGGAGAGCCTGTGTGGTAGAAGACTTTACCTCAACACCTGAGGAAGGTGTTGAGGATCGGGCTGGTGTATGGATGGGCACACGGTGGCTCTGAGCTGACAGTCTTTGAATGACCCTGGCCAGTTTTTGATAGAGCCTCACCCCCTTCTGCCTGCAGACCCAACCCACCCCAGGAATCACACTCACCTCTCTCTCTCTCTCTCTCTCTCTCTCTCTCTCTCTCTCTCTCTCTCTCTCTCTCTCTCTCTCTCTCTCTCTCTCGTACTGTGTTCCTTAAAGAACACTCTGGGTCCTCACGGCGTAAGGCTGTCTCCTCAAGTTGTCTGAGGATGTCCCAGCCCCGACTTGTACAATTGAAAAACCGTCGGTGTTCAGGTGAGATCAGTCCTTTATACCCCCTCACCACCACCCTCACCGCCACCCTCACCGCCACCTTCACCACCACCTTCACCACCACTTCTCTGGCCATGTGGTAGTTGATAGCGACCAGTGATGAGAAGTCTCTTCTTCGCGAATACTTCAGTAAGCTTGGGGTGGTGTGAGGGGGAAGGTGTCTTCTGGCGTGTAACACGACTGGGGCTGTGAGATTCCAAGCTCAGGTCACGGTGCGTTACTACGCCTGGGCCGGAGACAGCGTACAACACCACCCAGGTGCTGTTGCCTTAAGATCTCTCGGTCACCAGGCATCATCATCTTTGCTTCATGACGCCGCCTACAGTCATCGCCGCGTTTCTCAACGATGCGTGCGTGAGCGAGGCTTCACTCCACCGTGTTGGCGTTAAGTTGACGAAGCGCGTAAATATATGTTCGTGAACTCGGGGTTTTTGTTTACTACGCCTTAAATTGTCGAGGGGCCTCCCGCGCTGGTTCACTCACACGATTTGTCATACTGTCGCGCCCGACACCCGCTCCTATGTTTTTATGTTACGCGCTCATTTCCTCTTGTTTCACCACAAGTCCGCTGGATTACGAGTGCATTGTCCTGTTTTTCCCCCCCTTACATGACAGACGCCCCGGTGAAGCACCGGGTGTTTTCTGCTGAGAGAGAAAGAGACAAAGAGACTTCTCAGTGATGCAGTAGAAACCAAGATAAAGATGCTTGAGTGAAGAACAGACTCCTCCTTCCCTTGGACCTCAGCCACGTCGCTCAAGTCCACAGCTGACGAAGAACAGGTGATAAAGAGGGTAAGAGAGAAACATTACCTGCTTCCTCTAACCCAGACAAAGAGGGCAAAAGAACATTACCTCAGACCTCCACACCCAGCTACAGCCTCAGCCCTAAGTCGCTGACGTTACCGGTCCTGCTTGCGTGCGGGCTGGAAATCGAGTCATCGTTGGTAGATGGACGTTGTAAACCAGCCTCGCCTCGCCTCTCCGCCTCCCCACCACCCTCACCCTCACGTTTCCCGGAGACAACCCCCTGACCCTTCCCAGACGCTTCCGCCAACACGCAGCCAAATAAAGTCATGTTTCATAAGCTTTATCCTCTTGTTTTTTTGCCGATAGTATTCCTCCTTTGTTACTTGAAGGAAGGACATGCAGTGCATCTGTGAGGGAAACACTGAGAGAAATGTATTGGGGTTTTTTTTTGGTAGGGAGTGAAAAATCGGGATCGATATTGGCCGAAGATGGACGTAACTCAATTTTGCCGTGAGGAGCCAAGTTCGTAAGTTGGAGCGATTTCGGAAGTTACCGAAGGAGATGTTTTCGAACTCATCCTAGGTTACTCTCGAGGTATGGCGGTTGACCTGCTTGCTGTACCCCAACACAACACTGGCAGGGTCCGTCTCATGGGCCCTTGGTGGCTTGCTAGGTCAGGTGTCCTGTGGTCATAGGTCATGGCCCTTGGTGATAGATCAGTGAGGTCAGCGAAGCCCTCATGTTCCCCCCTCCTCCTCCTCCTCCCTCCTCCTCTTCCTCCTCCTCCTTCGTGAGTGCTTGAAGTCTTTTTACGAGTCATGTAAACGAAGAGGAAGCACACTTGACGAAGAGGCTGGGAGGAATTTTGTGGAAGTCCAGATGTGATATTTTAAGTTCTCGACGCTGGCCATTGTGGCACTCACTTGTGTATACTTTATAAGTAAAGTTGTGTGTGTGTGTTTGTGTGTGTGTGTGTGTGTGTGTGTGTGTGTACACGGTACACCCCCGTCACCGAAGGAATTTCATAAAGGCCTGCGGTGAAGGGGAGGGAGAGGGAGGGGAAAACTTGGCCACTGCGGGAAATAACGTATGGGGGAGGAGGGGGAGGGGAGGGGAGGGGGGGGGGGAGTTTTGACTGCTGTTGCTGGTGACATCTAACACACACCCCCCAACCCCCTCCCCCCACCCCCCCACCCCCCACCCCCTCACCACCACCACCCCCCCATCACCACCACCCAACACCACCACCATCCAATATCTGTCAGGCCTAATTAACCTTTGAATATGTTGGTGGGGTGTTAGTGGCTTTTGCTCTCTCTCTCTCTCTCTCTCTCTCTCTCTCTCTCTCTCTCTCTCTCTCTCTCTCTCTCTCTCTATCTATCTATCTATCTATCTATCTATCTATCTATCTATGTATCCCTCCTCTCCTATCCCGCAGGCGGCTGGTGGAGCGGGTGGAGGCCATGAAGTCGCGCGTCCAGGGCAATGGCAACAACAGCTGCATCCTCTGTGGGGAGGGCCTCTCCATGCTCAGGGCTTCGAGCCTCATCTGCGTCGACTGCTCAAAGGTAGACCCAAAACCTCCCCCCCCCTCACCTCACCTCACCTCACGCCGCCCAGGTACACATTCGAAATGTAACATGAATAAAGGATTGTAATTATATGTCATCGAGATTTTAAGATGCTATTTCATTGCTCTTTTTGATGCTATTTTATTATTCTTTTTTTTATCTATTCTTAACTGTTTTTTTTTATCTATTGCTATGGGTTTTTTTTGAATTATTGAGATGCTTTTTTATTATTTTTTTTTATCTATTGTTAACTGTGTTTTTTTGAATTATTGAAGTACTATTTTATTGTCTTTTTTATCTATTGCTATGGTTTTTTTTTTTTAATTATTGAGATGCTTTTTTATTATTTTTTTATCTATTGTTAACTGGTTTTTTTAATTATTGAGATACTATTTTATTGTCTTTTTTATCTATTGTTAACTGTGTTTATTTTGAATTATTGAAATACTATTTTATGTCTTTTTTATCTATTGTTAATTGTGTTTTTTTTAATTATTGAGATACTGTTTTATTATCTTTTTTATCTATTGTTAACTGTGTTTTTTTTGAATTATTGAAATACTATTTTATGTCTTTTTTATCTATTGTTAATTGTGTTTTTTAATTATTGAGATAC
>NC_092237.1:8892300-8927300 GCF_036320965.1 Panulirus ornatus
CGATGAAACTCCCACCCGTAGCGGCAGAGTCGGGTGTACGTTAAATTGTTACGTCGTCAGTACACTCGGGGTCTGTGTTAGTAACTTCGATATGCTGTCAACAACTTGTGGGAAAGTATTGTCATGTGACGAATTATCGAACCAAGAAAGATGAATTATGGGACATACTTGATATAACTCAGACATTGGCAGGAATTCTCTCTCCCACAAGTTAGTATTGAGAGAAATTATTGTCGTAAAGGTTATTCAACACAGAAATTGTTGACACGGGAGTCTTAAGACGTGCCTCCCTCGACCTGCCTGCCACCTGGTGGCGGCGGTGAGAAGCTCACGTAATCCTCGACCTCTCCCTGGCCGAGCCTGTGAAGGGTCAGGTGTGGCGGGCGTTGGAGGAGGAGGAGGAGGGTATGTATGTGTGAGGGAGAGGGAGAGGGTTGGAGGTGAGGAAAAGGTGGGGAAGGGTGTGTGTGTGTGTATGCGTGTGTGTGTGTGTGTGTGTGTGTGTGTGTGTGTGGATAGCTAGCCAGCCCAGGGTTAGAGGTTGGTAGTTAAATAGTCTAGGGGTAGTCGGTAGCTAGTCCAGAGTTAGTGGTTGGCAAATAGATGGTCTAGGGGTAGTAGTTAGCTAGTCCAGGGCTAGTGGTTGGATAGTGTAGGGCTAGTAGTTAGCTAGCCATGGTTAGTAGTTAACTAGTCCACTAGGGCTACTAGTCCAGGGATAGTAGTTAAATAGACGAGGGCTAGTAGTTAGCTAGTCCAGGGCCAGCACTTAAAGCTAGTAGTTGGCTAGTTCAGATCTATCATTTAGCTAGTCCAGGGACAGTAATGACTCTATTTCTAACTCACACACACACACACACACACACACACACACACACACACACACACAAGAAGCAGGACCTTCAGGCAGGGTTAATAAGGTGTTATACCACTACAGTGGACAGAGAGCTACCTTACCGGTGGGAAGGAGAAGACGGGGGCGTCAGGGACTCTGGTTATTGGCTTGGGTTGGCTTGAGGAGGACCTCAGAGCAGGGCAGGTAAGGGTGTGAGGGGAAGTGGGGGGGTTGGTTTGGATGTCCAGGAGGGATGGGGACGACAACACAGGTGTGCAGGAGTCTCTTAAAGCAAGGGGGAATGATGGTGAAGGGGGTCGTCGTTGTGGGGGTAGGTAAGTGACCCGGTCATGCTCTGAGCCGTGGAGGAAGTCTGGCTAAATAGGAAGGTGTCGGGCGGGTGTGGAGGGAGGAGACTGAGAGGGTGAATGGGTCTGTGACCAGAGGGAAATGTTCATCCCGTCAGCTTTAATCCCTCCTCCTCCTCCTCCTCCTGCTGCTGGTCAACGTGTCCTGCTGCTGCTGGTGGTGGTGTGGTGGAGGTCAGCAGCGATGAATGCGCCAGCCCTAAACTGTCAATGGAATCGTTACATCCGTTGCGTGTGTGTGTGTGTGTGTGTGTGTGTGTGTTAGACTACGAGGCGAAGGATGCAGGAATGAGTGAGGACACGTAGAGAAGGTGGCGCCCTGCTGTTAAGGACCGATAAGGTGTCACCAGGAGGCTGGAGGAGTTCGTGAGGTGGTGGGTTGGTGAAGCACCAGGAGGACTACAGACGGGGATGGGAGGGGAATAGTCAGTGTGTTGGTGATGGGTCACTAACGCGATGTAGGGAGGGGAGTGAGTGATGGGGGTGTTGGTGATAGGAACACGTCTGCCTTAAAAAGGGGGGAACGCCACGAGTCGAGGTCGTTGTTGCTGTGTGACATCGGCGAATAAGAGGATGTGGGAGGTAGAGGGTTGTGAGGTGGACGGTATCATCTCTCGAAGCCCTGAGAGATTGAGGAGGTATCATCTCTCGAGGCCCTGAGAGATTGAGGAGGTATCATCTCTCGAAGCCTTGAGAGATTGAGGAGGTATCATCTCTCGAGGCCCTGAGAGACTAAGGAGGTGTCATCTCTCGAGGCCCTGAGAGATTGAGGAGGTGTCATCTCTCGAGGCCCTGAGAGATTGAGGAGGTGTCATCTCTCGAGGCCCTGAGAGATTGAGGTGGTGTCATCTCTCGAAGCCCTGAGGGATTGAGGAGGTGTCATCTCTCGAGGCCCTGAGAGATTGAGATGGTGTCATCTCTCGAGGCCCTGAGAGATTGAGACGGTGTCATCTCTCGAGGCCCTGAGAGACTGAGGAGGTATCATCTCTCGAGGCCCTGAGAGATTGAGGAGATATCATCTCTCGAAGCCCTGAGAGATTGAGGAGGTATCATCTCTCGAAGCCCTGAGAGATTGAGGAGGTATCATCTCTCGAAGCCCTGAGAGATTGAGGAGGTATCATCTCTCGAAGCCCTGAGATAGAGATTACTAGAGAGAGAGAGAGAGAGAGAGAGAGAGAGAGAGAGAGAGAGAGAGAGAGAGAGACCCCATGTCTCCCATACACTGCTGGGAGGCACAGCAACGAGGGTGCGAAATACGTTATGCCCTTTTATATATATATATATATATATATATATATATATATATATATATATATATATATATATATATATATATAAGACAAAACGTTATATATTCAGACTATCTGTTGTGTTGTTTTGTGAATGAACGTTTCGTGTGGCGGACTTAGAATTCAGATCGCCTCTCTCCGCTCTGAGAGAGAGAGAGAGAGAGAGAGAGAGAGAGAGAGAGAGAGAGAGAGAGAGAGAGAGAGAGAGATTTATAGAAGTGTGGTGTACCTAACCGTGTGGTGTGAACACGCGGGGCACGCCAGCTCTGCTTGTTCTTTCCCTCCCTCTCTCTCCGTCCAGATGGCGAATGCCTTGACAGCGGCACGAATCAACGGAGAAAAACATCAATTTTAATCGTCGAAGTAAATCACAGTTCTTTCGTGTTATGCTTCCTTCCTTTTCCCTCCCCGCCGGCCCGCGCCACACCTCTACCACCTCCTCCTCCTCCTCCTCCACCTCCTCCTCCTGAACAGTCTTCTGTATTGTGATGCAGTATGGGAAACTGAAGATAGTAATAGGATTCCATTCTATAGACGTTTGGTCATTGTTAGAAAACGCTCATTTGGAATACTTCTCATTCACAGACCTGGAATTACTTTCGTACAGAAAGAGGCTCTCTCTCTCTCTCTCTCTCTCTCTCTCTCTCTCTCTCTCTCTCTCTCTCTCTCTCTCTCCTCGTGTGCGTCTGTTTTTTTTTTATCTTGCTTGCCTTGCCTTGCCTTGCCTTGCCTTGCCCGCCTCTCACCACACCACATGACTCACGCCTTTCGTTACAACCTCCGGATTTCCTCGGTCCTCATTCTTCAGCAGCCCAGCGCGCCGGAGGAGGACATCTCCATAATGTCATTGTGAACCTTCGTCAGCAGGCGCAACTTCATCGTCAGGTGGAGGTCGTGTTTATTCATCCACACTTGAGGGTCGTGTTTGGTGGGGAGGAGGTGTTGTGCGAGTTCAATCGTGGCGATCCACTGTGGTTTGCTGACCTGCTCGTGTGCCAGTATGTGTTTGTATATGGATTAGATAGATGGACAACCCCAGAACCCCCATGTATGAGGTCCTCTGTAGCTCCTGAGGGTGCGCTCCAATCAGAAGCAGGGAAATGATGTACGCCCTTGGAACGAGACTGTACCCTCGCTCTTCTAACCTCCAACAGCCAGGATCGAACCTCGGTCCCCTGCTTAGGAGGCGGGAGCACTGCGCGTTTATATACAGAGAGAGAGAGAGAGAGAGAGAGAGAGAGAGAGAGAGAGAGAGAGAGAGAGCATGGTGACCTGTTGCTCTCTTGCCTTTTATTTAGAGGAGTCTCTCCCAGTTTTCCGGTGGGGGTTTTCTGATTTTCTGATGACCAGCTGGTCTCATCAGGTGTAATGACACGGGGAAGTCCCACAGCTGGCTGAGGTGAGGGATGAATAGGTCTTGTGGGTCCTCAGCTGAGATGGAAGGGAGAGAGAGAGAGAGAGAGAGAGAGTCGGATGGGCACCACTGTAGAACTCATTCGATCACTTTTTATAGGTCTTGATCCCATACCATGGCAATGGCCGTCAGGTGTTGCACCTGTAGAGCGAAAGGATCGAGTGTGTCAGATCTTCACGAACACTGGTGTAGTTTATATAGTGAAGGTTGACGGCCAGCGTGACGTATACGTACCCAGCATGGTGAGTGAACGGTGCTTTATGCCCGAGTACTTGCCTCCGGGGGATGACCCCAGCCTCTCCGTTCCTCCAGAGTTGATTAGACCTCCGCCAGGCATGAGTGCCTTCGTCCACTCCTGGAGTAGTTGTATACCCCTCCTCCTACAGGCACGACTCTGTGCCTCCGCCCACTGGTGAATTTTTGTTCCTGGCGTAACCCAGTCATTCGTAAGCCAGAATACCTCCTGCTTATCGTCGTGTTTTGGATCGGAAACACAGTTGAATTAGATCGTAGCTCAGTTCACTCTAGGGGACGGACGCAGCTAATGATCTCTTTACGCCATCCTAGTTGCGTAGGTTCGGCAGCCTTAAAGTCCAGTCCACAGTTGTACGTACGGTTACGTGCGTTTGTGTACCGCTCAGCCTAGGATGTTAGGTGGAGGAGGAGGAGACTGGCTGGATGAGGAGGTGTGTGGAGGAGTTGTCGTCGAGGTGAGGGAGGGTGTGTGTCAGAGGTAACAGTGAGGGAGAGAGAGTCGTGTGGAGATGTTGTCGAGGTGAGGGAAGGCGTCTGTGAAAGGGGACAGGTGAACGAGGAAGTTCGTGGAGGGTCTGTCGTCGAGGTGAGGAAGGAAGGAAGGAAGGAAGGAAGGGCGTCAGTGAAGGGGGTCAGGAGATTGAAGAGGTGTGCTGAGGAGTTTTCAAGGTGAGGGAGGTGCGTCATTGTGAATGAGGAGAGGTGCGTCTGGTGTAAAAGAGCGGCCGGGCGGGACCCGAGCAGCAGCCAGACACGTGTCCCAGGATGCTGCTGGGATGGTCCACACCAAGAATAGCCGCGCCAGAATCAATACAGTTTCTGGTTTGAAAAGTCTCTTTTTTCTTTTTACGTTAGTTCTGTTGGTCTGAAAGCCGCGCGTCCCCTTTTCATCCCTATATTTCCCCTTTATTCTTCTTGTTAAAGTCGAAGTTCATGAATGGAAGACTCAGAGGGATATATTTTCCATGATTCTTGCATTCCGTGGGAGTCAGGTGGTGTCTGCTTGCGCTTCTCTATGTCAGTCTTTTACCCAAGACACATGTCTGCGCGTTCGATATGGGGGTAAAACCCCAGGACGGCAGGTGTTGGAACGGATGACCCCTGGGGCTCTCTGTGTATATACCCAGTGGCCCCTCTGTATCCCCAAGGTCATGGCCGGGAGGTGAGGGGGTTGGAGCGGGAGAGGTGTGTCCTCTGTGCCTCAGGTCGCGGTAGCGTCTTCGGGAGTTGGCCTTTCCTACTCTTTCTTTGAGAGGCAGCAACACCTCGGGCGTGCACACGACGACGGTAATTGTTTTTCAGAGTTCGTGTGTGTATGTTTGAGGATACCGTCAGGCGAATTGGAGAAGGACGCCCATGATGAGCCGACAGGTGCTGTACGAAGAAACCTTTCGTGTGTGAGAGGAACACGGCAGCTCTCGCTCGAAGTCACCCATCAGGAGAGAGAGCTTTCCCTCACCCCGAGTGTTAACGCTCCTGTTACCGTCCACAATAAGCCCCTGTGCGACAGGCTTCAAGGAGTTTTATCGTGTCACCTTTTAGTCACTTACGTGGATATCTGACACCGGTAGAGGTTTATGAATTGACTTCCCAACTGTCACTTACAACCTCTCTTTTTTTTCCGTATTCAGCGGGCGACATCAGCGTTCTGCTTGAATTTGGTGACACCGTTCGATTATCCTGTTAGCTGGATGGGTTCATGGTTGAAGGTCGTGTGTGTGACACGAGGCCCAGGTGCTTTTTTTTTTTTCTCGTGATGTTACAGTAATGTCTTTTGTTGGGCTGTCTTATTTCTATTGTAATGACGAGTATTAACCTATCAATACTTTGTCTGATGTCAGACGTATCACTAGATAGATTCACACTGTCCCTGCTTTTCCCCAAAGGAGATACTAGAAAAGGCATGTACAGAAATGAGAAGAGTAATGAAAATGAAGACAGGCATAGTGGAAGACCATGAGGGATATTGACAGATAAGAAGACAGAAACATACCACCACCACCACCACCACAGCAGCCTGCGGTAAACGGAGCTCATAAGTTACCGTCTAATTCCCTGTGTTATTGATGTGTCCAGACCCAGCCAGAGCAGAACAGGCCGCATGTCGTCTCGATCACGTAACGTCTTATTCATGAGGTGTGAGAGTCCCAGGATGTTATGATGACTAGAGAGAGAGAGGGAGGAGGGAGAACACACAACACGAAACTAAGCGACGCCCACGTCTGTGGCCTCGGCGTTCACCCACACTCATCATCTGTGTGGGTTATATCGTCCACTCACACTACCCCCACTCTACCTCCACTCTCAGAACAACCCACACTCACCGCTACTCCTACGATGTGTGGACTGCAAGCACACACACACACACACACACACACACACACACACACACACACACACACACACACACACACACACACACACGTGCCCCCCAGCACAGCTCCTGCATCGTCTTTTAAGCCCACACTCTGCACCAGACGCCCCTTAGGCATCAACACCACGCCCACACACCCCTTGTCTCAAGCCTCACCTCATCCCACGCCCACACACCCCTTGTCTCAAGCCTCACCTCATCCCACGCCCCACACCCCCGTGGCTGATCGTGGCAATACATACACAGTAGGAGTCGTTCCCCGAGGACGTGTCAGGGTGGTTGGGTGGGTGGGTCCTGTATTGACGACCGTCGCCCACCGTGTTTGCCCCCGGAACGCCCCACTCCTGCCCACGTGCATGGGGAAGGGGTCTCGAAGCCGCCCTACCTTGGACGCCTCGGTATATTATCGTGGCATCGCCTGGTGGCACGGAGTCGTGATCATCCACGGATAAGTCTATATTAGATATTGATTTGATTCCCTCAGGTAGGGTTGGTGTTGGGTTACTTTGTATGAGAGGCCCTCCATGGTTTATCACGTAGGTGTATGGTACATGGGGCTACGTGGGAGAGACAGAAGAATGAAGACCTGGTGGTCTGTGATGAGTTTACATGCTGGAGGACAATAAGAATACATGGGAAAGACAGACAGCAGAAGACTTGATGGTCTGTGACGAGGCTCTCTGGTAGAGGACAGTAATAAGGCGAGAGAAAGACAGAGAACAGAAGACCAGATGGTCTATGATGAAGGTATCTGCTGGAGGACAGTCATAATACATGGGAGAGACAGAGAACAGAAGACCAGATGGTACGGCTAAAGGACAGTAATATTACGAGAGAAAGACAGAGAACTGAAGACCTGATGGTCTATGATGAGGTTATCTACTGGAGGACAGTCATAATACATGGGAGAGACAGAGAACAGAAGACCTGATGGTCTATGATGAGGTTATCTACTGGAGGACAGTCATAATACGTGGGAAAGACAGACAACAGAAGACCTGATGGTCTATGATGAGGTTATCTGCTGGAGGACAATATTAATACGTGGGAGAGACAGAGAACAGAAGACCTAATAGTTTACGGCGAGGTTATCTGCTGGAAGAAAATAATGTTAGTCTCATTTCCTGATCTGTGGAGATCGAAGACTGTTTCTGTAGTAAAAGCTGGTTCAGAATATCACCCATGGCCTTCTACATGAGGGTCATTCAAGACGCATTGAAGCTTCATTCCCCGGTGTGGAACACCCGAGTGAATAATACCACGTTATATTCGAAACGAACCAGGGTCGATCCCGGCTGAGGTCACCCGGAAAGGTTTCGAGCTGAGGTTCGTTTGAAGGAGTCAAGTCAGAGGTCAGGCCATCACTCCGAAGAAGACATCATCTAGCAGTTAGAAGGGAACATCCCACGTACACGAGTCCTCTGGGTGATCACAAGCTGTTGCTCGTTTGGGTAACACGTCTGAGAGCTTGCAACACACACACACACACACACACACACACACACACACCACACACACACACACACACATACACACACACACACACACACACACACACATACACACACACACACACACACACACACACACACACACCTGTGACTTGCAAAGAATTTTTTCTCTTTTTTTTTGTATTGCCACCATATATATATATATATATATATATATATATATATATATATATATATATATATATATATATATATATATATATATGTGTGTGTGTGTGTGTGTGTGTGTGTGTGTAGTTGTTTAAGGCACTCTTATCATATAGGTGACACACCAAAGGTAGAAAAAAACATTTGTCACAGCTGGTCCACCTCATGCGTGGGGGACAAACATCCCAGCTGGTTCACCAGGGGGGTATAGACGACCTCATTTGCCACGGTCGATGAGACCCACTCAACACGACAGCTTGGGGGGATGGGAGGGTCGGCTTGGGCGTTGCAATGCCTATAATAATAACAAGTCCCCCTTTACTCTTGCCCACGCTGGCTGGCGGTGTTCGCTTGCGTCAGGCGACACGACACGCACCCGGCCTTGAATCTCTCCTGTTTATTTGGCAGTGAAGAACGCTTAAGCGTATATTGTACACAATTGCCGGCGTTGAACAGCTGATGCCGTCACTCCGAAAAGGAGGTGAGGATGAAGGTGGGCGTTTGTTGTTAGCACTCCATCTCGTGGTGTGGGCTTGAGGACACAGCAGGAGCAACGGAGGGCGCTGTGTTGAGGTTAGGTTGTGTTCCCGCACGCTGTTTTGAGTCTTACCTCCGTCCGTCACATCATCAACAACAGATAACAGTAAGTAATTGGTGAGGAAGAGTTCACACCGTATCACCTGTTATCTTTCCGGCAGAAAGTCATCAGTACTCTCATCTACTACCCTCTGCTGTTTGAGCCATCTACACCATCTGTGAGCATCTACGTCATCTACAAGCGTTTTAGACGCCTGCAGATTTGTTACCATTATAGTTTACGTTTTCTGTGTCGAATAGCTTTTTTTTTTTTGTGGACATTCGATGCCATTCAGTAGGATCGTGTTGTGATGTACCCACACACCAGTTGCTAGTGTTGTGTCATCAAGTCACTAGACTCTGTGTGTGTGTGTGGATGTGGGTGTGTGTGTGTGTGTGTTTCTGTGTGTGTGTGTGTGTGTGTAGGAGGGAACTGATGCTTGCGTGGCCCTAGTCTTTCATGAGTGTCCCTCGCCATCGTTTTCCCCCCTGAGCGGGTGTAATCCTCCTCCGAGTCTTTGCCTAATCCAGGGAACAGCTAATTACTTAAAGCCTTTGAAATAGCTAATCACTTAAGCCCCTGAATACCTAATTATCCCCCGGGCTACGTCGTCAGGTATGTCACGCATCTCGTGAGTGGTTAGGACCCAGCCTGGAGTGGGTGGTTTAGGTTATCGTCCTGGTCTGCGTCAGTCTAGTGTGTCGTGACACTGTCGTTTCCGCCAGGTGGGAGCAGCAACGAGGTCGAGACGGACACCAGCTCCGAGGACGAGACGCAACGGAGGTTGAGGAAGACGGCCAGCGAGTGTGTGCCCCACGACTCCGACGTCTTGCCTCCCGCCAGGTACGACGACGACACCCCCCTCCCCCCCCGCACAACCCTTCCTTCCTCCTCTTCCTCCTCCTCTTCCTCCTCCTCCTCCTCCTCTTCTTCCTCCTCCTCCTCCTCCTCCTCCTCCTCCTCTTCCTCCTCCTCCTCCTCCTCCTCCTGCCTTCACTTTCCTACCCCTGCCTCCAAGTATGACACGACCTCTTCCTTTCCCACCTCCGTCGCCGCCAGGTACGACCCCCTTCCTTCTCCCTCCCCCACCGTCAGATACGATCCCCTTCCCTTTTCCCAACCCCCCCGATGCCAGATACGAACCCCTTCTCTCCCTCACTCCCCCACTAACAGATACAACCCCTTCCCCCTCTCTTCCTTACCCAACCCCGCCTCCAGTCCGACCTTCCCAGATCATACAGACCTTAGATTTAATTTACACCTGTAAATTGCTCCCTGCAGCTAATTTTTATATAGTGAAAATCTTCATGAAAATAACTTTACAGATCTTATATAAGAGACGGGGGAATGGAGCCTCCTTGTGTTGCCCCGGACGTCTCCCTCCGTCACTAACCCTATGCTCGGTCTCGCCCATACAGCCCCAACCCGAGGTCTCGCAGCGTCTCGCCCTCGCCCTTCCGCTTCGATTCCCAGGACTCCGTGGGTGCTGGCAGCGCCGCCAGGGACAGCTCCGACGACCACGCCTCCGACAAGTCCCCGGTGTCTCCCGGTAAGTGCCTTATTCCTCCCCTCCCCCTTTTCAACGAACGCATCTTTACGTTCCTAACGTAAGTGCTATATGTATGTCCTAATGTCTTCAACGGGTGCTTCTGTGTTCCCCCAGATAAGCACCAGGTCACCGCCCCCTTAGAAGTCCCCTCCCCCTGATAAGTCTCCTCCCCCTGGTAAGCCTCCTCCCCCTGATAAGCCAGCCTCCCCTGTATGCCCTTCCTCCCCCTGATAAGTCCTCCTCCCCCTTGGTAACCTCCTCCCCTGGTATGTCTCCTCCCCCTGGTAAGTCTCCCTCCCCCTGGTAAGCCTCCTCCCCCTGGTATGTCTCCTCCCCTGGTAAGGTCTCCCTCCCCCCTGATAAGTCTCCTCACCCCTGGGTAAGCCTCCCTCCCCTGGTATGTCTCCTCCACCCTGGTAAGCCTCCTCCCCTGGTAAGTCTCCCTCCCCCTGGTAAGCCTCCTCCCCCTGGTAAGTCTCCTCCCCCCTGGTAAGTCTCCTCCCCCTGGTAAGTCTCCTCCCCCTGTAAGCCTCCTCCCCTGGTAAGTCTCCTCCCCCTGGTAAGTCTCCTCCCCCTGGTAAGTCTCCTCCCCCTGGTAAGTCTCCTCCCCCTGGATAAGTCTCCTCCCCTGGTAAGTCTCCTCCCCCTGGTAAGCCTCCTCCCCTGTAAGTCCTCCTCCCCCTGGTAAGTCTCCTCCCCCTGATAAGTCTCCCTCCCCTGGTAAGCCTCCTCCCCCTGGTAAGTCTCCTCCCCCTGGTAAGTCTCCTCCCCCTGGTAAGTCTCCTCCCCCCTGGTAAGTCTCCTCCCCCTGGTAAGCCTCCTCCCCCTGGTAAGCCTCCTCCCCCTGGTAAGCCTCCTGGTAAGCCTCTCCCTGGTAAGTCCTCCTCCCCCTGTAAGCCTCCTCCCCCTGGTAAGTCTCCTCCCCCTGGTAAGCCTCCTCCCCCCTGGTAAGTCTCCTCCCCCCTGGTAAGCCTCCTCCCCCTGGTATGCCTCCTCTCCCTTCCCGGTTAATCCCCCTCCCCCCTGGTAAGTCGCCCTCCCCCCTAACTCCCCCCCCTGTAGCCCCCTCCCCGGTAAGTCCCCTCCCCCCCCTTGGGAACCTCCTCCCCCTGGTAAAACCTCCTCCCCTGTAAGCTCCTCCCCTGTAAGCCTCCTCCCCTGGTAAGTCTCCCCCCTGATAAGCCTCCCCCCCCTTTAGAAGTCCCCCCCCCCCGGGTAAGCCCCCCCCCCGGAAGCCCCCCTTTCCCTCTACTAAATCTGGTGTTTCCCTTGAGTCTCGGGCGTCCCCCACACAGAGCACCGCTCCTGACTTTGTTCATATGGTCCCCCAACGATCGATGAAGACCTTCCCCCTCACCTGCTCAGGACCCCGAGGGTGTTCCTTGGGCGAGGACCTCCGACTAGTCTTTGAGGGACCCCTTTAAACCCCCGGTCACGACCATTCGACAGGCTCCAATTTTCACCTTTTCAACTTTTCCCCCTCCTCCTCCCCCATCCCCAAAAATAGGCCCTTTATTGAACGCAACACCTCCCATAAACCTTTTTGCCCTCACAATTCCATGCCCTTCTCTCAGACGCAGTCCATCTGTTTCCCCCCCCACTGTCTTTTTCCTTGGCTCCCTTCGGTTTTTAGCTAATTTTAAGAAACCCGGGGTTCACGTCAAGCTGCTCCCTATCACCATCCAATTTTGGCCAGAGGGGTGGTGTGTGTTTTTTAGACTCCCATGCCAGCATTGCCACGTACTGTGACGTTAGGGTTTTTGGTTTTGGAGGGGGGGTTTTTGGCCTGGGTGTTGTGGGGGTAGACCCCAGCCGGCTTGCTACACTACTGGTGACGTTATGGTTTGGTTTGGATGGTGGTGTTGAGGGCCTGTGTCGGTGTTGTTTTCGATCAACTCGGTGTCGTTTGATCTCCAGTGCCACAGCGAAGGTTTCCCAAAAGGGACTGGCGGGCGGCAGACGAATCCCCCGGGGCCCCCTCCCCCACCCTTTCCAAAAGTTAGTTACGTCCCCCAATTCCCCGAAAATTTGGGTCTGTTTTCCGGCGAAATTTTTGCCAAGATGGATCTTCCGCCGAACCGGAACTTGAATCGGGAGTCAAGCCGAATCAACAAAACACCCACGCTTACGAACCCCGAGACTTCCAGGAAACAAGGACATAAACAAAGTTTTTTTTTTTTGGAAGGGGGGCTATCCCCCACCGGGATTGCGTGTGATGGTTGACAGGGGCATCACCTCTCTCGTCCCGTACCCCCCCAAAAGTGAATCATGACGTCCCGACGAGACATTCCCTGCGCCGTTCGTTGCCTGGGTCACACGGTTCAACCAACTTTCCAGTGAGGGGTTCGAACATTCTCCTCTTGGGGGTCGCCCTCTTGTGAACCTTTCACACCCAAATTTGGAATTTGGCCCGGGTTTCCTTTTTCTTCCGGACGGATCCATTTTTACACCACGTCCAATAACTTCGTGAGCGAGGGGGGGTGGTGATTAAAAGGATTTATATATTATATATAAAATATATATATATAAAAAATATAATATATATATTATATTAATTTATAATTGCCCCCCCAAGACCTCTTTTCCCCTGAGCTGCGTATCGCCCCAAGGGTGCGCTGCTTCCCTTGCAGGGAAATGATGGACCCCTTTTAAGTGAGAATTTTTCGACGAACTGTTTTTCCCCTTTTGTCGGGCCCCGACTAAGGGGAATTTTCCTCGCGGGGTAACCACACACCGCGGAGTCCGTAAAACCCTATATCTGCTATCAGTCTTTATTTTCTATCATCTATCTATTTCTATCTATCTATCTATCTATCTATCTATTATATTATATATATATATATAAAATATATATATATTAAAATATATAATATTTTCATGGGAAAAACCTATTTTTAACTCACCGTAAAGGCCTGATAACAGTTGGGTTGGCGGAGCCGGCTGCCCAGGGGTGGGTCCCGAACATGACTTATTCATAGAATTGGACGTGGGGCTCATCACCCATCCAGCTCTGCTTGGGGGAATAGCCTCCTGAGACGTGGGGTTAACCAGGACTTGCTTTCTCCCCTTATGGGACCCTCACCCCCGTGTGGTACTCACCCTATGGATGGCACCGTCCGCACCCCGTGTGGCACCTCACCCCTGACGGTACGTCGTCTATGGATGGCACCGCCGCACCCCGTGTGGCACCGTACTTTCCCCAAAAGGCTGCGGACAGGGAAATAAATTCTGACCCCCCCACCTCGGGGACCGACGCTTGACTTTTAACCATTTCCCCCCCCGTATTGTAGGTCAAGGTAAAGGGGCCCCCAGGCCCCCCCTGGTTTTTAATTAAGAGGAGCGCGGAACACCAAGAGGTCATTAGAGGTCACCGGTTAAATTGTTGGAGAGTGGTCAGTGTTTTGCCCTTGACCCCGTTAAATGACTGAATGGCGCCCAGGCAACCATGGCCGTTGAAATGGCCCCAGTTACAACTTACCTTCCTCCTCCTCCTCCTCCTCCTCCTCCTCCTCCTCCTCCTCCTCCTCCTCCTCCTGCCTTCACTTTCCTACCCCTGCCTCCAAGTATGACACGACCTCTTCCTTTCCCACCTCCGTCGCCGCCAGGTACGACCCCCTTCCTTCTCCCTCCCCCACCGTCAGATACGACCCCTTCCCTTTTCCCAACCCCCCCGATGCCAGATACGAACCCCTTCTCTCCCTCACCCCCCACTAACAGATACAACCCCTTCCCCCTCTCTTCCTTACCCAACCCCGCCTCCAGTCCGACCTTCCCAGATCATACAGACCTTAGATTTAATTTACACCTGTAAATTGCTCCCTGCAGCTAATTTTTATATAGTGAAAATCTTCATGAAAATAACTTTACAGATCTTATATAAGAGCCTCCTTGTGTTGCCCCGGACGTCTCCCTCCGTCACTAACCCTATGCTCGGTCTCGCCCATACAGCCCCAACCCGAGGTCTCGCAGCGTCTCGCCCTCGCCCTTCCGCTTCGATTCCCAGGACTCCGTGGGTGCTGGCAGCGCCGCCAGGGACAGCTCCGACGACCACGCCTCCGACAAGTCCCCGGTGTCTCCCGGTAAGTGACCTATTCCTCCCCTCCTCCTTTTCAACGAACGCATCTTTACGTTCCTAACGTAAGTGCCATATGTATGTCCTAATGTCTTCAACGGGTGCTTCTGTGTTCCCCCAGATAAGCACCAGGTCACCACCCCCCGAGAAGTCCCCTCCCCCTGATAAGCCTCCTCCCCTGGTAAGCCTCCTCCCCCTGATAAGCCTCCTCCCCTGGTAAGCCTCCTCCCCCTGATAAGTCTCCTCCCCCTGGTAAGCCTCCTCCCCCTGATAGCCTCCTCCCCTGGTAAGTCTCCTCCCCCTGGTAAGTCTCCTCCCCCTGGTAAGCCTCCTCCCCCTGATAAGTCTCCTCCCCCTGGTAAGCCTCCTCCCCCTGATAAGCCTCCTCCCCTGGTAAGTCTCCTCCCCCTGGTAAGTCTCCTCCCCCTGGTAAGCCTCCTCCCCCTGGTAAGTCTCCTCCCCCTGGTAAGTCTCCTCCCCCTGGTAAGTCTCCTCCCCCTGGTAAGCCTCCTCCCCCTGATAAGCCTCCTCCCCTGGTAAGTCTCCTCCCCCTGGTAAGCCTCCTCCCCCTGGTAAGTCTCCTCCCCCTGGTAAGTCTCCTCCCCCTGATAAGTCTCCTCCCCCTGGTAAGCCTCCTCCCCCTGATAAGCCTCCTCCCCCTGGTAAGTCTCCTCCCCCTGGTAAGTCTCCTCCCCCCTGATAAGTCTCCTCCTCCTGATAAGCCTCCTCCCCCTGATAAGCCTCCTCCCCTGGTAAGTCCCCTCCCTCCTGGTAAGCCTCCTCCCCCTGCTAAGTCTCCTCCCCCCTGGTAAGTCTCCTCCCCCCTGGTAAGTCTCCTCCCCCTGGTAAGTCTCCTCCCCCCTGGTAAGTCTCCTCCCCCCTGGTAAGTCTCCTCCCCCCTGGTAAGCCTCCTCCCCCTGATAAGCCTCCTCCCCTGGTAAGTCTCCTCCCCCCCTGGTAAGTCTCCTCCCCCTGGTAAGTCTCCTCCCCCTGGTAAGTCTCCTCCCCTGGTAAGTCCCCTCCCCCTGGTAAGTCTCCTCCCCCCTGGTAAGCCTCCTCCCCTGGTAAGCCTCCTCCCCTGGTAAGCCTCCTCCCCGTGGTAAGTCTCCTCCCCCCTGGTAAGCCTCCTCCCCCTGGTAAGCCTCCTCCCCCTGGTAAGCCTCCTCCCCTGGTAAGTCTCCTCCCCCCTGGTAAGCCTCCTCCCCCTGGTAAGCCTCCTCCCCTGGTAAGTCTCCTCCCCCCTGGTAAGCCTCCTCCCCCTGGTAAGCCTCCTCCCCCTGGTAAGCCTCCTCCCCTGGTAAGCCTCCTCCCCCTGGTAAGCCTCCTCCCCCTGGTAAGTCTCCTCCCCCTGGTAAGTCTCCTCCCCCTGGTAAGCCTCCTCCCCGTGGTAAGTCTCCTCCCCCTGGTAAGTCTCCTCCCCCTGGTAAGTCTCCTCCCCCTGGTAAGTCTCCTCCCCTGGTAAGTCTCCTCCCTCTGATAAGCCTCCTCCCCCTTAGAAGTCTCCTCCCCCCTGGTAAGTCTCCTCCCCCCTGGTAAGTCTCCTTCCTCTCTAGCTAAATCTGGTGTTTCCCTGTGAGTCTCGGGCGTCCCCCACACACAGAGCACCGCTCCTGACATTGTTCAGTATGGTCTTCCCCAACGATCGATGAAGACCTTCCCTCCTCACCTGCTCAGGACCCCGAGGGTGTTCCTTGGGCGAGGACCTCCGACTAGTCGTTGACGGACCCCTTTCCAACCCCGGTCACGACCATTCGACAGGTCTCCAATGTTCACCATTTCAACTGTTCCCCTCCTCCTCCTCCCATCCCCAAAAATAGGACCTTAGTTGAACGCTAACAGCCTCCCATCAATCCTTTTTGCCCTCACAAGTTCTCAGTGTCTCTCTCTCAGACGCTAGTCCATCTGTTTCCGCCCCCAGTCTGTCTGTTCCTTGGTCCTCACCTTCGTGTCTTTAGCTGAAATTAAGTAGAACCGGGTTCACGTCGAAGCTGGACTCCCTGATCAACCATCTCTACGTTGGCCAGAGTGTGTGTGTGTGTGTGTGTGTGTAGACTCCCATGCCAGCATTGCCACTGTACTAGTGACGTTATGGTTTGGTTTGGACGGGTGGTGTTGGCCTGGGTGTGTGTGTGTGTAGACTCCCATGCCGGCATTGCTACACTACTGGTGACGTTATGGTTTGGTTTGGATGGGTGGTGTTGAGGGGCCTGTGTCAGGTGTTTGTTTTCGATCAAGCTCGGTGTCGTATTGATCTCCAGTGCCACAGCGAAGGTTCCAAAGGACGTGGCGGGCGGCAGAGCGAATCGCGCCGTGCCCCCTCGACCCACCCTTTCCAAAAGTTAGTTAGCGTCCCAGCAATTCTCCCGACAAGTTGGGTCTGATTTCCGGCGAAACTTTGCCAAGATGGACTCATTCCGCCGAACCTGAACTTTGAATCGGGAGTCGAAGCCGAATCAACAAAACACCCACGCTTACGAACCTCCGAGACTTCCAGGAAACAAATGGACGATCAACAGAGCTTTTTTTTTTGGAGGGGGGCTATACCCCACCAGGCATTGCGTGTGATGGTTGACACGGGCATCATCTCTCTCTCGTCCCGTACCTCCCGAAAGTGAATCATGATCGTCCCGACGAGACATTCCCTGCGCCGTTCGTTGCCTCGGTCACACGGTTCAACCAACATTCCAGTGACGGGTTCGAATCATGTCTCTCTCTGTGTGGTCGTCCGTCTTGTGAACCTTTCACATCCAATTGGTAACTTGGACTCCGGGTTTTCCATTTTCTATCCGGTATCGGATCTCAGTTTATACACCACGTCTGACAGAGTAACTTCGTGAGCGAGGATGGGGTGGTGATTAGAAGGATTTATATATATATATATATATATATATATATATATATATATATATATATATATATATATATTGATATTTATAATTGCCCCCCCAAGACCTCTTTTTCCCATGAGCTGCAGTATCGCCCAAGGCTGCGCTGCTTCCAGTTGCAGGGAAATGATGGACCCCTTTCAAGTGAGAATTTCTTCGACGAGACTGTTATCCCCTTTTGTACGGCCTCGACTAAGGTGAATTTTCGCTCGCGGTGTAACCACACACCGGCGGAGTCCGGTAAACCCATATATCTGTCTATCAGTCTATTTATTTGTCTATCTATCTATCTATGTATCTATCTATCTATCTATCTATCTATCTATATATATATATATATATATATATATATATATATATATATATATATATATATATATATTTCATGGCAAATACCTATTATTAACTCACCGTAAAGGCCATGATGAACAGTTGGGTTGGCTGTGAGCCGGCTGCCCAGGGCTGGGTCCCGAACACTGACTTATTCATAGAATTGAGACGTGGGGCTCATCAGCCACGAGTCCAGCTCTGCTATGGGTGGAATGAGCCTCCTGAGACGTGGGGGTTAACCAGGACTTGCTTCTACCCCTTATGGTACCTCACCCCGTGTGGTACGTCACCTATGGATAGCACCGACCGTCCGCACCCCGTGTGGTACCTCACCCCGTGTGGCACGTCGCCTATGGATGGCACCGTCCGCACTCCGTGCGGTACCTCACCCCTTGTGGCACGTCGTCTATGGATGGCACCGTCCGCACCCCGTGTGGCACCTCACCCCTGACGGTACGTCGTCTATGGATGGCACCGTCCGCACCCCGTGTGGCACGTCGTCTATGGATGGCACCGTCCGCACCCCGTGTGGCACCTCACCCCTGACACCACGTCGTCTATGGATGGCACCGTCCGCACCCCGTGTGGCACGTCGTCTATGGATGGCACAGTCCGCACCCCGTGTGGCACGTCGCCTATGGATGGCACCGTCCGCACCCCGTGTGGCACCTCACCCCGTGTGGTACGTCACCTATGGATGGCACCATCCGCACCCCGTGTGGCACCTCACCCCTGACGGTACGTCGTCTATGGATGGCACCGTCCGCACCCCGTGTGGTACCTCACCCCGTGTGGTACGTCATCTATGGATGGCACCGTCCGCACCCCGTGTGGCACCTCACCCCTGACGGTACGTCACCTATGGATGGCACCGTCCGCACCCCGTGTGGCACCTCACCCCGTGTGGTACGTCACCTATGGATGGCACCGTCCGCACCCCGTGTGGCACCTCACCCCTGACGGTACGTCGCCTATGGATGGCACCGTCCGCACCCCGTGTGGCACCTTACCCCTGACGGTACGTCGCCTATGGATGGCACCGTCCGCACCCCGTGTGGTACCTCACCCCGTGTGGTACGTCGCCTATGGATGGCACCGTCCGCACCCCGTGTGGCACGTCGCCTATGGATGGCACCGTCCGCACCCCGTGTGGCACCTCACCCCTGACGGTACGTCGTCTATGGATGGCACCGTCCGCACCCCGTGTGGCACCTCACCCCTGACGGTACGTCGCCTATGGATGGCACCGTCCGCACCCCGTGTGGCACCTCACCCCTGACGGTACGTCGCCTATGGATGGCACCGTCCGCACCCCGTGTGGCACCGTAGCTTGCCAAAGGCTGCGGACAGGATAAATTCTGACCTACCTCGGGGACCGACGCTTGACATGTAACCATTCCCCAGTATTGTAGGTCAGAGGTCAAGTCCCAGGCGCTGGTTTAATTAAGAGGGAGCGTCGGGAACACCAAGAGGTCATTAGAGGTCACCGGTTATTGTGTGGAGAGTGGGTCAAGTGTTGCCCATTGACCCCGTACTGACTGAACTGGCGCGAAGCGCAACCATGGCCGTTGAAATGGCGAGTTACAACTTACCCCGCGACTGGCGGGGCGCTTCGATCGCTCGTCTCGTTGGGGAGGCCGGCCAGTAGTCGAGTGGATGACACGACGCGTCGACCAGGTACAACAGGGAGGAGGGACGGGGGAGAGCGAGAGGCCGAAGCCCGGCGGTCGAACGCCTTTGGATCCTCGCCCAGAAGGAGACGACCCCACACACAGCCACTCCGTCTGGTCCAGTGGGCGCAGTGAGCCGTCGTTTCTCGCCTCGGGTTATGGAACGGGTGGAAGAATGTTTAGAATACAGCGGAGGAAGAAGAGGAGGAGGAGGAGGAGCCCGCCGCGGGAAGGTCACAGGGTCACGACAGGTCAAATATTTACAAGGTTAAAGAGGAGAGGTGTTTTCCCCGGAGCGCAGGTCGTCAGCCGGTGGGTAATCGTCACGTAAAAAAAAAATATATATTCAGGGATGACGCGAAAGGATTATTATCATCATCATCATCATCATTATTATCATTATCATTGATGTTATTATTGGTAGCGATGATATCGTTATTGTTTTGCTTATCGGCCTTCCCGTTGTTCTCTTGGGGAAATTCAATATGGTTCAGGGCAACGCGAAGCTTTCTTTATATATCCTGGGGTTCTTGGTTCGTCGAGTTGATGGAGGCAATTTTGGGTCAAGCAACGCCACCTCCGACCGGCAGCGTGGCGGACGCCCACACACCAGACCCACTAATTAAAGTTTATCCCCACCTTCCTCCTCCTCCTCCTCCTCCTCCTCCTCTTCCTCTCCTCCTCCTCTTCCTCCTCCTCCTCCTCCTCTTCCTCTTCCTCCTCCTCCTCCTCCTCCTCCTCCTCCTCATTGTTTGCGGGGTGTGAAGGGGGCAGATCACTTGAAAAAAAAGGAGGGAGGGAGGTAAACTTTGGACAGGACGAGATTTAAGGTCTTGGTTCGTCGGCTGTGCCTCTTTGGGGGGGGGGGTTGTTACCAGGAGAGAGAGGGAGGGAGGGAAGACGCTGCTGCTGTTGTTGTAACAACGTGCCTCTCCTCTCCCTCCTCCTCCTCCTTCCCTCCTTCCCCTGCGCGTCCAGACCCGTCCGTTGTCTCATTACGGCCGGACATGTGTGTGTGTGTGTGTGTGTGTCAGTCAGTCAGTCAGGCAGAGGAGAGTGAAAGATGAGCCACCTTATGGCTGGGTAAACGTGTCCAGCTCCTGAAGGCGGTCTCTCTCTCTCTCTCTCTCTCTCTCTCTCTCTCTCTCTCTCTCTCTCTCTCTCTCTCTCTCTCTCTCATGGCGAACACCCAACTTTGCTGCAGACAAATTAATCTCTTATTTCCCGGCTCTGTGTGTGTGTGTGTGTGTGTGTGTGTCGCGCGTCATTGTCTGGAAATTAGCTTCATTACTGGGAGGACCCGGGGAAGCCCCTTAACCCGGCTGGCGTGTGGCTCAGATCACACAAGAGAGATTAGGGCCCTGTGTAGTTTTGGTCTTCCTACACAGACGTTATGGGAAGCAGCAGCAGAGCTTAGGCGCGTGCTGGAGGCCCAAACCATAGGGGCCTGGGACACACACACACACACACACACACACACACACCTCAGGAGAGCAGTGGACGAAGTAATACCCGTAGAACAGAGAGAGAGAGAAAGATAAGGGAAAGCAACATAAACGAAGGACCGAAAAGGAATGGTGGAAGAGCTGGCGAAGAGAGAGAGAGAGAGAGAGAGAGAGAGAGAGAGAGAGAGAGAGAGAGAGAGAGAGAGAGAGAGAGAGAGGTGAGAGGAATCATCCCAGATATGCGAGTGGATACTCCATAATGGGGAGGAGGAAGAGGGGCCCCGTTCGATATGGCATAGCAGCTCCCAAGGAAGAAATATGATAGCTACGGCATCTGTATAATGCCCTGAGCTTTAGCGAAGCGTAGTGGATGATGCTCATTGTGTAGGAGTGTTCAGTCGGGTGGGGAGTATGGCTATTGCCCCAGCATGTTTATGTTACTGCAGGGATAGACTGTAACGTTTTGAGATTCAAGTGGTAGAAAACGAGTGGGAATTTAGATGGCTGTATGAGTAGATAATGCGTCTACCGACAGCTGAGTTTAACCTGAGATCCTTGAGAGAGAGAGAGAGAGAGAGAGAGAGAGAGAGAGAGAGAGAGAGAGAGAGAGAGAGAGGGGGAAGACTGAAAATGGAGTGATCCGAAGCAGAGTCAAAGGAGAAAAGAAAGACGTTGGAAGGAGTGTTTTTTTATTTTTTAATCGCCTGGAGGAGCTGTAGAAAGCTCTGGGTGTTCATCGGGAAGGAAGGAAGGAAGGAAGGATGAACGACACAAGGACGTGGCTGCTTAGGGCACCAGATAAGAGGAGGTCGGGTCATCATACTGTAGCGCAGTTGTGATCGCTCGCTCACCTCCCACTACCCATTGTCACCTTATGGTGATGGTGTAAAGCCTATGGTACTATGTGATATATGGCGGCGTCTGGCCTATGGCAGTGATCTGTATGGTGGTGTATGGTAGAAGAGCGACGTAGATGGTCATGCATGGCTTGTGTGTCACAATGTGGTGGTGTTTATATGGCGTATATATAACTGTCATGAATGGTGGTGTAAGGCTTCTGTCATATATATATATATATATATATATATATATATATATATATATATATATATATATATATATATATATATATATATTTATCCCTGGGGATAGGGGATTAAGAATACTTCCCACGTATTCCCTGCGTGTCGTAGAAGGCGACTAAAAGGGGAGGGAGCGGGGGGCTGGAAATCCTCCCCTCTCGTTTTTTTTTTAATTTTCCAAAAGAAGGAACAGAGAAGGGGGCCAGGTGAGGATATTCCAAAAAAGGCCCAGTGCTCTGTTCTTAACGCTACCTCGCTAACGCGGGAAATGGTGAATAGTTTAAAAGAAAGAAATATATATATATATATATATATATATATATATATATATATATATATATATATATATATATATATATATATCCGAACCACATGAGTGAACAGTATCCGGTTCGTCTTGCAATCAAGTACATTAGTAGAACTGGCAAAGTTCAGCTTGGTTCTTCTTTTCCACACTAAATTCTATCTTTATTCTCTATATTTGCATTCACTCTCTCTCTCTCTCTCTCTCTCTCTCTCTCTCTCTCTCTCTCTCTCTCTCTCTCTCTCTCTCTCTCTCTCTCTCTCTCTCTGCACCCCACCTACCTGCAAGGTCGACCACCCTCCGCCCCAGAGAGAGAGAGAGAGACATGAGGTCATGACACAGTGGAAAACGTGTGATTAGAAACCTAGTTTGGATGGTGAGTGATGTGGTTAGGTTCGGTAATTACGTCACGTGTAGGGTTGGTTAGTTGGTTGGTTGGATATGGTCACCACCGGTGCCCCCTGGCTATCCAGCGTGCCAAGAGGGCCAGAGGTCTGGTAATGGAGGCGTAATTTCCCCAGGGTTGAGCGTAATGAATTTGTTTCATGACACCACGACCAGGCGGGGTTGGCGGCCAAGGAAGACTGGACTGGGTCATACAAGCTTCGGTATTTACGTCGGGTCTGGTTGTGTGATCTGAGTTGAAATAGAAAACGAACCGTTTGACAGATGCTTAGAATTCGTACTTAAATTTATTCCATCTTAGAATTGGTACTTAAATTTATTCCATCTTAGAATTGGTACTTAAATTTATTCCATCTTAGAATTCGTACTTAAATTCATTCCATCTTAGAATTCGCTCTTAAATTTATTCCATCTTAGAATTCGTACTTAAATTTATTCCATCTTAGAATTCGCACTTAAATTTATTCCATCTTAGAATTAGCACTTAGATTTATTCCATCTCAGAATTCGCACTTAAATTTATTCCATCTTAAAATTCGCTCTTAAATTTATTCCATCTCAGAATTCGCTCTTAAATTTATTCCATCTTAGAATTCGCACTTAAATTTATTCCATCTCAGAATTCGCACTTAGATTTATTCCATCTTAGAATTCGCTCTTAAATTTATTCCATCTTAGAATTGGTACTTAAATTTATTCCATCTTAGAATTGGTACTTAAATTTATTCCATCTTAGAATTGGTACTTAAATTTATTCCATCTTAGAATTCGTACTTAAATTTATTCCATCTTAGAATTCGCTCTTAAATTTATTCCATCTTAGAATTCGCACTTAAATTTATTCCATCTTAGAATTGGCACTTAAATTTATTCCATCTTAGAATTCGCACTTAAATTTATTCCATCACTGAACAGATATGTTCAGAAATTATAATCCTCACAGAAATCTCGGAACATATCCAGCAGAAGGTTCTTGACCTGCAGACGACGTTGTATCGCACGTATTGGCTTGGCTGGGTCTCTCCACCACTTCGAGTCTTGTGTTTTAAGTTTAGTTTGCCACAGCAGTGTCGACATCCGCCACAGTTAGTGACCTACCACACCGCACGTTCTCACAGGCTTGATGAAGAGAGATTACATTTTTGGTGGCTGGACTGACAGAAGAAAAGGATTTTTTTTATTATTATTATTTTTCCAGAAGGAAAACTCCATCTGTACGCAAATTACTTCCTGTAGTTCTCCTCTCTCTCTCTCTCTCTCTCTCTCTCTCTCTCTCTCTCTCTCTCTCTCTCTCTCTCTCTCTCTCTCTCTCTCCACACACCACACACACCATCAGAGTTTGGCAGCGTCTTCCAGGACCCTGGTGACGGGAGGGGGACATGTGTGTGTGTGTGTGTGTGTGTGTGTGTGTGTGTGTGTGTGTGTGTGCTTCCCTTTGACGAGGGCAATGAGGCTCTTACGTGAGATGAGCTTCGGGTGGGGTGGATGGGTTCCATTAGATCCAAGCTTTGTGTATAGTTATTACGGGAAAAGAGTCAGGGGTTCATTTCGCCAGCTTCGGTCACCGTCGTGTGAGGGGTGAAGCCGAGAGGGTGATTCATTCGACACTGAGAATTTTTGATCTAAAGATTCGAACCCGTGAAGAATTCGAACCCGAGAAGAATTCGAACCCGAGAAGAATTCGAACCCGTGAAGAATTCGAACCCGAGACGAATTCGAACCCGTGAAGAATTCGAACCCGAGAAGAATTCGAACCCGAGAAAAATTCGAACCCGTGAAGAATTCGAACCCGAGAAGAATTCGAACCCGAGACGAATTCGAACCCGTGATGAAATTGAACCCGAGAAGAATTCGAACCCGAGAAGAAGAAGAAGAAGAAGACGATGATGTTCGTTCATTGAGACGTCATTGTAACCTGTGCCTTCGAGATGGATGACATATACCTTGTTCGTCGTCTTTGCCGAGTCTGGCGGATGCAGACGAGAGACGTGGATGACTTCTTTAGTTGAAAGAAGTTCGTTTTTTTGGAAGTTTTGGATGCGATGGCAAGCAAAGTGTTCGTGCTGATGGCGCTCATTTTGGCTAGATAGCACCGCCACCTCCACCACGGCCGCCTCCTCCTCTTTCTTCATCAGGTGTTGAGAGATTGGTTGGTTATCAAGGATACAGACTTACGAGATGCCAGGGTTACAAAAAGTCGAGTGTTGATCACCGCTTGAAATGCTTATACACACACACACACACACACACACACACACACACAGTGTAAATGTAGTTGTGTGTCCATTTCCATGGCGTGCGAACACGCAAACGCGCGCACATTTGCATATATAAACACATAATCATCCCCCCCCGACCCTCCCCACTCCCAGACGCACACAGGTGTGGTGGTTAGCATTATTGACCATGAGTCAACACGGGTCGGAATGGGTTCATATCCAGGGACGTGACGTCAGAGTCGGCCCACATCCACCCCAGTTGCTCATCCTCCCCTAGTGGCGGGTCGACAAGCGATGACATGGCTTAAAGAGCTAAAAGGCACGGTACACTTATATAGGGTTAAGAGACGGGGCAACACGAGTGTAAGACTGTCTCCCCGTAAAATACACAGACACACACACACACACACACACACACACACACACACACATTAGCGCATGAAAATTAAGAGAAGAGATATAGAAACAGTGAAGTAACTGCATTGATACTAAGAAAGCAGTGTAATGATCCATGGCGTGCCTAATTAGGTTTAAAACAGCTTTATGACCTATATTTAAGGAGTGATACAATGGTTCAACGTTAAACAATCCATCTTAATGACTTGAACTCCCGTTTATTGAGCGGGTGTCGTTTAATATATGAATATCATAAAACACGACGTTAAGGTAATACATCTTCAATTTTTCATCAGACTCTGTGAGTCGCTGGACAGATTGAACGCCACCGCTGTCGAACGCTGTGGAGGTAAACACGGAAGCTCCTTGGGTGATGAGATCCTGAGCAGCCTAGAGCGACGTGCATCGGGTATTATACTGTACGGCAACGAGACGTCTCGGAAGCAAGGAGGGAACATCTCAAGACTTGTAATATTTCCGTTTTTCCTTTAAGAAGATTTGATTGCCAAGGGGTGGCTTTTTTTTTTTTTTCTTCTGAGCTGCTGGTTCGTTGGGGGAGAAGGGGAGCGAGATAGCTTCTTTCAGAAAGGTAGGGGGGCGGCGGGGCGGGTGACAAGAAGAAGAAGAAGGAGGAGGAGGAGTTCGCCTTATTAATTCCGGGCGCGATGTATAGATGTCTTTTGAAAGGGCGTCTGAGGGGGTGGTTGGGTTGATGGTCCCCAGGGAGGAGGACCTTATTCTGATGTCGTTCATACATCTCGAGTCAAAGGACCCTGATACCAAGGTGTAAGAGGCAGGGCTGTCAGTGCATGGGGGTGAGAGAGAGAGAGAGAGAGAGAGAGAGAGAGAGAGAGAGAGAGAGAGAGAGAGAGAGAGAGAGGACTTTACATGAGCCTAAACGGGGATTCTGGTTGTCTAGACGGGTGCTGTGTGTGCAGGGGAGGAGGGCCAGCCAGCCAGCCACAAACACCACACAGTCATCGTGGTAGGCGCTCCGTCTCCACCTACAACAGAAACAGTGTCTGGGCTTAAACGGGAACGCTGTTCAACACGGGAGACTAAGTGCCCGCCAGCTTCAGTGCGAGACCACAGACAGCTAAAGCATTGTATATCTGTTGTTGGATGTGGCGGTGCGAGAATTCTCGAGAGAGAGAGAAAGAGAAATGGAGTTTCTCCCTCTCTCAGGTTGCATCATTTGGAGAATAAGTCTCGGTTCTGGTGTCTCCTTCCTCGAATTTCCACCTTCGTTGTGAAGTTAAAATCGTTATCATGTTAAGACGCACTAGGCGTTTTCCCTCGCCCCCATTTTTCATTTTTCTTTTTTCTTTTCAATTCAGACGATCATTTTTCTTTTGTTAGAATTGCTTAGGTGGATATATTTTTTTTTTTCTTCCTGTATTTTTCCCTTGCTCATTCCTTTGTCAGAGGTCATCCCTGCCAACTGGGTCGTTAAGAGAAGGATATTTTCCCGAGATATTACGTAGAAATAAGTATCTAAAGGTACGTGAAGCTTTTTGAAGTCTTAAGGTTTACCTAAAGTCTTAAGGTTTACCTAAAGTCTTAAGGTTTACCTAAAGTCTTAAGGTTTACCTAAAGTCTTAAGGTTTACCTAGAGTCTTAAGGTTTATCTAAAGTCTTAAGGTTTACCTAAAGTCTTAAGGTTTACCTAAAGTCTTAAGGTTTACCTAAAGTCTTAAGGTTTACCTAAAGTCTTAAGGTTTATCTAAAGTCTTAAGGTTTACCTAAAGTCTTAAGGTTTATCTAAAGTCTTAAGGTTTACCTAAAGTCTTAATGTTTACCTGGCCTGGATATAGAGGCATTTTTGAGAAATACTAGCTTCAGGACCTGGAAGGCGCCCTTAATCAATAGAAGTAATACCGACCTGTCTCGCCCCGAAGGGTGTAACATACAACCCCCGAAGATCCCACTGGATATTACATAGACTTCGACCCTCGACCTTTTCATCATATGGATATCACACAGACTTCGACCTTCGACCCTTTCATCTCAATATGAATCGGGATCTTTTCTTTATCGAGAGGGAAAACAACACGGACTGAAACTTCATAGAAAATTTATCCTGTTGAAAGTCAGTAATTGCGCGAACACGAAATCTTCTTCAAAAATTAACTTAGTTAATGCTAGATGTGACCTTGACCTTTTGACCCCCCTTATCAATAGCTGTCTTTATTTTTTTTTTTCTCTCCAGAGCTTCATTATGACAGAGTCGGACATTAGATTTTGTGGTTACCCTAAATAAATCCTCAGAATATATATATATATATATATATATATATATATATATATATATATATATATATATATATGGAAATCTGTTACTTTGCATGTACCGTGTTTCATATGCTGTGGCTCCCTTCCGTCGTTTTTTTATTTTCTTTATTTTCCCCCCTTGCATCAGTAATTTATATATATATATATATATATATATATATATATATATATATATATATATATATATATATATATATATATATAGCACACCGTCGCCCTTGTAGAATCATTGCTGGGCATTTACAGCGTGCCACAAATATTCGGTTTTCACCCATCAAAGTGCCCTACGTTGTCAGGCAAGTCCGGATGTGAGAAAATCACTTGGATGTCGTAGCGTTAACCGGAAGAGACAGTGGACCAAAACCGGGTTAGAACGGCCGACCTGGCCTCAGTTTAATTGTTCTAAAGTGGATGTTTCTGCGAGCCATGCTATTCTAGGAACGTGTCTTCCCTCTCTTCCCTTCCCCACTAGTACAACGATTGCATGCTGTTGCAAACCCCTTTTGTAACTCTTAAATAAATGAATAGAAACGTTCGGTCACTTTAGACCAGACGAAGCCTAACCTAGCTTAGAAATGACGAGGCCGAGCTTAGACTAGACAATACCTAACCTAGCTTAGAAATGACGTAGCTCAGACGATACCTAACCTAGCTTAGAAATGACGAGGCCGAGCTTAGACTAGACAATACCTAACCTAGCTTAGAAATGACGTAGCTCAGACGATACCTAACCTAGCTTAGAAATGACGAGGCCGAGCTTAGGCTCAGACGATACCTAACCTAGCTTAGAAATGGCGTAGCTCAGACGATACCTAACCTAGCTTAGAAATGGCGTAGCTCAGACGATACCTAACCTAGCTTAGAAATGGCGTAGCTCGGACGATACCTAACCTAGCTTAGAAATGGCGTAGCTCAGACGATACCTAACCTAGCTTAGAAATGGCGTAGCTCAGACAATACCTAACCTAGCTTAGAAATGACGTAGCTCAGACGATACCTAACCTAGCTTAGAAATGACGTAGCTCAGACGATACCTAACCTAGCTTAGAAATGGCGTAGCTCAGACGATACCTAACCTAGCTTAGAAATGGCGAGGCTGAGCTGGCCTAGTATGCTATGCCAGCTTAAGAGGTAATGATAGGGGTATCGTAGTATAGGCTAGTGATAACGATAGGGCTATCAGAGTTAGGTTAGATATAATGGTAGGCCATCTTAGTGATAATAGGCTAATCTTAGTTAGGCCAGAGATAATAATAGGCTATCGTGGTGTAATTTAGGTTTTATTTTTCGTATTTGTGCGAAACTCGCTTTATTTAACCCCAACTCTTTTTTTTTCTCTCTCTCTCTCTCTTCATTGGTTTTCAAAGCCCTTCCCACTTTGTGAGGTGGACTGAAGAGAGCGGGAAGCAGGAGGTATATATATATCGCTGGTGGTATTGGATGTGAAGTCACTCAGCTCTCACCAAATATCTCATTCCTGGCGTAAAATCGATGGCAGCTGTGAAGGCATCTCAAGATTATTCCTCACGATATTTTAAAATGTCTGGAAATTCCAAGCCTTTGTTTTTTAAGAAGTTTGTCTTTGTTTTTTTGTTTTTCACACACACACACACACACACACACACACACACACACACACACACCCTTTGTTGCTGAGAATGTTATAGGTCAAGTTGTCAACCTAACATTCGCATATTTGGAACATCCGTTTGTTTACTCCAAATTATACTTTTTAATCTTATAAAAAAAAAAAGAAAGTGCTTGTCTTATGTTTGGTTTTCGCTTTAATCTTTTATTTAAATATTTCATAGCATTTCTTCAGTTATGTTTGCTTATCTCTTTGTGGGTGATTTTTTTTGGCTTTTAGTTTTAAGTTTTGATTATTTGTTTATTGGATTGATTAAACTGTCTAATTATCACTTTCACAGATAAAGTCCGTCCTGTACGAGGCATCTGGAGTACTTGGGGTCGACGAGGGAGGTAAATGATTAGGACGCTCGTCACCCTTAACTGGCTAACGAGGGAGATAATGATTAGGACGCTCGTCACCCTTAACTGGCTGACGAGGGAGATAATGATTAGGACGCTCGTCACCCTTAACTGGCTGACGAGGGAGATAAATGATTAGGACGCTCGTCACCCTTGACTGGCTGACGAGGGAGATAATGATTAGGACGCTCGTCACCCTTAACTGGTTGCAGGTGGCGCAGTTAACTCAAACGCGTCCTCTTTATTTTTTCTTTTTTTTCTTAGTAAATCTTTTCGTAGATGACGCCCTCGGGACCAGCTTCAATGTGGATGCTTCATCTCTTTTGTGTTGGAGAATTCACGTTGGAGACACGGGTTGAATTTATTGAACAATGAATGAATATAAACCCAATTGTATAATGACTGATTTTAAGTGCAATAATAAGTCTTTGATGACGTGAGCTTCATTGTATGTGATTGTATGACATTTGAGAATAAAAAGAAGTTTAGGGTGGACAATTGATTCGATGAAGGAGGACATAGCAATAGTTATTCGGTACAGCAACATTTCAGAAGGTGGAAAAAGGGTATAAAAAACAGATGCAAGTACCCAATATTTAATGGAATCTCTATCAAGATTAAAGAAAATTAATGTTTCTTTTTTCAGTGGCTTAAATTCGAGATTTTTTTTGATTTTATTGAAGTGTTATGGAAAGGTACCTGACGTCACAGAGGCATGTTGCGCCGCCATGTTGATTCCCAGTGTAAACAAACCTCGTTGGCAGGAAGGAGTTGTGTTGAACAACACGGGTTTCCCTCCCTGGCAGTCTGCCTCCTCGTTGTGTGTTGGTTGGTCACCTGGGAGAGAAGCAAAATGATCATAAGCTTCTCTTAAAATGAGAGTCCTTGCTCTTTTTGTGAATACCTTAATGGAGATAACGTATTTGACATTGTAGGCGTTGGTTAAGGGCAGTTGTAAACGCATGGTTAAGAATAACAATATAAAACATTGTGATCATCATCAGGCATTCCTTCGAAAAAAGAGAATGTTTTATTTACTGACTGATATTACTAGACATGAAATTTAGTTTTTTGATATATCGTGATATATTAATGAGACTTTCAAAAGAAAAAAAAATGGGGAGGGGGGGTACTGAGTTGTTAGTGTCACATACCATTAGTTATTACTGATTTCATTTTATCATCGTATTGCATGTAAATAAGCGGTCTTAATACACGCTCCTCTCTCTCTCTCTCTCTCTCTCTCTCTCTCTCTCTCTCTCTCTCTCTCTCTCTCTCTCTCTCTCTCTCTATATATATATATATATATATATATATATATATATATTTCATTTTACAACAAGCCTCCAATTTGGAAAAGAAGGCAATGACGAAAAAATGTTTTGTTTTGCTTTTCACATCATTGACATTCTTCTTAGCTGCAGAATCAATGGGATAATTAGTGTCGAAATTTTGGTGTGGTATATTTTTTTAGGTAATGTTTCCCTCAGTAGTGTTTGTCTCTTGGGTGTTTCAGTGTCTTGAGAAAGAGTTGCATGATAGACCTGTGCTGTGTCAACCTTCAGAAACGTTAGAGAAATAATACTGTTCCCCGCATTCACCTTGGAAATAATATTTGAAATTTACTCTTAACTCATGTTCGTATAGAAAACTGTTGTTCGACCATGGTCGCTGCAACAGGGAAGTTCACTTTTTTTTCGTCCATGATCAAAGTCAGGCGTTGTGAAAGTCTGAGGACATATTAATGGACGTTTGATGAACACAGTGGAAGTTTACGTGGACATTTATGGACATGGCCGCTGTGAAAGCCTAGGACATTTATGCACATGAACACTGTGAAAGCCTAGGACATTTGTGTGGCCATTTATCGACTTGAGCAACTGTGAAAGCCTAGGATATTTATGGAAATGAACACTTTGAAAGCCTAGGAAGAAGAATTCAGTAACAGAACGAAAAGTTAACACGAACGAATGATGCCAGCCTATATTTTATGAACTTAAATTCCGTTAACATACAAACCCCACATTACCTTTCCCATATTCGTTTTACGTGGAGGTGTGTCAAGTCGTCAGTTTTGAGGGTTTCCATCCTGTTAACATACGAAGATGGGAGGCAGAAGCTCCTGTGACTTGTCATTTATTCATTCATCGCTAACGCCAGCCATTTTCGCTATAGCCAAGTCCGCTTCGCACGCTTAGTTCTTTTTAAAAGCTCTTTACGCCTCTGCATTCATGCATGTCCCGTGTCATTATTATGTCGTCACTGCTTCTGGTTTCTGGTTCATAAAGCCAACCCATCGTTTCACCCTCCCTCAGTGGCGTGGGAGGCAGCAGCTGAACTCTGGAAAAAAACATTTAGAATTTGAGGTTGATTCGGACTTTGTTGCTGGGTACCAGACAACCCACCTTGCATAGTAATTTAGAGGCAAAAAGTTTTTATTTAAACCTTGTTATATATATATATATATATATATATATATATATATATATATATATATATATATATATATATATATATATATATATATATATTATCCCTGAGGATAGGGGAGAAAGAATACTTCCCTCGTATTCCCTGCGTGTCATAGAAGGCGACTAAAAGGGGAGGGAGCGGAGGGCTGGAAATCCTCCCCACTCCTTTTTTTTTTTTAATTTTCCAAAGGAAGGAGCAGAGAGGGGGGGGGGGGGCTGGATGTTCCCTCAAAGGCCCGGCCCTCTGTTCCTGGCGCTACCTTGCTGATGCGGGAAGTAGCGAATAGTATGAAAGAAAAAAAAATATATATATATATATATATATTAAGACTAAAGTATGAACAATTTGTTTATTAGTGGTTCATTTGTGCTCCCGTTGCAGAATACACAGTGCTACACTACACTAAACTTTACGCAGTGATGTATGCCTGACTCTCCACAGCCTTTGAGATATATAAGCACACTACAGCGTCATTTCCCTTAACCCAACTTTGCGCGCCGTTGATTAAGGTGACTTTGCATAGCTGTCATGAGGGCCAGATTGCTTCTCTCTCTCTCTCTCTCTCTCTCTCTCTCTCTCTCTCTCTCTCTCTCTCTCTCTCTCTCTCTCTCTCTCAACTGTTGTAACGGACCAGGTGAGGTTCGACTCATTTCTCAGGCTTGATGTGTTTGCTTAGAATGTCGACCTCAACCAGATCACACCAGTGCATGGGGTATAGTCCCGTGTGGTGTTTTTTCCCCACCTGCTAGCAACGCCACTAGGATTTTTATACGTTGTAAGTTGCTTCCATTTTCAGCCTAGGTTTTTTTTTTTTTCTATTATTACCGTCGTTATTTCTGTTACCCAACCCGTATTCAAGATCCATTGGTTGGTTATTCAGCGGAAAAGGATGTTCTATACATTTTATACACGACATTTTTAGACGACGTAGGAGCGAATGGGAAAATAGCAAACACGAAAGAGAAATCGTTTCGATCATTCATCGTGGAAGTATTTTGATTTCCTTTTTTTTTTCTCTCTCTCTCTCTCTCTCTCTCTCTCTCTCTCTCTCTCTCTCTCTCTCTCTCTCTCTCTCCCCCCCCCCCGAAGAACGTCGTACGTTTTCCAATTTCGCCCAATCACCTTCAAGTTGCTTGCGACTTCATCCAATCAGCAACGAGATGAATACATTGGCATTGAATCAACTCTATATTGCCCTTGTGCCTTCCTCCCGTAACGTTGGATTGATAATGCCAGGGTATCCGATGCCTTTTGGCCTGGGCTTCCCACTATGCAGATGCTGAATGTCTTCTTGAAGATGATTAACTCGTTGTTATACATACAAGAGGTAACGGAGGAACTGTGTGTATATCCCTGGCAGCCCATACATATTCTGAGGCTGAGAGGCACGTATGTTTGTGTGTGTGTGTGTGTGTGTGTGTGTGTGTGTGAAATACATAGGGAAGACAGGTATGCTTAAGACCTCATAATGTGTGACGAGGTTATCTGAGACTTGATCATGGATTTATCAGTGATCTACTAAAAGGAAAGTGGTTTTATAGTCTTACACATGACCTGATGGTCTATATAACTGTTTTTATACGCTGGAGGACAGTTAACAGAAGACCTGATGGTCTCTGATGATATTATCTCCTGGAGGACAGTAATTGTAACCACAATTTCTACTCTGTATCGCAAGAGCGAGAAATTATAGCCAATGTTTCGCTGTGTTGATGGTATTGCTACTCTGGTATTTTCACACGTAACCGAAACTTTTAGGGTAAGATGGATACCAGATCCCCTTGAAGAATATATATTGCTCCCACGCTGTCCTCAGCCGTGTTTCTCTAACTTAGGATGCCGAGAAAACTTTTATAACTTCGTTGTGAAGGAAGAGAGAGAAAAAAAAGAGAAAAAGTTTAGGCATATTTATTGCCAGACGTATGTATTTATTTTTTTTTTTTTTTTCAATTTCAGATCAAAAACACCTTCGCTAAGGCGGCCTTTCACTTCGTTGTAGTAGCGAGATGTTTTACATCATGTGTGTGTGACGCCGGCGTAGCTTTCTTCTTCTTCTTCTTCTTCTTCTTCTTCTTCTTGTGGTGTAACGCTCTTGGTGGCGATTCGAGGGTTCAGGGTCAGAACCCCTGCGCCCGTGTATAGGGACCGAGTTGGCAGAACCTGTGTCCAAACGTACAGAGGTGCAAAGACACTGTCTCCGTAATAAACACATGGTCGGAATTCATTCTGTCAGTTGTTCTGCCACTTCTGGGTACTATATACAGTTCGTGGGGGTTGATGGCGTCCCCCTGTCGTGTATTCCTTCCCGTTTCTCTGCCTTCCCTATTTATGGTCCCATTAATTTACCCTCCCCTATTTATGGTCCCATTGATTTACCCTCCCCTATTTTTTGGCCCATTGATTTACCCTCTCCTATTTTTGATCCCATTAATCTACCCTCCCCTATTTTTTTGTTCCAATTATTCTGCCTTCCTTTTTATTTTTTGCCCTGTTGATTTACCTTCCCTATTTTTGTTCTTGTTATTCTACCTTCCCAATCTTTTTCTTTCCCCCTCATTATTTTACCTTTCATATTGATGTTCCCAGTACTCTTACCTTCCCTATTTTTAACCCCATTACCTTCCCTATTTTTAACCCCATTACCTTCCCTATTTTTAGCACCATTACCTTTCCTATTTTTAACCCCATTATCTTCCCTATTTTTAACCCCATTACCTTCCCCTAAAATTTCACTGATAATTTTTTCACATTGTAGATAACACCGATTGTCTTAAAACCCACAACGTACATCTTCGTGAGTTGTCATAGAACTTGTTCAGATTTTGCACTTGCTAGTGGCCGAGAGGAGAGGTAATGGCCACCGGGTTAATGGCACGGGAAGTGGCACCTGCCAATTTTCCATGGAACAGATAAATGGCCATTTTTTTTTTATGTAGGAGCGTTGATATTGTGGGTGTCCTTGTTAACTCCATGCAGTTATTTGTTTTTAAACGACATGTCGCTGATGCTGTGAACGTATAAGCCCCCCTCCTCATTTCTTGTGGACCAGTGCCACCATACATGTCACTAAGGTGGACCACACCACCACCTCCACCACCCTACGTCATTCGTGTGGATCAC
>NC_092237.1:8929800-8969800 GCF_036320965.1 Panulirus ornatus
GAGAGAGAGAGAGAGATCGGGAGGAGTAGTTGCTTTCATATGTAAATGACGGAAGTGAATCGTGCGCCAAAGTAAGACCTCCCACCTCACCCCACCCCCCCTTTACCTATACCCGGCTGCCCTAACTTCCAAACCCGGACCTTAACTCCGGCCTTCTCGACGCCCTCCGCGGGGGTGGGTCGGTCCTCTCCTTACCATATAACCTGCCCGGCAGTTAACTTGGCTTCACGGCCGCCCTCCGCCCAGCCTCGCTCTCATCCACCCCGGGAAGACCAGGTCTTTTTATGCGCCCCCTCTCCTCTCTCTCTCTCTCTCTCTCTCTCTGTGGCAGCCCGCCGGCCCTTGCGTAGGTACGACCACCACCTGGGTATGTCGGGAAAGGGCCATAGCGACAGCGGCGTGTGGCGCATTAACCCAGCACTGCAGTAGTCCCGTTCCTCCCCTCTCTCTCTCTCTTCGCCGGGCCCCAGGTTGCTGTCTTGTCCTTCACACACACACACACACGCACGCACGCACGCACGCACGCACACACGCACGCACGCACGCACGCACACACACACACACACACACACACACACACGCACGCACGCACGCACGCACGCACGCACGCACGCACGCACGCACGCACGCACACACACACACACACACACACACACACACACGCACGCACGCACGCACGCACGCACGCACACACGCACGCACGCACGCACGCACGCACGCACGCACGCACACACACACACACACACACACACACACACACACACACACACACGCACGCACGCACGCACGCACGCACGCACGCACGCACACACACACACACACACACACACACTTACTCACTCACTCCCTCACTCACTGAGTCTCACTCAGTAACTCACTCACACACGCACGCACGCACGCACGCACGCACGCACGCACGCACGCACACACACACACACACACACACACACACACACACACACACACACACTCACTCCCTCACTCTCTGAGTCTCACTCACTAACTCACTCACACACACACACACACACACACACACACACACACACACACACACACACACATACATGGGTACTCTTGTGGGTAGTTAGGTACTCCCCCCCTCACAGGATATTGCTTCCTCCCCCTCCTCCTCCTCCTCCGCCTCCTCCTCCTCTCCTCCTCCTCCTCCTCTTCCTCCTCCTCTCCTCCTCCTCTCACAGGAGAGACTTATTTGCCCAGAGCTACGTATTCAATCCGCATTTTATTGCCGGCTTCGGACGACACGGAATATGAAATCCCTAGAAGAAGAAGAAGAAGAAGAGGAGGTGGAGGTTCTCCTCTTCCCAAAAGCGATGTTTTCAGTACTCGAGTCAATACGCGAGACACAGGGGTCGGCTGTGTCAGACTCCCGGACCAGAGTCCACCCACACACACGCAAAAAAAAGACACGTCGTTCAGAAACAGTTGTAGGGTATTGTGAGGAGGAGGAGACGAAGGTATAAATGTATCTTGCTTTCATAGGTAAAGCCGATGTAAGAGTCATATATATATATATATATATATATATATATATATATATATATATATATATATATATATATATATATGTCTTTCATACTATTCGCCATTTCCCGCATTAGCGAGGTAGCGTTAAGAACAGAGGACTGGGCCTTTGAGGGAATATCCTCACCTGGCCCCCTTCTCTGTTCCTTCTTTTGGGGGAAAAAAAAAAAATGAGAGAGGATTTCCAGCCCCCCGCTCCCTCCCCTTTTAGTCGCCTTCTACGACACGCAGGGAATACGTGGGAAGTATTCTTTCTCCCCTATCCCCAGGGAGGATATATATATATATATATATATATATATATATATATATATATATATATATATATATATATATGTGTGTGTGTGTGTGTGTGTGTATATATATATCTATATATATACATCGTCCTTACCTATCTCCTTACCTGCCTCCAGATGGCGCCCTTTATCTTGCCTCGTGAGGCCTGTGCTTGTGTGTGTGTGTGTGTGTGTTGAAACCCTCTCTCTCTCTCTCTCTCTAAAGAAATAGAAAATGGTAATCCTGAAATTACCTCTACGACAGAGGGGGAGCGGCGCGTTCATTATCCTGTGAGACCCATTGAAAACCAGGGGCTCGTCTGTCGCCGTTGTCGTGACCTTAATAACCTATATTTAACAAAGGGATCCGAACCCAGCGAACGGGAAAAGGGGTTAGGAGGGAGGGGAGGAGGTCGATCGTCGGGAATGGCTGGCTGGTTCGCTAGCTGACGTGTTCGCTGGCTGGCGTGCTCGCTGGCCAAGCCGCTTGGATTGCTTTTGACGAGAGGGGCACAGAGAGACTCTGTGGTTGAATCCTCTTTATATCCTAATTCATATTTATTGTCCTCCATCGTCGGTCAGCTTAGGTTTACGTGAGGGTCGGCGATATACGCCTTGGATGAAGTTACGTCAGCTTTTGGTGAGGGTTTACGATTTACGCGTTTTACGTCAGCGTTTGGTATGGAAGACGCGATTGTTACGACCATTTAAGTGTCATGGCTTTACGTTGACAAGCCATGGTTAAATGCGATGATCGGGATGATTAGGAGTAGGATGTGGCGTTAAGAGAATCATGATTACAGTAAAGTGATATATATATATATATATATATATATATATATATATATATATATATATATATATATATATATATATATATATATTGGAAAGGATCACAATTTTGCGCGTGATCAAGATATTCCTACGAATCCACTGGGAAAATGAAACACGAAAAGTTCCCAAGTGCACTTTCGTGTAATAATCACATCATCAGGGGAGACACAAGAGAGAAATATAACAGTCAGATGATATACATCGAAGAGACGAAGCTAGGACGCCATTTGGTAAACATGTAAACATGTTTACCAAATGGCGTCCATGATGATGTGATTATTACACGAAAGTGCACTTGGGAATTTTTCGTGTTTCATTTTCCCCGTGGACTCATAGGAATATATATATATATATATATATATATATATATATATATATATATATATATATATATATATATATATATATATATATATAACGAAACCATTGGTATTGCTGTGACGGTCAAGTTTGGAGGTACTTAGGTGTAGATGCCGTGATGGTAGCGATTTAGAAAGTTAGGAGTTAGAGGTAGAGGCACGGGAGGATGGAGAGAGAGAGAGAGAGAGAGAGAGAGAGAGAGAGAGAGAGAGAGAGAGAGAGAGAGAGAGAGGCTGGAGCAGACTTGGGGCATAGAACGTTCAGGACAAAGAGCGAGGGAGTGATCTACATCGTCTTTGTTTCTGGATATGTCCTGCGTACGTCCTCCATACAGCGACAATGGCCACTTCTCAAAAGGTAAAGAATGGGAAAAGAGGGAAAAGAAAATTGAGATGTGCCTGTATGTGAATGAGTGTGTGTGTGTGTGTTTGTGTGTGTGTGTCTATATAAGACAGCACTGAACGAATGGGCCACATTATGGTAGCCCTCCGTGCAGTGGAGGGAAGGTGGTTTACATTATGCCGGCCCTCCCTGCAGTGGAGGGAAGGTGGTTTACATCATGTCGGCCCTCCGTGCAGTGGAGGGAAGGTGGTTTACATCATGTCGGCCCTCCGTGCAGTGGAGGGACGGTGGTTTACATCATGTCGACCCTCCCTGCATTGGAGGGAAGGTGGTTTACATTATGTCGACCCTCCGTGGATTGGAGGGAAGGTGGTTTACATCATGTCGGCCCTCCGTGCAGTGGAGGGAAGGTGGTTTCCATTATGTCGACCCTCCGTGCAGTGGAGGGAAGGTGGTTTACATCATGTCGACCCTCCATGCAGTAGAGGGAAGGTGGTTTACATCATGTCGACCCTCCCTGCAGTACAGGGAAGGTAGTTTACATCATGTCGGCCCTTCCTGCAGTGGAGGGAAGGTGGTTTACATCATGTCGACCCACCGTGCAGTGGAGGGAAGGTGGTTTACATCATGTCGACCCTCCATGCAGTACAGGGAAGATGGTTTACATCATGTCGACCCTCCATACGCTGGATATGTTCAAATTGTTTGACGTATTGTACACATTTCATTGGTCTTGTTCGTGTAATCATCAGATATCGTCTGTTATACATCACAAAGGATGGTACCCCGTGAGCGTTCATGAGAGCATAAACCTCACTGGTCTTGAAAACATTTTCAAGTCCTAAACCCCTTTTGTCCCGGCTGCTTATATAACCTACCCCCTTTCCCTCCTTCCCCTCCCAGGCCACTTGTATTACTCTACCCTTCCCTCTCAGGTCCAGATGTTTAATCCCCGTCCTCCAGCCTTCCCAGAGTATGGAACGGATTTGAGAGAAGAATGTAGTATTGGGTAGCCAGTCAGGGCGGGAGCGCATCTGGTAAATTGGGGAAGAAAGCAAATCGTTAATGAAGAGGAGGCGAAGCGCGTGGACCCAACACACACAACCCTTCGACATTATATGGGATGTGATCCTCTTTTTTTTTCTCTTTCCTGTATTTGTACTTTTTATGGTTTTAAATGCCACGGTAGATATTGTCCTTGGAGTCGTGGGACCTCTCGTATGGTTAGTGTGTGTGTGTCTGTGAGTGTGTGTGTGTGTGTGAGAGAGAGAGAGAGAGAGAGAGAGAGAGAGAGAGAGAGAGAGAGAGAGAGAGAGAGAGAGAGAGAGTCCACCTACCTATCTTCATCCTCCCTCCTAGTTTATTTACCTTAATCTCCGCTACTCCCACCTCACAAGCTAGTTACCCAAATGAATGCTCGCTCACTCTCTCTCCCTCCCCACACAACCTCAGGTAATTCATTAAGCTCTCCCTCTCCAAAATTGATTCCCCTAACTCACCCCCCCTTCCACACTGGTTACCCTAAACTCCTTCTCTCCAAGCTATACTGGCTTGAAACCTTCCCCCTTACCACCACCACCACCATTTAAACTCCGTCCCTTGATTGGTTTTGCTCACCGTACTGGCCTTGGAAGATGTGTGACGGGGTGGAATGGGGTAAATTGTCTCACCTCCTTCCCTCTTGATGGAGTTTGATTTACCTTCCTGTCTCATTATTGGACGTGTTGACCTCACTTGATGAAGCTTTGCGCTTTTCCGTCGTCCGTCCATTCCCCCCCCCCTGGGTCTTGACAGGCGCGCGTGACGGAGCGTCAAGAGTAACGAGGGAGAGGGTAAGTAGGGTGCCTTTGTTAGTGGATCTACTCGCCCGTCCGTTGATCAGTACGTCCGTCCGTCCGTTGATCAGTACGTCCGTCCGTCCGTTGATCCGTACGTCCGTTTGTCCATCAGTACAATCCCCGTCCCTCACCCAGGTCTCTGTTTATTCTGTGATTGTCACCAATAAAAAAGAAAAACTCGGTGGAATTCATTTGTTGACTCAGCCATGCACGTAATTGAGCATGTCATTATGCAGGGCAACGCTTGGGCAGCGGCCGGACCCTGCGCATATTTTATCGAAGATGTCTCTCCTTCGTGACCTCCCGCTGTTGGTTCTGCTGTGTTGTCCTGAGGTGTTTAGTGTCGTGTGTTACGAAGAGGTGGGGTGTTGGGCGGCGATGATGTGGGGGTGAGCAGAGCACATAGCATACGTCTGTGGTGGTTAGCAGAGCACATGATATACATCTGTAGGGTTAGCAAAGCACATGCCATACACCTGCAGGGTGATCAGAGGACATGCCTCACACCTGTGAGGGTGATCAAAACACATGACATACACCTGTGGGGTGATCAAAGCGCATGACATACACCTGTGGGGTGATGAGAGCAAATGACACACTTCTGTGGGGGTGATCAGAGGCCTACATATATCTGTAGTGAACTGCCTGTGGTCATATAAATTGGTGAACTGACCCGTAGATAATGCTGACCTGCACTTTCCATTCCTTCGCAAAGTCTCTTTGTATTGTTCTGCGTCTGTGGACCTCGTCTGAATGTGTCCTCCGGAGTAGTGCCGCCGTGACTGGATGAAATTATATCCTCCTGATTGGCTTTAGATTAATGTACTCGAGTCATCTTGATTGGCCAAAAGTTTGCACACAATTATATTCTTATTGGCCTAAAGTATGTATGTAGTCATCCATATTGTCTTCAAGTATATGCATTATTATTATTATTATTATTATTATTATTATTATTATTATTATTATTATTGTTATTATTATTATTATCACATTTGCCTCAATGGATGACCTGTTGACACCTTCCTCATTATAGACACCCGTCTCAATATTAATAATGTACTTGATAAAGCACTTTTCAGTAATGGCAGTACAGTAGTTAGAGGTGGGGCTTCATAGCTTGCTGGTTTTGAAGCCTGAGGAGCACGGCGAGGGCGTTGTCGAAATGCCCAAGAGTACATGAAAGTGGGAAAGCCTTGAGGATGGTGGTTATGTAGGTAACTTAAGGTAGCGTTGCGTGTCTGACCCAACCAGGCGGAGGTAAGAGGTGTGTGTGTGTGTGCGTGTGGTGCCTCTCGCCTATTGGGGATTTACCCCTCACCCTCCTCACCAGGTCCGTCACGCAGCGCTTAATAGCTTCGACCTTCACGCCGCCTTCGTCAACAGGTCTTGGGGGGATGGGATTCTGAAATGGATATTATGATTTAATTTTTTCCGTGTCTCGTCCGTCACTGTAATGTTTTGACTCCGCCCTCAGTGCTCGAGTGTGTTTAATGTTTTGTATGTATGATTGTTGGTCGAGAATGAAGTTAAGGGTCTTCTACACTGGAGGACACCAGCCCAGAGGGAGCTCTCCCTCTGGTGATCACAGAAGAAGCTAAGGCTCACTGGCGACCTCACACTGTGGGAAGAAGAGGTGAAGAGAGATCATGGTAGTTATGAATGGCAGTTGCGAACATTGCCAATGGTGGTGGTGTATGGGGTCGAGCGAAGTGTTGGTAGGCTGGAGTTGTGTGAGGAGATGGGACTTCGTTAGGCTGCTTCTTAAGAATTGTGGTGGCGGGTCCTCCCTCGAGTGAGGTTGTAAGATGATGTATACAGGTGGCGGCGGCGCGAGTACCCGCTCGACCACCTCAAGTAGGCTCTCTTAAGAAGATCTCGCCCTGAGGGAGGGAAGCCATCAGGGACGCACTTCCTGTGTTATGATTAACTTTACGCCAGCGACGATGCCTCCTTGGGCGTAGTACACACGCATGTGGGACCAAATGTTTGCGTATATCCCCATAGGAGTAGACTGATGGTCCATGATGAAGACTCTGTATATATATATATATATATATATATATATATATATATATATATATTATGTTTGTATAATATTCAACTTCCTCTCGCTCACTGACTAAAAGATAAACTAGACGTTATTGAACGATTATATCGTAGTGGCAATTTTTTTTATACTTTTTTTCATTGTTTGATATTTCACTTCTGTAGTTTTATGATACGTTGCGTCCCCTGTTTTTGTTTTTCGCTCACTGTACGGGGATATGTTTACAGAACGAGCGACAGTGAACCACGTCCAGAACAAATTGAACAGACTCGATATTCCGGAACAAATTGGAAGGACAGAAAATTGGCGCAGTTAATCTTCCCTAGGGGGGCACTGTGGTGGTGTGCAAGGGATGTAGTGAATTAACGGGTGTCGGGTTAACTTAATGTGAAGGTGGGACGACGGAGCCACCCCCAGTGTGAATCGTGGGTGTGTATATGTGTGTGTGTGTGTGTGGAACCGGGGAAATCTACAATACACAGAACACACGTCACCATTGAGTGGTAGATAGTATACAGACAACAAGAGAACCATAAGGGAAAATGAGTCCTAGCACCGGTGGAGATGATATCATAGAGAATGACAAGGAAAGGTGAGGGGGGGAAAACTATAAGATTTTATTAGACTGACGGATTGTATAACCACGAGCTGGATGGTGATAATGATGTATGATGGTCATTAGAGATAACGCTCGTTACCCGGTGGTAACTCGGGAGGGAGGCGAGTGTGTAAAGCACTTGTCTTCTAGCCCTCGTTCGCCCTCGTGAAGACCCCCGCCTTCATGTGTTTAATCTGGCAATCGGTCACCAGTTTATGACACCCCCGAGTAGCCGTGCTGGGCACACTGAACATCCAGCAAGGATTCAAACAGCTGTAAAGGGATTCGAGGCTCACCGACAGAGGTCCAGGCATGATCCTCCTCTGGCCTGAAGATATTCGGTTTGTGTATATCAAGACTTTTATATCCAGTGTATAACTATGTATTTGGGTTTTCCTCTGTGGACTGGACACACGATCACGCACAAAAAGAAAAAATGCAGTCTCTGGCAGTAGCGCTGATATTCACCGAAGGGACCCCAATTCAGCACTTCGTACAAGGCCGTTGTGTTTCATTGAATAGGACGACTGGATTCTCACGATGGCTGATGAAGAAGAGTGTGGGGGGAGGAGATTCCCCCCCCCCCCCACCACACACACACACACACACACACACACACACACATGGCTCCTCATGTTTGGCGAAGTTTTGTGACGGAAGTCCTCCTGTCTCGCTCCCAAAGTTGAATCATTAACAGACTTGAGAGTGATGTCAGCAGCCTTGTCCCAGAAGTGAGGAAGGAAGACCTACTCAGCAGCAGCTCCTCCCTTGGGAACGTACCTAGGAGGTGCTGGAAGCTCAGGAGGAGGAGGAGAGGACCTCTTCCTCCACCCTCATTAAAACGATCACCTCCACCCTGGAGGGCCGTAAGCCAGTTAAAGAGAAAGTCTGGATACGTCTCAAGGTTGCTGTTCTCGCCTGTACTTCAGTTCATCACTCCTTTTCTAAGGTGGAACATCGCATCGCACACGAAGTTCACTCGTCATGACAGATCCGTACGTAGACCTGCGACTAGGGCAGTTAGGATGCATACGTTAGGACGTAGGATGAAGTACTGATGAACTGGGGTTGACATTGTGGTGTGTGTGTGATGGGAATGCCAGAGAGGACCTTACCCACAGGTTCAGGTGACCTGTGTCAGTCGCTACATATCTCTTAATTTGTTCATCGTAGCCACGACCAAAATATCCTCATCACGTTACATTTCACCTACATTTTAAGTTTGATTGTAGAAAGTTAGTTTACGTAAGGAATACTGACTTCTTTTGCGTTTACGGTCGCCTATAGAGCTACGTGGGATTAAGAACATTTATTCATGCTTAAATCATACCATATTTTGTCAGTCTTCATCTGTCTTCTGTTTCATTAGGTCTCCTCTTGGTCCCAATCTCCCTGTGTCTATCATATTCTTGTTTTCACCTCATTCATCATCATGATAAAAACCATCCCAAATATCCAATGGTTATTTTCTTGGAATTGTTCCACCCCACGTATTGAGCATCGCTTTTTTTCCCTCTCTCTCGCCTGCATATACACCCGAATCTTTTATCATTCTCATCCCTTGAAATCTTTTCTCCCCTGGTCATATATTCCCTCGTACATTCATCTCTTCCTTCCCTCTCTCATTTCCTTGACGTTCACTTGCACTTCCCTGACACTACGTGTTCTCCTGTGTCGTAGATTCCATTCTTAATGCTTCAGATTTGTATTTTTTTTTTTCCTCGCCCCTGGCTTAAAGACGACCCACCGCTTGAGGTGCAGATGATCCTCCTGCTCGTCTGTTGGGACCAGATGGCCACCAGTCACGGGACGTGGGTTATTGAATGCCGTAAATTCGTAACTAGTGATAGAAATAGATTTTTGTACACACACACACACACACACACACACACACACAACACAACACAACACAACACACATGAATTTAAGAATGATAATGGAAAGTGTAAAACTCACTCCCTGTAAAGTGCAAATAGTGAATTGAAAATAAGTAACCACACGCACATTTGTGTGTGTGTGTGTGTATATATATATATATATATATATATATATATATATATATATATATATATATATATATATATATATACACTCACTTGTGAGGGTATTGATTGTGTGTACCATTCATCCAACCTGTATATACAGCCTTGAAAAACAAAATCAGGACTGAAATAACCAGGGGATGCGACCAGTTTCAATTTCGACAGTTCTATTATTGGCGGTGTATTAATTTCCGAGGGAGAGCTTATGGAAGGAAAAAGTGATCAGTCATATGATGGATTACAGCTCAGGAAATGTTTCATACATGGATGTGACCATTGTGTGTGTGTGTGTGTGTGTGTGTGTGTGTGTATGTGTGTGTGTGTGTGTGTGTGTGTGTGTGTTAGGGTCTATATTGCCCTGTTGTGTGTGTTCCGTATGTGAAAGCCTGTGTTGTTTACGTTTGTGTGTGTGTATGTGTGAGCACATGGATCCTTGTGCTTACACACACACACACACACACACACACACACACACACACACACACACACAGATACTAGAGGATGAATATGATTTCTTAAGAAAAAGAAGACAAAGAGAATCGACAGATATGGTATATCAAAACGTAAGTAAAGTCTGTGATCACCATGGAGTATTGAATCCTAAAGATGCCTAAGAAACTTTGTAGATAAGGAGCTCAGTGGGCTTATGAACATCAGAGATGACAGACCGAAGGAAGAAGAGAGAACTAGGCAACGCAGTCAGAATGGGAAATACAAGAAGACATTACACGAGGATGTAGAGGACAGAGCAGCTCCGACGAAGTCTTGGACATGATAGATAGGATAGAGAAGTTCCCCCATGGAAAGACTCAGCCCGTTTTCTATAAGTATGAAAATTTTCAGGAGCCCACCCGCGAAATTAGATGATAGAGGACAGAGCACCTCCGGCGAAGTCTTGAAGACATGATAAAAAGGATAGAGAAGGTCCCCATAAAAAAAGAGACACCCCGTTTTCTATAAGTATGGACATTTTCAGGGGGCCCACCCGCCTAATTAAACAGTCGTCGATAGGATATAGAGGACAGAGCAGCTCTGGCGAAGTCTTGAAGACATGATAAAAAGGATAGAGAAGTTCCCCCATAGAAAGAGACTCATCCCGTTTTCTATAAGTATGAACGTTTTCAGGGGCCCACCCGCGAAATTGAACCACACCGTCGATTCTCAACGTATCCTTTGTTGGGTAGGATCCTACCGTCTACCCTCAACCATCTCTTGTTAACTGGATGTTATGCGCGTCGATTCCCTTATTCGTGAGGAGGGGCGGACTTTTCGCCGTTAATATTCATTGGTTACGTGTTAGAAAATGGCTGATATGAATTTCACTTGCAGATTCAATTATCAACTCATTTTCTATTTTTTTTGATTCTCTCTCTCGCACCCCATCGGACTAAACCTCGTAGAAAATGGGAATACCCATAGTCCGTTTTCTACTGAGGCCTCCCTTTAAAAGGTTGGTTACTGGTGGCTTAAGAAGACAATATTGTTCCCCCTTCCAAACCACAACACCTTATAAATTAATTAAATGAATTGATTTATGATGATAAGGCAGTATGTTTATCCTTTTGGAACTGGGTGTGTCTGTGATAGAGAACGGGAGAAGGTTAGATAATAAAAGATGAAATAACAGTTAGAGAAGTCATTATAAAGGAGAACGTTTGACAGGTGATATGAATGGATGGATGGGAGAGAGAGAGAGAGAGAGAGAGAGAGAGAGAGAGAGAGAGAGAGAGAGAGAGAGAGAGAGAGAGAGAAGGAAGGAAGGATAGAAACATGAGTTACCCCTTGTGTACATTGGAAAATGGTGAAAGAACACGGCACGTATGCATCGCTAGGTATGACTGTTGCAACTATTTTCGCCTCAAGGAAATGCAATTCTTTTATTAGTGTAGATACACAGAGGACAAAAGAAATAAGAATAGAATAGTAGCTTATGTACACTCGCTTCCTGTATACCTTCTCTCTCTCTCTCTCTCTCTCTCTCTCTCTCTCTCTCTCTCTCTCTCTCTATATATATATATATATATATATATATATATATATATATATGTTAATTTATTTATTCATTATACTTGACCGCCGTTTCCCGCGTCAGCGTGGTAGCGCCAGGAAACAGGTATTGCTTATAGCCATTGTGTGTGAGACGGATACACACCACGGCAGTGAGCGACAAGACATTCCTGAAGCTGTTGCTCCTCTCTTTCCAGCGGTGACCCAGCGTGACCTGAGCCGGGCGCCGAGCCGGGAGAGCGGCGGGGGAGGCGGGGACGTGGGCTCCCTCCTCCTCACCCCTTACTACTCCCCCTCGCCCCACCAGCTGAGTCCCCGCTCGGAGCTGCGTCGGGACCAGGCCATCGACAGGTCCCCTTCTCCACTCCTCAGGTGAGATAGATGGGAAATGGGACGGGATGAGGGAATCGTGGAATGGGACGGGATGAGGGAATCATGGAATGGGACGGGATGAGGGAATCGTGGAATGAGACGGGATGAAGGAATCGTGGAATGGGACGGGATGAGGGAATCGTGGAATGGGACGGGAGAACCGGGGGGGTCATGGGACGGGATGGGGAAAGTATAGGACGTGGTTAAGGGGATCATGGGACGGGATAGGAGATCGTGGGACGGGATGGAAGAGTATGGGACAGCATAAGTGATCACAGGACGTGATGGGACAGTATGGGACGGAATCTCTGGCGGGTGGGCCAGGAGGAACATTATTGGCAAAAGGTCTCTCTCTCTCTCTCTCTCTCTCTCTCTCTCTCTCTCTCTCTCTCTCTCTCTCTCTCTCTCTCCCAAGGTCAACTGGTTCCTCGCCTCCCCGGTGCTTAGAGGGAGGAGACCCCAGGCTCCACCAAGGGGGGCGGGAGGGGCAAGTTCTATGTGAGAGAGAGAGAGAGAGAGAGAGAGAGAGAGAGAGAGAGAGAGAGAGAGAGAGAGAGAGGTGGGGAGGCTGCCGTGCTTCAGAGAGAAGGGATAGTCTCTCTCTCTCTCTCTCTCTCTCTCTCTCTCTCTCTCTCTCTCTCTCTCTCTCTCTCGAAGAGACAAAGACCGAGATGGTCTCCGAGGCGTCGGAGATTTCTCCCCCTCCTCCTCCTCCTCCTCCTCCTCCTCCTCCTTCACTTGAGTGAAAGTCGTGTAGCGACCTGAAGGTGTAAAGAGGACGTAAACTTTAAAGACACTTTACAGCTGCACTTAAATCTCGTGTGAAACTGCACTCGGGCGTCCCTCTGGTCCTGGCAACTCACTTGTAATCTGCCCGCCGCAGTTTCTGAAGGAGAGAGAGAGAGAGAGAGAGAGAGAGAGAGAGAGAGAGAGAGAGAGAGAGAGAGAGAGTGGTTTTGGGTGGGAACTCATTATGATACGGTCGGGGGTAGTTTACGTGGGGGAAGAAGGATGGCTGTTTCGAGGCGTTAACAGCAGGGGACAGCTCCCCCCAGCCTCGCCCTTTTCTTTTTTTTTTTTTTTTATCCCACTGTTCGTTCCGTCATGTACTTTGACACACGTCCATGGACGGCGTGGGTGCGAGTAGGTAGAGAGGAGGATGAGTGGTTCCAAGCGAGGGCGGGTCTGCGGTAGGAGTGTGAGATGTCACCATGGCTGTTTGATTTGATTTTAGCTGAGGAGGGGGTGAGGGAAACACAAGGGATTTGGAGAGAGAGGAGCAGGTATACAAGTCTGTATAGAGAGTGAGGGTGATATAGGGCGCTGGGAGGTGAGTCAGCTGTTATATGCTGATGATGCGGTTGACAGATTCGAGTGAGGAACTGCAGAAAAGTTCCCAAGTGCACTTTCGTGTAATAATCACATCATCAGGGGAGACACAAGAGAGAAATATAACAGTCAGTTGATATATATATATGCAGAGAGAGAGAGAGAGAGAGAGAGAGAGTTCAGATATTTGGCAACACGTCCCCTCTAGTGACACAGACTGGCTGCGTACGGACCATGACAGTGCTATACACTGCAACATTCCCACTAGAAAGAATTGGCCATTTTGTTCACCTCCTCCCCTCCCTTTTTTTTTTTAATTTTTTTTTACTAGAAATACAAGTTTTTATACAATAGCCTGGAAATTGATATGATTTTAGCTCGTTGTTCTGTCCAGGTAGAATTTTTTTTCTATATATATATATATATATATATCTTTTGCGTCGCGCTGGTATAGATGAGTGTGTGTGTGTGTGTGTGTGTGTGTGTGTCCCGGCGATAGAGTTGATTGAATACGTGCGGTGAGCATAGTTGAGTGTGTCTGTGGAGAGAGAGAGAGAGAGAGAGAGAGAGAGAGAGAGAGAGAGAGAGAGAGAGAGAGAGAGAGTGTCCGGCTGACACGACCGACCACTTGTGCCTCGCTGGGACATTAAGCAAAGGAAACTCTGGTTTGCATACAAAACGTAGGTGAGGCGTCAGATGGGATCTGTAAACCAGTGATGGGGATGTGCGACGCAGAGGCTTCTCCTGTGTTGTTTTGATTGCCTCTGTTACAGTCAAGCATTGTTCAGTTTGCCGTACACACGTCGACAGTTTCTCTCGGTGAAGTATTCTACTTGTGGTCTCCACATGTAGACAACTGGCTTGGATATGTATTTATACCTGTGACTTCCACATGTAGACACCTGGCTTGGGTTATTATACTTGTGAGTTCCACATGTAGACAGCTGGCTTGGGTTATACCTGTGACTTCCACATGTAGACAACTGGCTTGGGTTATTATACTTGTGGCTTCCACATGTAGACATCTGGCTTGTTGAAATATTACACATGTGTCTCATGTAGACAGCTGGCTTCCACGTGACAGACAACTGGCTGGGTGAAGTATGATACATGTGGCTACACAAACGCCCACAACCAACACAGTTGAGTACAATGATGCGTTGTTGGTGACACATATGACAGGAATGCTGGAATGGCGACGATGGTTTAATAAAAGGAAAAAAAAAATTTTTGGCAGGACTGTAAACGAATATGAACATCCATTTTTCACACACTGTGAAGTCCTATATAACACCAGAGCTTCTATTTTTTTTATTTTTTCTATATATTATTATGACCTGATGTTTGGCATATGGATTACATCTTTGTTCCACTTTATATAGAGCATTGGATGTTGTTATTTGTGGCGATGCTTGCGCTCCTGCGTGAGGCTGTTGGCTAGCGGGATCGCATGCATCCGGCAGCGTCGGTAACACTCAAGTGTGAGCCTGAGGATTTGGTGCAGGTCCTGAGTGGGTCTGGGTCACTTCGAGGCTGAGGCCAAGGCAGTGTGGAGGTGAGGGGAAGGTGTGGGTATAAGGACACGACGACCCCCTGTGGCTGCAGCCACTGACGTTTCCGGGGTTCTGGTGTTACGAGCTGTAGGGTAAGGGCTGCTTCCAGGCCGTCAGGCCCCCAGTGAGGAGGAGTCCTCGGGGGGGAGGCGCTCGCCCCTCCCCTCTCTCTCTCTCTCTCTCTCTCTCTCTCTCTCTCTCTCTCTCTCTCTCTCTCTCTCTCTCTCTCTCTACTGCTCCAGACGCCCTCATCTGGCAAGTCTGTTCCAGGGATGGCTCGGTCGCACCGTCTGTTCTCGACAGCATAATCGCTTCGTGTGAGGGTTGATGGCCCAGAGATTGCATGTCTTTTTTTTTTTTTATCCCCCTCTGTCGTTGCCGTCCCTCCCTCTGAGGGAGGGAAGCGGAGGGTCACTGCACTGACCTCCTATACCCAGTGTGCCTCACGTGTCTGTACAACACGTCCCCCACTGGAGCAAAGCGTATGCCTCGCGACCTCTTCCCTCACTTGATTACGCTCTTGCGCCAAACCCCACCATTACGCACCCTCTTGGATGAACAGGTCACCTGCGTTAACCTCCTCTCGCGACACTCGCTGAACACGAGTCTTGGCCTTTATTTTTTTATTCATATCACTCGTACTGCACGTGTTTAACTGACCCCCAGACCCATAGAGGTGGGGTTAGTATACTCGCCCCTCCTCTGCAGGCAGCGTTCACGAATGCCATACATTTTCACTTCGTTTGCCTTCATAACTTCTGAATTATTATTCAGTTCTTGCTTGCTTGTGTTGGTGAGGCGGTGGAACGTGTCTTGGTGGTCGACTGCAGTACGTCGTCAGAACCATGTGTTTCAGTAAGGAGTTTAGTGAGATTTGATGCCCAGCGTCGAGCCCGCCTGGGTTCGAATCCTGCAGGTGATGGAAGCCGTGTGGGGGACATAGACTTTCTCTTAATTAAAGGAACAGAAACCGGAAAGGTGCACAGGATTTCAGAAAAAAAAGAAATAGAAAAATAAGTTTCTCTGTTCCATAGAAAAATAAGTTTCTCTGTTCCATGAAGAACTGGGAAATTATGATTTTTCCTGGAACAGCGAAACTGAAGGATTTTTGTTCCACATTTCGTCTTACCTTATCCTTTTACTGTATTTAAGAGTCGGGGTCTAAAAGAAAACATCCGAAGAACGAAGAAGTCTGATTCATTTAGACGTTTTTTGCTTAATACCTTCTATATATATATATATATATATATATATATATATATATATATATATATATATATATATATATATATATTATCCCTGGGGATAGGGGAGAAAGAGTACTTCCCACGTATTCCCTGCGTGTCGTAAAAGGCGGCTGAAAGGGGAGGGAGCGGGTGGCTGGAAATCCTCCCCTCTCATTTTTTTCAATTTTCCAAAAGAAGGAACACAGAAGGGGGCCAGGTGAGGATATCCCCTCAAAGGCCCAGTCCTCTGTTCTTAACGCTATCTTGCTAATGCGGGAAATGGCGAATAGTATGAAAGAAAGAAAAAATGTATATTATATATATATATATATATATATATATATATATATATATATATATATATATATATATATATATATATTCCTGTCACTCGAGATGGCCAGGGGCTGGGGAATAATCTGTCAGCTCCATGATCGGTCGGCCACAATGAGAAAGGCAAGTAGGAGGAGGCAGCCCACTTGTGAGGCCCAGGGAGTAGGCCTCCTTCAGGAAAATGTTTGGGACATGTTGGAGGCCTGAGGAGGACCAGGCCGGGGTAGGCGTGAGAGAGGTGGTAAGAGGATTTTGTGAGGAGGAGAGTGGAGTTGGGGGGAGGGGGGGCGTGCCACAAGGTAGTGAGAAAGGGTGAGGGAGGGATGGGGTTTACCGTAGAGAGTAAGGGAGGGAGGAGGGATGTGCCTCGGGGAGGTAGGGAAAGGGGAAGAGGGAGGAGGAGGAAGTGATACAGAGAGGGAGGTGGGGGTGGTGGGGGATTCAGGGAGGGCACTCCAGGGCAGAGAGAGAGAGAGAGAGAGACGATCTCTTTTATCTGAAGTGACCTTGTGTCTTTCGTCTCTCTCTCTCTCTCTCTCTCTCTCTCTCTCTCTCTCTCTCTCTCTCTCTCTTTCTCTCTATCAATCTATCTATCTCTATCTATCTCTGTCTATCTATCTATCTATCTCAATCTCTATCTTTTCATCTTTCTGTGTCTATCTATCTGTCTGTCAGTTCATCTATCTCTCTATCTCTGTGTCATGTCCTCATACGATCCACATGACTGTGTGCAGGGTGGCGTGGCGGGACTCTGGTCGCGGGTCCAACTCGTCCGTGAGCGACTCCCCCAACCAGAGCCGGGAGGACGGGGAGGCAGACGGCAGCGCCCCCGGCACCCCCAGCACCGGGGGCGCCGCCACCGACCACCACTCCACGCCCGCCGCCACCACGCCCACGCCCGCCGCCACGCCACGCAGCCCGCACCCGTCGCCCCTGCCGCCCAACCGAGGCAGCAGCAGCAGCAGCGGGAGCACGAACGTCGGGGGCGCGGGGCTTTCCTCCCCGACCGTGAACGGCTTCCGCTCCAGGAGGGAGTCGGAGGCCTCGAGGAGCAGCGAGGACCGGCGGCACCCGAGGCTGGCCAGGAACGCTGGGGACTCCCGCGACTCCAGGTGGGTGTGTGGGTCATGCCTCACCCCTACACACACACACACACACACACACACACACACACACACACCCTGCAGTAGAGTTCTATATCCTTATAATCCTATAAAGAATTTTTGAAGTATAGGAGATGGTAGCGGAGTGGGGTAGCACAGGGCAAGGTGTTGGGTCCTCCCCGCTGCACGGTGTCCAGTCTACATCCTCCAAGTTACCGTTCTCTGTATAAGAAAGAATATATATATATATATATATATATATATATATATATATATATAAAACGTTAGATATATGAAGAAATGACAGTTACATGAAGTTATAGCTTTTGTGATTGATAACTTTATCTTTTTTTTATCTCCCTCACCTCCTGTCTCTCTCTCCCCGTGTCTCCCACCACCTCTGTGCTTCCCTCATTGTCTCTCTCTCTCCACCCTTGTGTTCCTCACGCTGTCTCCCTCCACCCTTTTCTCCCTCCGTTACATTTCGCCGATCCACTTACTCTCCCTTTTTGCCTCCCTGTCTCTTCCTCCTCCTCCTCCTCCTCCTCCTCCTCCTGTGGGTCGTCTCTCACCTTTCCTCCTCATCACTCTCACTTTCCAATCCTCCCCTTCTCTCTTTTTTTCCCCCCATTTTTCCCCTCCGTCCTTCCTCTCCACCGGTCCCATCCCGGCCACCAGAGGATCCCGGGACTCCCGGGACTCGCTGCTCTCTCGCGAGTCGTCGACGCGGGACGAGGTGACCACGACCACCAGCAGCAGCGTGGACGACGTCTTCCCCGAGGACCGCACCGCTCACCTCTCCCCAGCCTCCACCGTCGGTCAGTACTACGCACGCATCCCTCCACTGTTGCTCGACGCTCATGGAGGCGTACGTGCATGAATGCCTACGTGCGTGGTTGAATCCGTGCATGGATGCGTTCGTGCGTGGTTGCGTCCGTGTGTGGATGCGCCCGTGCATGGTCGCGTACGTGCAGGAGTGCGTTCGTGCGTGGCTGCGTCCGTTCATGGATGCGTCCATGCATTATCGTGTACGTGCATGAATGCGTTCGTGCGTGGCTGCATCCGTGTATGGATGCGTCCATGCATGATCGCGTACGTGCATGAATGAGTTCGTGCATGGATGCGTCCGTGCGTGGTTGAGTCCGTGCGTGGATGCGTTCGTGGGTGGCTGCGTCCGTTCATGGATGTGTCCGTGCATGATCGCTTACGTGCATGGATGCGTCCGTGAGTGGATGCGTCAGTGCATGCACGTGAGGGTGTGAGTGTCCATACGTGTGTTTGTTAATGCAGAGAGCACAAGAAAGGCTCCTACGACTTGGATAATCGTGTGTATGAGTTACATAAGATCATGGAGGATTCAGTCAGAATATTGTGGGTCGCTAATACTTACTGAGAACTAAATGATTTCATTGTTATATATGAATTTTCGACCATGACCTGCCATTTGAATGGCATCCTTAAGTCTTCTCCACGATCATTCGCTTCATGTATATACATTTGTGCCGTTCTAAACGCAGTGTGTGAGAATGGTTGGTGTTCAGGTCTTGATTGATTCTTGATCGTGAACTGGCACCCGCATATGGTGTTCCTTGGCAAGTGGAGCAGGTAGCATGATGATCATCAGCGAGGATGTATACTGCCACCTGAAGGAGGCAGCAGGCAGCATCATCTGTGCCACTCCTCCTCCTCCTCACCCAGCTCCTCCCTCCCTCCTTCCCAGCAGGAGCGGCCGAGATGGGCACGGTCGAGTTCTCTCTCCTGTACGACTCCCACAACCAGGCGCTCCACTGCACCGTGCACAACGCTAAGGTACGTACACGTCACCCTGGACCCCCGTGGGTCACTTGGGGGTCAAGGGAGGTGTCGCTGGCGGCGACCCTCGGCCAGGATCCTCTGTTACCAAGGAAGACAAAAGGTTAGCCACACACTTTATTTGCTCGACGAGAGATCCATCCACACAGGTGGACTCACCAGACTTAGGTGGACTTCCAGCCCGACCTGAATAACGACAATATCACCCTCACGTAGTGGCACACATCAAAGCACACAGCCTACGGGGTAATGATTACTGTCAACAAAACACGAAATAAGAGTTTCGGGGTCATCTGCATTTTATGTATGTCGTTTATTCAGGTCAGTGTTTTTAAGTAATTTGGGGTGATGAATTTTTTTTTTTTTTCGTGTACTCTGAAGACTGATTAATCATCGTAAGTAGCTAACCAGTTAGGAAGTTAATGGCCTTGACTCCCTGTGTGGAAACTATAATAGGAACATGAATGTTGGGGCGCCTGGGTTTACTACGGCTCAAACGTGACACAGGCAGCAGTAGTTCACCTCACCTCACCTCCCCAACACCGTGGTGCCTCCCATTCTAACATCTAGATCCTGTTATTATGTGGTCGTCCTCTCCATATGTCTGATCCATGTGGAGCCACACACGGGTCAGACTGCTTCTCCTGCTCCACATGTAGTTAGTTCGTGAATGCTTATTCTCTCTCGTTTATTCTCCTTCCTTCTTGTCCTCCACTTTCATTTCTCCTCCTTTCGTCCTCCCTTTATCTCCTCGTGTTTCCGTATCCTCGTAAGAGCTCATCAGCTGACCAGCTAACAGGATCTCCAGCGATTCCTCTCCACTGTGACGCTGAAGCCATGAAGAAGATGACCAGGCCTTCACCTTCACCTGCCACCGCCGTCCCCCTCCTCCTCCCATCTCTCCCATATCCTCCCCTGCTCCCTACCGTGACCCATCTCTTCCCCTCATCCCTCCACTCCTCATGGCATCCTTCCAAACCTCCTGCTCCTTCACGCTCCCTCTTCCTTAACAGTCCTTTTTTGCTGTGTCCACCACCTTAACCCACTTAACTTCCACACTCCTGTTCATCAGCTGGGCCACTGCCCCCCCCCTCTCTCTCTCTCTCTCTCTCTCTCTCTCTCTCTCTCTCTCACCTCCTCCTCCTCCTCTTCTGTTCCACTCCTTCGCTGCCGACGTGGCCAATTCTCATTTCTCCTCTCTCTCTCCCTCTCTCTCTCTCTCTCTCTCTCTCTCTCTCTCTCTCTCTCTCTCTCTCTCTCTCTCTCTCTCTCTTCCCCCCCCCCCCCCCCCCCCGACGTCCGTGCCTCTCCTTCGCCCCCCCTCCCCTCAAGCCCGCGCGGGACTGCCAAAAGGAGAGGCAGTAAAGGAGAGGGATAATATCTTTTATTCTTTTGTCGCTGAGCCAGGAGAGACGACCTCGTCTTTCGTGGAGTATGGAAGGCTTTTCTTTTTTTCTTTTGGAGTCGTGGACCAACCTCTCCTTCTCTCCGTCTCTCCCCTTCTCTCTCTCTCTCTCTCTCTCTCTCTCTCTCTCTCTCTCTCTCTCTCTCTCTCTCTCTCTCTCTCTCTCTCTCTCTCTTCCTCTGTTTTCTCCCCATGTTTCCAAGCCGTCCCTTCCTCCTCCCCCCTAGACTGGACGCAGCTGCCGAGCCGGTAAAGTGCTGTCGTTTATAACGCTGCTGCCACTGTTTCCAGAGGGTGTTTCCAGGTGTGAGGAGCCGTCGAGAGTGTACAGTGAGGGCGTCAAGCAGGCAGGCAGTTCAAAGATGGTTTATAGGGTGGCGCAAACCACAGGCCACCGGACCGTAGATGGCAGCTGTTGCTGCATCCAGCCCGACTGTGGTGGATGGTGGCTGTAACCACCCGATTGTGGTTGAGGGTGGCTGTAACCACCAGACTGTGGTGGATGGTGGCTGCATCTAACCAGACTGTGGTGGATGGTGGCTGTAACCACCCGATTGTGATTGAGGGAGACTGCATCTAACCAGACTGTGGTAGATGGTGGCTGTAACCACCAGATTGTGGTGGATGGTGGCTGTAACCACCCGATTGTGGTTGATGGTGGCTGTAACCACCCGATTGTGGTTGATGGTGGCTGTAACCACCAGACTGTGGTTGAGGGTGGATGTAACCACCAGACTGTGGTTGACGGTGGCTCTGACCACCAGTGGTGACCTCAATACAGTCAACTGTAGCCACTCCAGCGCGCCCTGCGGAGTGGGTCGGCATTGCCTGCAGCGCAACAGATCAACCATGGCGTGGTGGTGGATGGCCCGACATGCAGATTGTTTATAGATAACCGATACTTTACCGGGCAGCTGCAGCTGACGAGAGGGAGGGCCTTGCTTCTCCACCCCAAACCCAGCCGAAGCACCTCTTGTTCCACCACACCCAAAGGCCGAATTGTATCCCCTCGCCGTCCACCAGCTTTCTCGTCTTAATCTTTCGGTTCTTCCTCAACAGCTGTCTCCCAGCTGCACCAGGTCCCTCTGCCGTCTATCAGTTTCCGTTCCGTTCTTGGGTAAGATCGCCCTCTCCCCACCTCCTCCTCCTCCTCCTGCCCTGACCCACTGGTTCTTCTTACGTCTTGTTATTCTGGCATTCACCAGATACACGTGTATGTGTGTGCGCGCGCGCCCCCAGGACGCCCTCACTCGCCTTTATATACACTGGACCTTGAGATTGATTGTGAGTAGGACTTACGTCTGACGACTTGAGCGGTAGATTGACTATGTTCTCCACGGGCGAAATTAACGGGGGGAGGTTAAGAAACGACCATGAACTCCTCCAGGTGTTGTAGTCCCATCGCCAGACCCTCGAACGCCCGACTTGGTGTCGCAAGCGACCAACAACACCGACCAGGACGTTGCTTTCTTACGACCCTTGAGTAATGAGACGTCCTCGAGGTATAAAGTTAATGGAAGGGTATTCCTCCCTCTCTCTCTCTCTCTCTCTCTCTCTCTCTCTCTCTCTCTCTCTCTCTCTCTCTCTCTCTCCTCTATCCCTGTTTCCCCCCTCTATCTCTTTATATATGAAGTGTCACTTCCAGCACATGCCATTCTCGTAGCGACTGTCACTTGTCCAAGCCATGTTTACCAGCGTTCAAGGCCTTGGAGGAAAAGCGATACGTTGGAACTAAGTAAAGGGATTCGTGTCTGATCCTGCCTTCACGATAGGGAGAATGTCATCACCTACCATACCTTCCGACTATACCTCAGGCGAAGGTGGTCTCCATCCAAGTGACGTATAGAGTTTCTTGATCAAAATTATATCTGTGAGGTAAAGTTGAGGTCAGTTGATGTCGCTCTTTGATGTAGGTTATGGTCATCCACGATGCGGTGGTGGTGGTCATCTTCTGTGACCTAACGCGAGGATAGATGACTATAGACAAGGGAGTAGCATGTCATGACGTCTATAGTTTTTGATGTCGTGTGTTATCTGTTTACCATAACGAGATGTGCTAGTGTCTCGGGCACAGACGTGAGACGAGATGACACTGAGTGTGTCTGGTGGGGAGACTGCGCCTTGAAGAGCCGCAGGTTGTGTCTGTGTGTGTGGGGAAGGAAAGACATGAACAGACATAGAATACCTGTTTACCTACAGCGAGATTTCGCCTAGGCGGCGGGGCGGGAGGAAGGGCAGCAGGGGGAGAGTCACAGTGATACTGTGTGTGTATGAATATCATAACTTGAGTTATACTGTTGAAGGAGCTGGGATAGTGAGCTGATACTGTTGAATGGGAGCCGGGCTAGTGAGCTGATACTGTTGAAGGAGACTGGGATAGTGAGCTGATAACTGTTGAAGGAGACTGGGATAGTGAGCTGATAACTGTTGAAGGAGCTGGGATAGTGAGCTGATAACTGTTGAAGGAGCAGAGATAGTGAGCTCATAACTGTTGAAGGAGACTGGGATAGTGAGCTCATAACTGTTGAAGGAGCTGGGATAGTGAGCTGGACACAGTGGGTAGATTCCCTCAGAGGCCTTTGACGGGAAAGTGTGTGTTTGACGAGAGAAGCAGTGAATGCTCGAGCCGAGAAAAACAGACGTGTTCGTTGGTATAATGCATGTGAGTGCGGAGAACATATCGTCAAGACACGAAGGATTAGAATGTTGTTTCCGGAGCGACAGCAGACGTCACTCCCATGTTGGGACTGAGCATTATAGCTTTTATGAGACGTAGAACACACGCGCGGGGAGGAGGAGGAGGAAGAGGAGGATTTAAGATGGGGAACGGATACGTAGGACACACGCCCGGGGAGGAGGAGGAGGAGAAGGAGGAAGAGGAGGATTTAAGATGGGGAACGGATACGTAGGACACACGCCCGGGGAGGAGGAGAAGGAGGAAGAGGAGGATTTAAGATGGGGAACGGATACGTAGGACACACGCCCGGGAAGGAGGAGGAGGAGGAGAAAGAGGAGGAGGAGTAGGATTTAAGATGAGTGGGGGGGACACGGAAACGAGGTAGGAATCTGAGTTGAGTGGACACTTTCAGTAAAGGTGATTACGAGTGGAGATTTAATTATACGTACCCAGGCGACGTCCGCGGAATACATTGGCCTGGGTCGTTCATGCTGACACTAAACACATACAAAAAAAAGGCTGGATGACATGTGAGCGTTGGACGAGACGTGGATGAAATGTGAGCGTTGGACGAGACGTGGATGAAATATGAGCGTTGGACGGGACGTGGATGAAATGTGAGCGTTGGACGAGACGTGGATGAAATATGAGCGTTGGAAGAGACGTGGATGGAATGTGAGCGTTGGACGAGACGTGGATGAAATGTGAGCGTTGGACGAGACGAGTTGCTTAGTTCTCGAGTGGTTACATTACGTTGGATATCACAAGCTTAGCCCCTTTTTTTTCCCCCCCTCCCACCGCCGTCATGACAGAGGAGGGATTAGAATGGATGGACTTAACATAAGTTTTGGCGGTCAGTATTGACAGGGGAGGTGGGTTTATATCAAGGTCAGAGCATGAGGTAAAAGTGGAGGGTTGACAAAACTCCCCGTGAGGATACGTGGCTCTCTGCGGGCGCGAGGAGAGAAACCTGCTACGCCTCTGGCGGGATGAACTAATGGTCCACCGCTGTGGGAGAACGAGGATAGGGAGGAGAGGGATAAATCCTGAAGGGGACAGAAGGGTGAGGAAGTTGGCGAAGTGGAAAGAAATATAAGGATGTTACCGCTCTTAAAGAGAGGCGAATGATCCCAACATGTCTGTATTGTGACTCAAGAAGAAGAAGAAGTGGTCGTATGTTGCGTTTTATCTTCTGAACAGACCCAGAACTCAGTGGCGCTCCTCGAATGATGTTTTCTGATTCATGGTCAGTAACGCTAACCACCGCACCACTACTAAACCCAGAAGATGGAAGGAAACAGTATGGGGTAGTTTTCTCTCTACCGAAGCGAAGGCTGCCTTGTGTATGTGTGAGTAGCTGTCAGCGATACTAAATTTAATATTGATATGATACAAGTGCATATACTTACTAAAGTGTCCAGGGAACCTGTAACAAAATATAAATACCTTAGTGGTAAAGAGGTTTCAATTCCAAGTACAGTGTCATACTCTGTTTAATGTTGTCGTGAATAGGCTTAAGATGAGACCAGATCGATCACTGGCTGTCGCTCTGTCGTCTATAGGCGGGTAGCATTGCGAGACCATCGTCCTCAGTTCCTCCCTCCACTACCCTCCAGCAGGTAACTCGTATAGGCCAGTGGATCTTCCGATGACGTGTGTTCTACTCCCTCTAACGTACGGGTTTCTCTCTCTCTCTCTCTCTCTCTCTCTCTCTCTCTCTCTCTCTCTCTCTCTCTCTCTCTCTCTCTCTCTCTCTCTCTCTCTCTCTCTCTCTCATTGTATACGGGGAAGGGATGGATGGCTGCCTTTGAAATAACTCGGCCAAGCTTCGTATGGTGAGATGTGTTTTGCTTTCCAAGTTTCTGCAGATATATATATATATATATATATATATATATATATATATATATATATATATATATATATATATATATATGAGCGTTTGTTTGTGTTGTTTTGTTATTTTGTTGTGTGGGTGATTATTATTTGCGATTACTGTTTGTGAGAGAGAGAGTTTTACACTCGCGTTGCCCCGGGATGATTCATGGTCAGTAACGCTAACCACTACTTGTGTGTGTGTGTGTGTGTGTGTGTGTGTGTGTGTGTGTGTTCTATGACTATTCTAATTTTACCACTTTTCTTATGCCTACAAATGACACCATGATCCCGACGACCATGATCCCGACGAATTCGCGAGAAGACAGTGCCACCCCTCTTCCAGGTGATTTACGAGTATCACCTTTAAAAACAATGGCACCATTACAGCTGGGGCGCAGCTGTATTCTTTTCCTGGCGGTGGCGTCGGCCCGCGAGATAAATTGTCGTATTATACTCTTCATTTCCTAAAAAATATCGCCACAATTCCAGGGTACACACACACACACACACTCACACAAACACACGTGGCTTAGGCAGGGTTGTGTGTGTGTGTGTGTGTACAAATGATACTTATATATACGATACATGAATATACATATGTGTGTATATATATATATATATATATATATATATATATATATATATATATATATATATATATATATATATATACACACACACACACACACAATCCCCAACAACACCATTCGATGTATTAGCCCAACTAAGGAGTTTGTGTAGGTCCCCTTGTAGATTGATGCAATCCTCCTCACTTTTCCATTTGTGTCATGATGACCTTAGCATCATCTGCGAACATATTCGGGTAGGAGTCTAGTCCTTCTGGCATGTCATTTACGAGTAGATCATGGAAAGCATTGGTTCCAGGAGAGAACCTCGCAGTACGCCACTGGTGACCTCAACCCACTTCGAGGTTATTTTGACACATTTCTTCGTTACCAATAACATAATCTTCTCCATCCAAGTTGTCTCCCCCTTATTCCTACTGGGAGATGTAGCTTTTTTTTTTTATTATTTTTTGTACCAACCTCCTGTGACAGTGTCAAATGCTTTCAAGCATTCTAGATTCAGACGGTCAAGGTAGGCTCTTCTTTTGTTTAAAAATGGGGTTCACTCTCTCATAGAAAAACACACGGCATCCTCTCCCTGAGACTGTGCTCTCTTAGGTTGTGTCTGTCTTTGCAAGTAATCATCCATTTCCTTTATGTTTATCTTTTCTGGTAATTTACAGACCTTGTCTCTTAGGGAGAGCGGTCAGTAGTTCGGTGCGTCCTTTCAGTCTTTCCCGAAAAGTTAAACTAATGGACTCTTCCCTGACCAGGCCATCTTGAGCTCGTTGTGAGGAGGCCATTACCCAAGGTTCCCTTAAAAGCCTGCGAGGTCGGGTCCTCTGTGGCATCACGCTTCCCAAAATAAAGTTAAATTGGCCGAGCCTCCTGCACTCGCCAGCCCTCATTAATTACTGTGTTCGCTAACCTGACCAACTTGTGACTATATTGTTTCTACTCAGCTGACTCGGAAATGGATGGTTGATAATGATGACGACAGAATTAGGGAAAGACTATTTAAACTGTAATTTCAAACAGGACGATTGTGAAAGGCTCTCGGACTGGTGGTTTAGGCAGTGTAGGTACGTTTATAATTTCATGTCAGGTTCATATAAACTCCAACGCCCATCTCTTTTCTTAACCCCTTGGATAGTCGAAGGCTAACTGGCAACCCCCTTCTCTCCCACAGAACCTGAAGCCCTCAGACAGCAGCAGTAGCAGCAAGCAGGCTGACCCATACGTCAAGCTGCACCTCCTGCCAGGCGCCAGCAAGGTAACCAACAACTTGACCCGACGGTCAGCTGGAGGGTGTCCCTGAAGAGTCACTCTATAAGTTAGTCACACAAACGTGAGAGTGAGTCACAAGGATCACGCTAGGAGTCACTTAAGTAATAGTCAGTCACAGGGGACACGCCGGGTCCATGACTAAGCCATCAACCAAAGGTTGCCGACCAGAGGGGTCATTCATAGATGAGTTACAGGGTCATCCAGAGGTCACTCATGGAGATTGGCATTTTGGTCACCCAACCAGAGTCTCTGCTCGTCCTTAGCCCGATCTGTGTGCTCTCGGGTACTCGATATACGTGGCAGAATAAGGCGATATACTGCAGCCTAGCAATATATGTGGCAGAATGGGGCGATATACAGCAACCTAGTGATATATGTGGCAGAATGAGGCGATATCCAGCAGCCTAGCTCAGCATCACACCGGTGACAGGGACTACATTTGCCCTTTTGTATTTGAGTCAGCTTTTTATTTCTTCCTTTGTTCTCTCAAAATGGCATTACTAAATTTTTTTTCATTCATCTCGTCAACTGTCCTTTGCCTTTTGGAAGTGTTTGTCATTGACCTGAGGGTTTTGTTAATGCGTCATGTATTCAGTTACTGGTTGATGTGTCAGTTTTTTCCTTAAACATTTCATTACCGAGAATATTGAAAGTGTGTATGCTGGTAGTCGAGACTTTTTTCTTCCCGTATAGTATTTATTTCATTATTCATTTATGTCATCATGAGCACAAGGGCTGAGAACTAATACCTGACATTTTATTCCACCTGTGTGTATGGCCACCATGTCGCATTTAAGTTTCTCAAAAATCTATTGTTTATTATCAAATATTTAAAGTGCAAATGCCTAACTCCTTTGCCATAAGAATAGATTTTTTGCTCGAGTTTTCATCTTATTTTTCCAGTGCAGTTTTATATTGTTCTCTTGCCTTTTCAACATCAAGGGGCAACTGTAGGGTTGTACAATGTTGGCATATATCATGTGTCCAGTCGTGGGAGGCGGCGTAGGTTAGAATACAGGTGAAACGGTATTTGGTTTCTGTGATATCTCCTGAGTGGGAGGTGGATACAATAATTTTTGTAGTTGTGATAGGGAATGTGGATGATTTCGCACATTTTCAACGATTTCATGACACTTGTCCTATGCTTTTGTCTATATCTTAGTTGTTCGTTACTTTAAAGGTCGATATTAGAGGGATTTTTGTGTTAATTCTGGTGTTTTTTTGTTTTTCTTTTGATACTTTATGTACATCTACCAGTCCAACAAGCTACGGACGCGTACGATACCCAAGACCATCAACCCAGAGTTCAATGAGACCCTCACCTACTACGGCATCTCGGAGCAGGATATGGCGCGGAAGACCCTGCGACTCACTATACTAGGTAAGCTGACCCTCTCTTTGGCTAAGGTCTGCGCCTGAAGGATAGTTAGAACTCCTGGGTGTTGTGTGATAGTTAGTACTCTTGGGCGTTGTGTGATGGGCACGTCAATGATCATACAGGATGTAGAAAGTGATGAACGTATGGTAACACGAAATTGATAGATGTAGTATGTCTAAATTCTTTAACAAAGAGAGAAAAGTTACAGGCCTATCAGTTGTCAGGGGTCATTAAGGATAACATTATTTTAGAACCATCAGTCGAATGACTTAAAACACACACCTCCTTCAGGTGTATGAAATATAAGACCATGCACGCTCTCACTGTAAGTATGTATACCTTTTGTCGGTAAATATATAAGACTCTCTTTCTATTAAAGGTATAACTTTGCCCCACAAAGTTTGGTTGGTTATTTTTATGGTAGTAAGTATGGATGGATGTCCCGTCTGAGAGTTCTCTGTCCTCAGATGAGGATCGTTTTAGCTGCGACTTCCTGGGTGAGGCGAGGGTCGCCCTCAAGAAGGTTCGACCCCATGAGACCAAACGACTCAGGATCAATCTAGACAAGCGAGCCAATGTGAGTAGATTCATTAATTACAAATGTGATTCCTTTTTCTGAAATCATTAATTACAAATGCGTACAGTGATTCCTTTTTCTGCAAGATAAGTTGTTCTACACTACTGGGACCATATATCTTACTGTATTTTCTCATTTTCTTTATTTGTCTTACAGTATATTCACTTTCTTCAGTGTTCTCTGCATTTGCTATGTATTGTATTGTATTGTATTCATGCAAGAACCCATGTGTTTATACTGTGTGAGGATTTCTATATTCCTTTTAGTCATGTATGTCCTTTTTTTCTCCTTTTTAAGGGATTAGTCAAGAATGTCAGATCGATGAAGGGATTTGAAAGTTCAGGTTTCGTCTTCATTTTTCCTCCCCTTTTCTAACTTGGGCAAATTTTGTACGTCTATCCTCTCTAGTTACCCAGTTAGAAGATCCCTATATCAAAGCAGATTATGATGATTGTTAATGTCATACAAAAAAAAATGTGTGATGTAGTTTATGGCTGTTGATTGAAATTTGCATAAGGTATATATCAAGGATTATCCAGATATTATTCAATGAAAATCTGAAAATAGATACAGATAGACAAAGAATATAGATAGACAAAGAAACTGGAATTTTGTTTTACTTGTTTGTCTCTCCCACTATGCTGAGGTAGCATTCAGGACAAAGAAAAAGAGGCTTCAGTAGCACACATGCACTCCATACCTGTTATGTATAAATCATGATACTGTATAATGAACCCAGAACCTACCATCCACATCCCTTGCCACATTATGTGATGAAACAGATTTATTTTGCCGAGTGTCTACACAAGGCATTGTAAGCCAGTAAGAAAGTGTGCCCTAAAAGATTGTTGGAATGGATTTATTGGCTATTAAACATGTATGGTTTTGGCAGTAACCTGACCAACCCTAGTATTTCCGTATAATGTTTGTATTGTGAGGATTTTACTAATATCTTTGTTGTTCATTGAGTGTTGAATCCAATTATGATGATAGAAACAGTAGGAGAAAATAGTTTCGTTGAGTAATTAACCGTACTTTGTAAAAGAATCATCATTCTTCTAACGGGAATTACAAAATGGAAATGTACCTCATTATCTCAAGTTGAAATGTTTCTGATAAAGATCACTTCCCAATTCAGAACTCTCATTAATGTTTCCTTGATGTTCCAGCTAGCAGAAGATGAGGTGAAGGGTGAGGCAGAGAGAGGAAAGGTGCTCTTGAGTCTAAAATATGCCACTCAGAGGAATGCCCTTATTGTTGGCATTGTTCGCTGTGCCCACCTCCCCTCCATGGACTCCAATGGCTTTTCTGACCCCTATGTTAAAGTGTAAGTCCCTTTCTATCATTCTCATGCAGCTGAAGTTCATGTATCTGCCATTATTGCCTGCAGCTAAGTGTGCCTTCACAAGGTCCCTCTTGTGGCTAATTTGTATTGCGTTGAATATCGCTTATTTAGCCTCTTATATATGCCATCTGAACTACCATCATGTATCAGAGTTATGTCATTCCAGCCATCATGTTCCTGTATCCTTGTCACTGCTCCCAAGCAGTAAACTTATGCAGTGTCATCAACAATGTTCAGCATTTTTTACAGTTTCTACTACCCTTTTTCAAATTATTTGTGGTCTGCTAGCCCCATGCCGATAACTGATATCTGTTGTATTGCATAATACAAATAACTTATATCTCTTATCACATAATACAGATAACTTATATCTCTTTTTGTCACGTAATACAGATGACTTATATCTCTTTTATCACGTAATACAGTAACTTGTATCTCTTTTATCACATAATACAAGTAACATATCTCTTTTATCACGTAATACAGATAACTTATATCTCTTTTATCACCCCCATGCACATAACTTGTACCCTCTTTGCTTCCTCATGTGGGTAACATAAACAGTCATACCCCATGCATATAACTTCAGTCTTCTTTACCAACTCATGCTGATATCTTATCCCTTTTCTGCCAGCCCAAGCATGCAACCCATTTCTTGGTAAGACCATGCTGATTCTATATCATCTCCCTCTCCATATGCCCGCTTCACCACCCCATTTTGGTAACTAAGGACTTACTTACCTACTACCCCAGGCTGACAACTTGGTCCGTCTTTACCACTGCATGCAGATAACTTATGCTTTCTTGACCACCCCATGCAGATAACCAATTCCTTTTCAACCATTCCTCTGTAGATATCATATGCCTTTTTAATCATCCCTATATATAACTTATGCTTTTTCTTCCACCTTATAGAAAAAAATAATTATTCTTTTGATGCATGTGCAAAACATATTACATAAAAGTGATACACTCAAAACAGACCTGCACAGAATTTTTCAGATGTAGGTGATACACTCACAACACAGGACATGGCACAAGACACCATTTCGAGATGATACACTCTTACCATAGGGGTCAGCACAAAGCTTGCTGGATAAGGTTTTAGTTTATAGAGAGTAAGTAAAGAGCTAATTTTGTTTTAAGATATAAACAAGTTGCTTGTTTATTGAAAGGGTACTAATCATGATAGATACAACTTTTTATACAATATAGACAGAAGAGAAACTGACAGATGTTGGGTTTTGCATTCATTATGAATGGGTATAAGAAAATGTAGACTATGTATCAATATAACTATTAATGTGGTTCTGCTTTTAGCTCTATCCTTTTATTTGAGGAAAGAAATACTTATTTGTAATGATAACTGCATTTTCTCATTTGTCTCATTTTCTTAATAGACAATTGAAGCCAGACCCAAGCCATAAGAAATATCGCACAGCAATCAAATGGAAGAACCTCAATCCAGAGTTTAACGAGGAGTTTGTTTTTGAAGTCCGCAGGAATGAATTGCCTAAGAAGCTCCTAGATATTCGTGTATATGATAAAGACGTGGGACGTAGTGATGACTTTATTGGTAAGTATGCAACTGCTTGGGATTTTCACTTTTCGAGGATTAATTTTGATATGTCCATGAACTACTACCATTAGTTTGCCTTGATACAGTTTGAGAAAACTAACGTCTTAATCAAAAGTCTTCCCCTGTACATTCAGTATTCCATGAATGAAAGGAGAGGCATCTTTAAGAAGTAGGTAAACATGAGCTGTAGATTATGTTTTCACCTGCTTGGACATTTACAGTTTTACCAAAGTTAGTTCTATGGTAGGAGTATAAGTAATAATTAGTGCTATGGTAGGAGTATAAGTAAAAATTGATGTACAAGTCGTTGTATCCCGGCAGGTGGTCTTCAGTTGTCGCAGGACAGCACAGGTACAGAGCTGCGACACTGGTATGATGCGCTGCAGTACCCCGACCGTCGTCATGACCGGTGGCATCAGCTTCAGCCACTCAATGGCAAGTGAACGGTTGGAAAGAGCTAGTTAGTGGACCAGAAGCAGTTCATACTGCTTGCAGCAGGAGAGTGTAACACATTGACTGAGGCAGCAGTACCACATCATTTGGGATAGATAAAGCTGGAGAACATTTTTGAAGAAGCAATAGAAACCTTTAACTCCAGCTAAATATGGTTATGAAAATTATAGAATGGAAAATATAACTAGATGAGAAAGAGTTTGGAAGAATTATTTGAATAACAGCCAAATTATCAAGTATAGTACATGAAAAAAAGTTTGAATCAGTAGTGAACACAAAGCACAGAATACCGTGCAGTGAACATCCTACGAGAGGATAAGTAAAATGAGAGTTCTTGGTTAATGGAAGCACAGGAAACCTTAACTCTAATGAACAGAATGAGTTTGAGAGTAGCACACATAAATAATAAGATATAAACTTATAATCAGCTGAACTAAGGAATGTTGTAAAGGTATGAATTAGGAAAGAGGATGTCCAGCTCATGGTGTAACATGTTCAGGTGATTTTATGGTACAGTTCAAGACAAAGGATAGTATTTTATGATTCTTGTTAAAGATTTATACATGCACACACAAACACACACACACACACACACACACACACACACAGATATATACATGTATGTAGATTTCTTTGCCTACACAGTTTCATCTCCCACTAAGTAAGGTCATGTCAGGAACATACAAATAATTGCCTCTTTTGTACACAACCCTTCTCCAGCTGTCAGGTATAATGAATTGGAACCAGAGCTACCATCCATAGCTAAGCCCCACAGTATTCCATAGGAAACACTGACTATTTCATTTGCTCTGCTTCAACTCACTGACAGCAAGTTACCTCTTTACCATATTGACCCAGTTCCTTCTATCTTAGACTCCTAAATGTTCAGGCCCATATACCCAAAAAATCTCCATTCCATCCTATCCTCTCCTTGGTATCCCTTCCTCCTTCTTTCCTTTACTTCTGAAACATAGATCCTCTTAATTAGTTTTTCTTTGCATATGCTCTTCATATGTGTGAACTGTTTTAGCACTCCCTGGTCAAAGGTTAGATTGCACTTGCTACCACACCTCTCTCATACACTGTCACTCCATACACAATCAACCTACATCATACCACACATTGTCCTCAGGCATTTCATTACCAACCTGTCTACCCTCCTCCATTCCTTTGCATTCAGGGTCCAAGCATCCAAACAACACCGTGAAGGCTACTAAACCTTCAAACATATCCATCTTTACCCTAATGTGCCCTAGTCTCTCCTTCCACATTTCTTTTTCCCACTTTATGACTCACCTCAGCCCTCATGATTTTATCCATTGCTGTGTTGACTCCCAGGTAGCTAAATTCCCCCATATCATGTGTATGTTTTCATAATAGAACGTCAGGATCCTTTTTATGGGGTTCCTTCATCTTCAAAAGTTGTACTCCACACAGGAGATTAGGGAATGGATGGGCTCCTTTAGAGCAAAAAGATCCATGAAGAAACTCCACTCTGTAATATGTACTGATGGTAATACATTTCCGATGAAGGTGACATCTCGCTTGCAGTGCAACCTCTTGCATGTGGATTTCTACAACACCCATCCATTCTAAGCATTACATACAACACTTGATATTCATTCCCCACACCAGTAATATCAATGCAAATGCAAAACACAAACTAAATGCCCTCAGAACACTAACTGGCACCAGGTTTAGACAAGAAGCAATTCCTCAACATCCTATATACGCATTTGATATACTTTACCTTTAACTATGCCTCACCTACCTGGTCTTCCATCCTCTCAACAGCAGATATAACAAAGCTGCTAACCAAACAAAATAGTGTACTCAGAACAATACTTGGCTGTCTCTCAACTGCATATGTTCAACACGTTCACAGTGAAACAATACAGTGCCACCAAAACATGCTTGGCACTCAAAGCCATGCAGCAGCGATAGTTCCCTCTCTCAAACCTCTCAGTAATGAGCCATCAACCTCTCCTTCATACTTCATTAACCTCTTTTCACAAAATCTCCCCCACCTCAAGCAAACATAACACTAACAAAACACAACACACTGAAATAACCTGAAATAACCATACACTTTCCCCATATAGGCACATAGACAACTTTACTGCACTTCATGGCTTATGGTCCTACCTGTTGGATGTGGCTGGCTTTCTGAGCGCTGCAGGAGTCCCAGTGAAGATGGAAGGGAACCATGGGGCAGGAATGATTGTGTGTGTGTGTGTGCATGTACATCTGAATGTATGTATGTATAATTTTGGAGAAGTGACTTGACTATCATCTCTTTATTGTGTAATTTTTGTATTTACTGTAAATGACATGTGTACAGCTGGAAATGGACCAAAGTTTAAAATTTCTTGACAGTTGTAAAAAAAAATGAGGATTAACAGAGTGAGAATGCAAGCAGTAAGAATTGTAGTTTTCTAATGAATCCACAAGTATTAATGATTATATGAAGTGGATGTGATTCTTTATTTTCACTTCAAAGAAGTGTAAATTTAATCTCTTTTTTGTTTATTGCATTTCTAAAAACCTTGCCCTTCATAAGTACTTATATTAAATCTTATTTCAACTGTCTACCAAATGAACATGGACAAATTTCATTCTAAGTATTTTCTGAAATTAATAAGCATTTCATGAGTGCCTGAGATCACTTAGAGTTAATTAGGTAATCAGATTTTTAACTTTTTTTGCTGAAATAGTGAATTTTATAAAATGTTATGCAACCTCTGATTGACTTTTGTTAGTAAATGATGTTATTATTGTAATCAGTATTAATAGAGGCCCAGCTCTTTACTGTACTGAACATGATGCTGGTAATGATAGTTTGTAAGAGTAGAGTATTGCCATTACTACCTGAAACATGGATTGCAATGGGAGTTTTATTGGCTAAACAATTAAGATGACTCATTATTTCATATGATAGTCATTGTTCCATATTTAGATCTGGTGAAATATTCAAATGCACTGCAGGTTTTACAAGATGGCTAGTTAATTGGAATTTAGATATCTTTTGAAATCTAAAGACATGAAATATAATATTAAAGAAATGTTAAACAGAGGCTCTGTATCATCATTATTTTTGGTGTATGTGAATTACACCAATTTTTTTAGATAATTTCTAGTTACTATGATTATGTTTTATCTAGTTATTATGATTGTATGTGTATTTTATGAAAAAAAAATTGAAATGAGTTGTACCAGTTTCCAAAATGTTCCCATGATACAGACAACTACCTTTAATCATGATTAATAGATATTACGCCCACTACATCTCTTGTGCTAGTCACATTAAGACATTATGATTTGTAATTCTGTATCACATTCACACTCAAACTCTTCAGTAGTCATAGTAAGATAAATTCATACTTCATTTGTATAACAAGATCTTATCAAGTGATCACAATCAAAGATGTATATATTTAGCTGAAACAGTGCTGTACTTAAGTTCATAATCAGATAATCATGTGTGCGCAACACAGCTTGTAATGACATCACATTTGATGTTATGTGTACTGAATATTGCACAAGGAACGAGACATTTGATCTCAAATGAACCACTTAATGTTCTTTTTCCTGACCAGACCATGTGAGTGATAACAATTCCTGTTGGCTGTTAGTTAAGACAAGTGGCACATTATGTCTAGAAACATGCATGATTGTGGTATCTAAGAATGCTAAAGTGTAACTCAGAACTTGCTATGAAGTAAAAGGTCCATATAATGTTACAGTGAAGAGAGCTTCCTTTCCCTCCCTTGAAAACTAAAAACATAAAAGGCTAAAAACATAAATCCATTTTTTGTAAAAGATGCAGAATTTCTATATCACTCTGTAGTTTTTGAGCAGTGATGGGTTGTTTTTTCTTTAGTTAGAGTGTGAGGGTTGTGGACCTGTTTAGTCAAGTATGTGATATCCCTTCTAGTGATACATAAACTTAATATTGTAGTTTAATGGGTTTGACTAGTCCAAATTTGTGTTCAGAGAAGGACCTATATGCTACCATGTGCTTGACTGGCTAGTGAGAAAGGATCAGCCCCGACCTTCCCTCAGCAGTCAGCCAATCATAAGGACTTGTAAGACTCCCTGTGGTGACTGTAGATATTTAGGACAAAAACACCTCATAAAATACCTGTGGCCTCTACGAGTTTGCAGGTTGCTGGATGAGTAGAGTTACAAATGTTAATAGTACCCCAGATGTTTATGTATGTTTATATAGCCCAGATGTTTTCACCCACAAATAATGTTCTATACAAACTTTCTCTCAGTCATAATGTATATATTGTGTCATCATTGTGTACATTTGTAAACTGATCCTCCAAAGAAATGAATGCTTCATCAACCAGTCAGAAAATTACATTTGGATGATCTCATTCTAATATAGCTCTTTGACTGACTCATGAATCATACATTTTTAAGAGCTTCAGTGTTCAAATGTAGCTGTTGTGTGTTTTGAAAGCTTGTAGGTCTGAGAATGTCGTCCTAGTATGTCCATAATCTATATTTCTATTTGATATGCAGGTATACTGAGCCTTAGTGAAGCTTTATTCCAAATGGAGATTATGTTGACTACAAGCCTATGTCATTCACAATGTATTATGTATAATTATGTATCATGTGTATTTTCCTTGCCTCTTCAGTGCCTCCTAAGCCATATATTATATGTCAGGGTTCATATGGATGGTGTCTGTGGGATCAAGGTTCACCGCTGAAAAAGGTCAATAGTATGTGTATCAAGCTCGATCATGTGTTGCCTTGTTGATAGTTATAGTTGTGGACTAGCCAACAAATCAAAAACTGTAGAATGATGCCATAAAGCCCAGATAAGGTCAGCACACTGTGTGATGTCATTCATTGTTACATCAATATACAGTGTAATGGCACTAGATAACATAGAGTTATAGTATTTAGTGCTGCCACAATCTAATGTAATGACACTACACAGCCAAACATAACACTGGGTAACTTTATGGAAAATGGCCTTTTTTTGCTGAAACCCACAAGTGGTGTTATGGCAAGCATATTTCATTTCAATCTGTAGTATGCCCAAGTGTGTGTATACCAGAGGAATTATTTCAGGTTGAAATTCATATAGTTTGCCAGAAGCAGAGGAGCAGAGCCCTTGACCTTCATGTCATATGCCTTAAAAAAAGAGGGAAAAGATAATTCTGTAGAAAAGAACTTAACTGTACAGAAATATTCTCTATATATGCTCATATATATCTGATTATTTATCTATCTATCTATCTATCTATCTATCTATCTATCTATATATATATATATATATATATATATATATATATATATATATATATATATATATATATATATATATATATATAAAATCTCAATTCTTATTCCAACAATGTCTTGTTACATAATTTGTGAAATGTTTAAAGACTTTAATTTACCAAAATAATGTCTGGGGGGTTTGTAGGATGCATGTGGGCATGTGGATGGTCACTCATAAACTTATGAGGAGGCTGTTGTGCAGGTCAGGCCCCAGTTTCCTGTCATTATGAAAACTTTAACAGTTATCTCACCAATATGAAAGGTAAAATGAACTGATATCTGCTTTCCCTCACATCCTTTCTCTCAGGTGTCTGATATAGAAGACTTTTTTAGCAGAAGGCGACATGAGATCAATCCAAGTTTACTTCAGGGACTGACATGGTAAAGTAATATTCATTGCTATCTCTTGTTTTGTCAGTCTTGCTTACTTCTCTTAAGATAATTGGAGGAGAGAGAAAGAGGAGACTTCTTTGAGTATTGGGGACCACCAGGGGAGATGAACGTAATTACTGACACCCTTACTGGAAGATTAGCTTTTATTATATTATGTATCTCATTACCTTATTTGTGTTTGCTGTGGTGCTTCATTCTTTTTTTCTCCCACTTAACCAGGGTTATTGATTTTTCATATTTAGGAAGCTGATTAAGATTTTGGTTTACATTTGATCCCCACCTCTTCGTATATTTCATGTTACTTTGTCGTATTTGTTTCCATTCCCATTCATATATAGTGAATCACTTATATTAACTTACTAGTTCTAGGATCCCCATCCCAAATCCCATAGGCTGTGAAGGGACAGGGACACTCATTTCCATGGGACAAGGCATTACCCTATAATTTTCAGCAATAAAAAGATATATCCAGGAAATTATATTTCTTTCTTTGTAAATCTCCATTGATTATATAGATCCTGAATCATAATGATCTGGCTTATCCACCATACTGATGCAGAAGTATTTAAGTGTAACTTGGAATCATTATACACCCATAATATTAGTTTTATCCTACCTCTAGAACTAAGCTTTTGTACACTGTTTGATATCATATTCCTACATGTATCATGCATAACCTCATTTTTTCTACTGTTCATCTGTAAAAACTTTTTCCTTTATTTCTAAAGGCAAATTAAACCCTTCCACTAAAACTGTTTGACCCCCTTTTTTTTTTTTCTTTTTATCTTATTCTTTCAAGGGTTGATGTCAGTAAGCAATTCTGTTCATGGCTGGATCCTTTGTTATAACAAATAATGATATTTGTACACTGTTTGATATCATATTCTTATATGTATCGTGCATAACCTCATTTTTTTCTACTGTTCATCCATACAAACATTTTTCCTTTATTTCTAAAGGCAAATTAAACCCTTCCACAAAAACTGTTCAACTGCTTTTTTTCTTTTTCATTCATTCATTCAAGGGTTGATGTCAGTAAGCAATTCTGTTCATGTCTGGATCCTTTGTTATAACAAATAATGATGTAATTTCATCCTTCAGAATTACTTTATTCTATTTAAAGACTATCTAACGAATCACCGTAATTTTTTTTTGAAGGTGATTTTTCAGAAATGTTCAATGATATGTAATAATTGCTGGTTAATACATCTTAGGTAAAAATTACTTAGAATGTCTTCATAATAATCTGACTTGTCAGTGTCAAATATTTTGGTGATAACACCTTGAGGAGTTGGGATTTTTTATTTTTCAGTAGAAGATGAACCACCATGTTTATCATTCTTCATCAGTGTTGTGAATGTATCTCGTGTATTTCATAAAATATGTTAGCTACTCTTACAGAGTTGCCAGAGCTTGGAGTCTCATTCTGTTATGATGCCATCACCAATTTTATGATGCAGACAATTGACCCTCAATTACTAACAATAGTGTAACAGGACTCCATCTGTTTGAGTTACACCACAAATGAAAAGCAAGCTTTGGCAA
>NC_092237.1:8974800-9044800 GCF_036320965.1 Panulirus ornatus
TACCACCTGTTAGTTATCTTTATAGTGAGTATAGCCTGTGCAAGATAGATAGTATTGCCTTGCAGTGGTAACGTTACCTTTTTCTCCTGTATTTTCTGTACAGTGTGACCGACCAGCTATTTGAATGTATGACTGGCATGGTTAATATAGCTCTTTGCATGAATTCTTTTATCTTTGTTATAATTATCTAAAGATTTAAAGAGAGAGCATTTTCGTGTTTCACAATAAATATGATGATGCAATTTCGATTTCCATAAACAATAAGCCCTAATACCAGGAACAAGTTTCTTCCCCTTTTCTGTGCAATGTGCAAAATTATTCTTTAGTTATATATTTGTATTTATAAAAGATGAAAATAGATTTTTACAGACTTGTCATTAACTGATGGTTTCACTCTAAAATCTATTTTGTAAGATTTTGAATTCTAAGGTGGGTTGATGAGAATGTAAAGACAGTGCTAGCTGAAATTTTGCTGAATGCTTATTTAAAAATTTTCATATAAAAAAGCTTTTCAACTTGTCATCTAATAATCATTGATGAATTTCAGATGTAAATTGAACATCCAAAATTTCAGATAAAGATAGAAAATTCAAAATTTCAGATATGAATAAAATATCCAAGGAAACATTATTATGCAATTTAAGACATCAAAACTGTTCACAGTACAAGCTATGTATATTGTTTTCAGCTAGTTTTCCAGTGGTTTGTCGCATTAGACACAGTAAAGAAAACTAAATATTATTGGCTTGAATAAGGGAGTCAGAGCATTTTTACTGTTTTTGGTAATCAATACAGATGATGATACAAAACCTTGCTCTAAGATATGGAAAATTGGTAACGACAATTTTTAAGGATCTGATTCATCCTCCCCTGCCTTTTTTTTTTTTTTTATCCCTCTTGCTATACCCTAAGTAGTATCAGGCACATATCCAGGATTTGGTCAAGGGGGTGTGAGGCAGATTAAGAAACTGCTAAGACTGATAAAAAGCTCAAAACAAGAGTGACATATAAGGACACAATTTCTCATAGAGAACTTAGCACCTTTGAGTTATTTGGATGTTACATTTGATCACTGATATTAGCCAAATTCTTGTAAAATTGAACACAGCTTTAAGTTTTGAGAGATCTGTGACCAGTCTTGAATGAAAATAGATTTGTGGTATCTGATAATATAGAATTGCTAATAGTAATAATGAAGGGAGTTTCATTCGATGAAACATATTAATATGCATTTATAGACCGAGAAAATTTAATTATAAACTCATGTTAGTGTTTTGGGAAGGTGGTGAAAATGATACTTTTGTTTCATTGGTCATCGGTGTCAATCACTGAAACAGTTGGATTTATGTAGATATACATTTATTTTTTTCCTTACAAGAGATGAAAAGGATTAGAACAGTTATAAGAATATGTTATTCATTGTTATTATAAAGTTTATTGTAAATTGTATAACCCAAGGGGGGAGGCAACTGCCTTCATTACCTTCCACTTGGATACGCCCCTGTACAGTATGTGGTCTGAGCTTGTAACTATTTTCCACAGTGATTTCCATATATTTAAACTACCTGTATAAGATGGATATATATATATATATATATATATATATATATATATATATATATATATATATATATATATATATATATATATATGTATTATTTATATGTACCAAGGAGTACCTATTATGTAGGTGGGATCAGTTTTGTGTATAAAGTTCAGTCTTTCAGTATGTAGCTAGAAGGACATGAGATAAGCCAAGCAAAACAGTATTTTCTCATTCATTGTTAATATCAATAATTACCATGTCTTCTTTTGCTATTTTTAGGGTTACCGTATTAATGGTAGTTTATACTTTATGAACCTAACCATAAGATTAAATCAAGTAGTAAAGGATGCAGAAACTAGCACTTGCAATTGTACTTGAATCATTCGGCAAACTATGATACACGTGTGATATTATTATGAGGTAATTGAAATTACACAAATCATTAAGAAAAGTTATCACTAGATTTAAGTGGAATGGCAGAAAATTGGATGGGAAGTCTCCTCCTCCACTCCTCTTTGACAATCTCACTGTCTATTTTACCAGAGTTTGTATCACCTTCTTTTCCTAATAAACGTGTTGCCAAAACTGTGTTTCTGTAAGATACCTATACATCATCTGAGGGCAGACTGCTATTATTCTGTGATACAATCTCAGGGCAAAATGTTGTTGATAAATATGTTGGGAAAATCACCTTTGGTAAGAAGGCAATGGGGATAAAGTCATGGGTGATACTGATGAAGTAAGTTTATGGCATGTGATAGTGTTTACATGTAGGCCGCATACATGGGTGGTAATTATTATAAATTTAGGAGCAACTTGTGATTACATATGGGTTGTGGGTGTACGTGGTGGTGATAGGTGTTCTAAGAGCAAGGATGATAAGGCGTGAACCAAGGAGATAGTAATGATGTGTAGGTTGACATATAGAGATTGGTGATACGCGTGATAAGGACGGGTAATGATGTGATAGATGTGTACAAGGTGTGTTGTATGGTTGAGGGAACGATTGGTGATGTGCGAGTTTGGGTCATGGATTGTGATGCGCAGGCTTACAGCTTGAGTAATGGTGAAGTTTGAGATCATGGGTAGTTGCAAATGTGGGGTAAGGGTATGAATAGTGGTGATTAATGGACTGAGAGCACTCCTAACCCCCAATAGTTAACACGACCTGCTAAATAATTAGTATTATTGACCGATACAGTGATAACAATTTGATTCACTTAATGTGTCCAGCTTCAGTGACTCCCCCTACCTTTCCCATACATATTTACTAAAAGCAAGATGAAAAGGTAAATTGGGGGAGCTTTTATTGTTTTTACAGCCCTAAAACTTACAATATGGCCAACTCTTAATCAATTGCTTAAGTTAAAAGATGTTCCAACACTTGGAATCCTCAGTGATTTAATGTAGGGAGTGTCATTAACAAATGTTACCCCTTACAATGCATGTTGTAATCATCGTCTGTGAGACGTCATGGTAAAGTTGGTGTTGATATGTTGTAGCAGCAGATTTAAGGTCCGAAATTTTTTTTTTTCATCATGTCTAACAAGTGGATAATAGTGTCATCCTTGAAGTTCTGAGTTTGGAAAGTTTGTGTTCTTAACTCTGCACATACTGGTTTGTCACCGCATGGAACAAGCAATTCTGAAACGTGAGTACATATTTGTTTAGGGATGTAAACATGTCTCCACGAGTTTACCAAGAGTTAGCCATAATCACATACTGCTAAGTCATTTTCATTTTAATCAGACGAAAAAGTACATGCACAAAATGTAGATTATGTACAGGGTATGGTAGTCTAATCAGGACATTTATTATGTGTTAACAACGGTTCGTGTTTGCTAACACATACTGGCTAAAGAACGATGAAAACTCACCAACTGATCAGCTTAAAGTCTTTAGCGCGAAAATCACCTCAACCTATATATATATATATATATATATATATATATATATATATATATATATATATATATATATATATATCTGTGTGTATATATATGTGTACATTGAGATGTATAGGTATGTATATTTGCGTGTGTGGACGTGTATGTATATACATGTGTATGTAGGTGGGTTGGGCCATTCTTTCGTCTGTTTCCTTGCGCTACCTCGCTAATGCGGGAGACAGCGACAAAGCAAAATAAATAAATATTGAAATATGCACGGGTTATGGACGTGTTCCTCATGCAAAGCGAGTATATGCATATTTACTTAAGCTGCATATATGGGTTACACAATACTGGATGAAAAGCTTAAGTTTAATCAAACAAGTGATTAAAGGGGAACTTTTGCTAAAGAAATAGGATAGCCAGGTTGAATTTACATACCAGGTGACTTATTTCAGATTGAATTTACAAACCAGGTGACTTATTTTTACAGTACGTACAGTCTTTACATTCTATTTTTTTGTGAGATCTAATTGTTCCTGGATTCCTTCAGACTGCAAAAATTGTGAGAAAGCACACAATTTGCAGAACGGGATGACTTCAGAGATACAGACAGACCCACTTAACGTACGAAAGGTTCACAAATCTAGTTTAGGAATATGGTTCTGTGATCTGCAGCAGTTTGCAAACCAACCTCCAATTAGTGAGATGCTGTTTATATGGGTGGTGGTTATCATGGAAAAAGAGATAATGTTATATGTACGATTAGGTAAGAGCCAAGGGGCGCATGAAACGCATTTTATTAGCTTCGTAATTGGCGTGAGTGGTACATGTACCTACCTCTGTATTACCCGTGAAATCGTAGAACGCGTGTAGATGACCAATTTGTATCGTTGTGTGGAAAAGAACAAGAACCTTGCCTTATCCAGCGTGACTACTTTTGTCGTAGCGAAGTTACGGGTCTGAATAATTAGGTATCAGATATTTTGTAGTTTTCATTCAGGTTAGCGAACGGTTTGTCTATTAGTCATTAACAGCTACTTGACTACCTCCGTTTATTCATAGTTATGTTTAGAAGTTTGAAAAAATTTTATCGGCTTTGTTTTTTGTCTCGTAACTAACTGAAGGCTTGGTAAGATTAAAGTTAGGAGTGGAAGCAATAGCAATGACTTGATGATAGAATGTAATCAAGTTTACAACCTTGCGTGTTAGATTTGGCACAACATAACCTACCTGTGTTAAGTCTTGCGGTTGCAAATCATCAAAACAAATCAATTAGGTAAGACCCCCCTAAAAATCACCACAGTCATTATAGAAAACGCAATAGTGGTAAACTAATGTATTGGCATTTAAAAGTCCCAAACTTTAGGACTTTTTATGACTAAAATTACCATTAGCATTTTATTTTGGTCACCGATACAACCACAGGAGAACTTACACGAATACTGAAAACAAATGCTACCCAAACGTCCTTTAACTCCACTAGTGCCTCCCAACTTGCATACACAGCTGACCAAGAACTTTAAGCCTTTACATTTTTCACTTATTAATAGAATAGAGATATTGATGGTGTGGACAGACACAAACGATAGAGTCTGCCGTACTCAACGTTCGGCAAAGGTTGGTTGAATTTGTTGTATCGGGTTTACTTCATTAAGTCTACGTTAAAAATATCTGTCATGCACAGCATAATGTAATTTTGAGAAATCTAGCATTGGATAGGTCATGCAAAGGATGATTATCTTTATATAGTCACTTAGTGGGAGGATGGAATTCTCTGTAATTAAAAAGTGAACACTTTCTCAAATAGATTGCAATATGACAATTTCTACACAATTGACGCAATCCGCGGCCCATGATAAATCATGTGTAACGTTAAACAGACCACGATTGCACATCGTTCTGTACACTGAACAGACACCTACATCCTTCTTCATAGGAAAAAATAAACTCCTCGGGTGAAATGTATGTTCTAAGTATGAGACTTGCACAACATACGAATCCCAGGGAATCATTTCCCCCAGGACCCTTTTAGCTCTGCGTTCCTTGTCCATGAATATGTTCCTCTTCTAGAATCACAGCCATGCGTCAGGTAATGGATTTCATACCTTAGCGTTAGTGTTACGGGGTCATGCATGTACTATTAGTATTTATTAGTTATTTCCAGTCATCGTCCTTTATGAATAAGGTGTTGTAGTAGATGTCCTACGTCATAGGGGAGTTGCCAACTATCACCAGCGGTCAGGAATTAAAGTGTGGTGGATGCCAACGTTTTGTGTTTTCCTTTTGAAATAGAATTTTTAACATAACTTCTTTGGCGTACCGTCAGGGGTCAGACACATGTGTATTACAGTTCACTTTACAGTCAACCCACATACACCTTGTCCCTGAGAACTCACTTTGTATGGAGTGTGATGGTATGCGTTAATATAACATTTTCTTGAATAAAGATGAACACATAGGCCATCCTTGCGGCTCATAGCATATCACTTTCGCTGTATAGTTCATATCATGTCGTATTTCTCTTTTAACACTACATTAATATATAAGAGCTTAAACAGAAATTTGAAATAGCCGGAAAATATCCATTCATATGGCTCTTAATGTCTTTATTTGTAGAAAGAAAATACCATGAAAAGTACGTATTTTGAATTTCGCGCGCCATGGCTTGAAGACAGGTCGCGCCCGAAGCGGTAGTCGAGCGCACTATATAAGGCAGACTGAGGTACCTACTGCCCTACATTTCAGTAATTACTTTCATACCACATTTTTACACCGAATACACCTTCCATACCCGACTCATATGCACTATGAAAGTGCTGTAGCGTAAAACTATGACACATTCAGTTCCCCAATAGCTCGGCGATGTAGAGCTTGCCTCCCCTGGTCTGGTGCCTTGACTCGGCGCCCTACTTTCGAGGTCCACTTTTTGGCGTCCGACGCGGGAAACTCTCGCCTGGACAACCGCCAGCGCTCCGCCGGCCACTCACCCAGCATAATGGTGGCTCATCCTCGTCAGTTGTTTTATGTTGCTAAGTTCAGCTAACGTAACTCTACGGCGATTTGATATTGTTATGCCTGTAAATGAAGCTTTCCTTTTCACTGATACTCATAAACTTTGTAAACATTACCCACTGGGCATTTTTCGTGGTTCTTGGTTAAAAAGAAACGTTTTACAAGCATGAATGTAAAAAAGTTGCAGTAATCTAGTAGATCATACTTTATTTCGAGAGATGAATAAGTTTATATGGGAAGAATGGTACGGTAAAGATGTCTGTAGCTAGCTAAGTGCCCTACAAATGTACTAGGAGCTGCTGAAATTGTTTTCAGGGGAAATGAACGATAAAGAATAGGCAGTATAGGCTATTCAATGAACGGAAGAGGCACGAGTGTACGTCGTAGGGTGAACGAACGTTCAGTAGTTCTGTGCGTTCCCACCAGGGCGATTAAGGTTTGTGGTTTCCTGGCGACCATGACATGGGGCTTGACCAAACGGCCCTACCGCTAATCTGCTTCAGACCTTCCTGTTATTGTTAACCTAAGTGGGGTAATCACCGTCTACCGTCCCATTACACATAAATGGAGACGAAGAACATTCTTGCCGCGCAAGCAATGTGTACAAACCAAGCAGAAATTTCTGAGCAATATAAATGAAAATTGTAATTTTATGATGAAATGTCTTGGTTTATTTTAAGTAATGTATTATTCATTGCAGTAGGAAATGCAACGAAAGGAAGTATTGTACCTACGGTAATCGTTGGTATCTGCCAATGAGAGGATGATCCTCTCGTATTTTGAAAAGATAATTAGTTATTGTATTTGAAAGCACAATTTATATGAAATACAGGTAAAAAGATTAATATTTTATTAGATGTAAAGCATAAGTAGTTCCTCTACCGTACGTCTTAATATATTGGATTGTAATCATTTTTAGAAACTAGTTGTGTAGCAAGTAGGACGTTCGTCATCTCGCTTCTTCACAAATCACAGAAATCTTCCCAGTTGAAAGTAATTGCACGTAATCTGTCTACAATAATCAGACGACCTAATTTACCAAAATCATTTCAGGATACTCGATAAAATGGACCCTGAAATACAGGACTGGAACAGTGATTCTGGTATAATGTCACCGCTAATGCTACAAATGAATTTCATCCAGTTTATGAACAGTTTAGCTTCGCTTCATGGAAGTGAGCGGCAAAACCGCATCAACCACAGATATGGAGGTTATATTGCTCTTTATTTCACATTGGTTTTAAAGAAATCTCATTCAGGAGCTTTTTTTTTTTTTTTGGACGTTGAGGGAAGGATAAAGCTGTTAGATTAGAGAATTCGTGTTGAAAAACCGCATGCTCTTTGAACGAGGCATAAAGATCATTATCAAACCCAGGTCTTGCAGCTGCCGAATGTAGGTATGTGGCCAAATTTTGCGGTGAAGACAGCGACCCTGATGGTATTTGCCGACTCGGCAGCCTAGGTAAAACAACGTGGTAGTGTCATCTTGAATGAACAACAGCGGTCTTACTGGCTAATCGGGCAGGTCTTGCTTGCTCTTGTGTTTTTGAACATGATCGAGAGTCGCTCGGCAGCCGTGAGTGAGAAGTTGATTGGTGAGGGCGGGGTAATTAGCGCATAATGGAGAATGGTGGACTCCTAGGATGCAGCAAGAAACGATTATTACGGTAACTTGGATGGCGTAGCTTCTCTGTATTTTCCATGGCATTCCGTTTGGGGGATATTCATGGAAACTGGGTCTGTAAGATTACTCACCTCGATAATAGGATAATAGGATGATAATTGTGTTGATGTTTGGCTAGCCAACCTTGGGGATGAGACGGAAACATTCACTGCTAGACACTCACCGCCAAACACTGGGGATGAAGTCAGCGGGTGTCGCGGAGGAGGAAGCACTGCGCTCCCTGGGACCGGCCCTGATCTGATGACCTTGCAAGGTCTCCTCTCCCTCGACATGTAAACGAGAGAACTCAGCGACGCGATACTGTTCAGGGACTTCATTATAAGTTACTTAGTCGAACGGATGGATGTTCTCACCAGGTCGTGTGATTAGGATGATAAAGATGGGCTGGAGTTTGCTTCATCGCCTTTGGTTGAGGCAAAAGGGAACATGGGGCGGAGCAGTACAGACCCACCCACCCACACACACACACACACGCACACACACACACACGCACGCACACACACACGCAGTCGGTCACCTCAGTGTGTGTGTGCGGGTTAGGTTCGTGGACTGGTGAGGGCGGGAGGTTAGTGGCCGGGCTACTGGGCCACGTCTGGTCTGGGAAGGCTTGACCTGGTACCACCACCGGCTGAACACCAGTAGTGTAACCACATCCACAGTACAAGGCCTAGGGAAAAGTACCCAGCCTGGCAGACTGAAGTGTGTTTGTCTCAATCTGTCGTATATATATATATATATATATATATATATATATATATATATATATATATATATATATATATATATATATATATATATATATATATATATGACACTAAACAACGATCCCACAACCCAGTCTCGAACTGCATTCCACTAGTCTTATACAACCATCTGAAACTGCACTTCCTAGACAAACACGAGTCAAACTTTCGCGTGTGCACTCTGGACGCAACCCATTTCTTCAGCATAACAAACATCGATTCATCACATCACAGGATCCCTTTTGCCTAAGACCCAACTTACCTCGCTGGAGACACCTTAATACCTGCTCCTGAAATTACCTTGCCCAAAAGAAGACACTCACATCGTCACACTTCGTGATTTATTGACGTGGATGACTTCCAGAGCGCTGCAGATGCCTCATTAACAAAAGTCCTGGGGGTTTTAAGGTGCAAGGTATATAATATTTCTAATGTCGGCTTTACCAGGAGGAGCTTTGCTCTGGAAATACCAACAATTTTGCACGGTAAAACTTTTGTTGGCAAGGTAATTTTACCATCGATAAGTTCAAGGTTTTACATATGGGCTGTGAAAACAAAACATCAGACGAAAGTATGAACTATGGCTCCCAGCTACACGTGCCCCTACCTTAAGTACTGGGTTCTTCTTTGGTCAGCATAGAGTATAACAGACCAGTTACTAAGATTATTCTTGGTCTGAGAAGCGAGTGCTATGAAAACGGTTTAGACGACCTTAAGGTGGCCTAAGAAGAAGAAAGGTATATGTTAAAGGCAATTGAAAATGATCAAATCCTTCGACAACCTTCATGTAAGATTTTTTTGTTTTGTTTTGTTAAAGAGATAAGATCAGTCCAATTTCACTTGTGGTAAATATGTGCGGACTCATGAGAAAGCGTTTTATTCCTAAAAAAGGCAAGTTATTAATCTTCAGCAGGATGGTTAACATGTGGAATGACAAGCTAACAAGATCAGCTGAAGGCAACGCCATTCATAAGTTCTACTGATAAACAGACTTGACTTATGTTACCGCTTCAGGCCCATGACTGACGTAATTTGTGCCTCCGGAGTTATAAGAAAAAAAAACTTAGGCATTTTTTTTCCGCTTTTTTCCCCTTCACACTAAACTCATGTTTATTATCTGTTCTACAACACATGTAGGCTCGGAAGATGCTAATGGCCTGTTGTCCTTAGCTTTATTGATATTCCTTTTGTATCTACTGGGAATCGTAAATATTTTCTGTCGATTTATGATGGAGTGTGAGTCACGTTTCTCCCCAAATATTTCCCTCCAGAATTAAGTCTCCTCCAGTATGTCCCCTCCATGAATGTGTCCCCTCCTTCTTGAGCGTGTATTTCTTCTCCTTAAGAATGTTCGTTGGCGAGTGGCCGCTCTCTGTCTCCACACGAAATTGAGATTGATTTATTTTGTGTACATGTAAAATGCGTTGACGAAAACAACCGGGTGCTATCTTATTTTATCTTTTATATTAAATTCACGGAGAATAGAAGACGTTAAAACATCAGACACATCTTAAGTGTTTTAAAAGACGTAAGAATCGTTTAATTTCTAGGCTGTGTGGCTTGCTGGTTACGCTCGCTCGGGGGCCTCGCCACAAGCTTTCTTCATCGGCTATACAGTCACGCCTTCACCATAAACATCAAAACATTACGTGCCTGATGTATTCCGAAGCATTTATAGATTCATCGTTAATTATGCAATTGTATTCACTCCTTGATAATGGTGAAAATGACTTATGCAAGCGGTAATAGTAAAGTGTTTACGCGTCATTATATCTGCCGTGATTGTTTAATGTTTTACTCTAAGACGGTACTAACGATATAGTAACGACAGAGAAAGAGTTTGAGTTTGATGATGTTTGGCGTATTTAAGTGTAGGCGGAAAGCGGGTAGCTGGCAACATTCATGGAGGGGTCTCGGGCGACGCTCTGTACCAGTCACAGACGAGGCTTGCACGCGAGACATAGGGCTTCGCTGCACTTCATGGCCATTAGTGGAATATGTACAGCGTCTTTGATCTCCTAGTGTACTTTCCGTGTGTTGTTCATGCCCCGTTCGTTCACGAAGAGCGTCTAGACAACCCCGGCCAGCCAGCCACGATGGTTGAACTAGCCCAGACGAGGCTGTGCTAGGAAAATGTGCCAGTGTGTCAGCGAAGGCATGGTCAGGTCAGAAAGGAAACCTGATTATTGAGATTCGAAGTGTGGAGGTATTATATATATATATTTTTCTCTGTGGGGCGTGGAGTTGACATTGCCACGAGTAAGAAGACTTAATGCACCTTATGATGATCACAGGAAAGTTCTCGGTGGAACTGAGATTACGTTCCATGATAGTTTAGCAGTGTTTTGATGACAAAGTGTTTGCCGAGATACTAAGCACAGGGTCATTTGGTGTAATATCGAATTTGCCGCAAGGGCGAGTTCTCTACATCTTTAATTACAAGTGAAGAATGCAAGAGAGGAAGTGATAGCGGGGTCTACAGCGTCATGACCACCCCGATATACCGTCTTCTCCCAGCACTGTCCGTAAGTTGAGGTCGGGTCCAGGTGACATTCCTCCCCCCACAGCCCTCCCCCACCACAACACCTATATATATATATATATATATATATATATATATATATATATATATATATATATATATATATATATATATATATATACACACACACACACACACACCCATGTATTTTATAGCCCCTGTAAAATGCTCCCATAGATATATATAAAGCTATTCTAAACCTGTTTTTTTTGGGGGAAATGTCTTAGTTATGAATTCCATATTTCTTTCTCATATCGTAACTGTAAAAGACAAAGCAGTGAGGTATCCTGGATTTGGGATGTTATACTTCTACATCTGACCTGGATAGCCAGGAGCACGTAAAGGAAAAGTCTCCAACAGTGACTCACGGAAACTTGAAGAATGTGCGCCCAAAAAATGATTGGTGTCGCTCAACCTGAGGAAGAATAATGACACCCAGGCGTTTTTTGTTTTTTTTTCTTTCTGCCTCACAGTTAGTTCCTTGTGAATGTAGGTTGGAACGTTATCCTGTCCTGCTTCGAACCAGTCAGTTTTCTGTAACTTTAAGTATTGCTGAACTGGGGCGAGATGGTGTTAAAGGTGGGAAAAGATCCGGTCAAATAAGGTGAATATTTCTTTTAGAAGCGCTCGCGATATCATCCCGGTCGTTGACCTTTGAGTTTGATTGTGTATTGTTTGGCAGGACTTGATTGGAACGGTGACCATGTTGAAAAAAGTAAAATTGTTAGAAAGGTAATCTTGAGTAATCAGTAAGATAATCTTAAGTAATCAGTAAGATAATCTTGAGTAATCAATATTTTTTTTTTACTTTAGAGTAGTGTGGCATATAACTGGCGACTATATCTTTTTTGCTTTACGCATATGCTTGTCTTAGTAATCCATAGATGCATAAACTGGATCACCACATCAAGGTGTCTATAAACCGTATGGGAACGCGTTGATATACATATAAACAAAGACTAAACCCACTTTGGAGACGAGAGCCGTTAGCAGATAGTGATCCTAAGAAGGTTGGCCAGAGTACAGACTGTGCCATGAATGTGGATACAGACGACTATGACCCAAGGCTGAATTGGCGTTTGCTACTCTGCATAACTTTATCCCCACACGATAACCCATAATATAGGAAATTTGCTAAGTAAGAGTCGGTTTTAAGTGATTCGTAAATGTAGTCCGGTTAACAGATGTAAAAACGTACTTGAGTGGAGTTAATTGCGTTTGTTTAGGGTTATCTAATGAACGTCAGTGTAAGAACGTGTTGGTAGCACTGTAAGGAATCATGCAGCCCGTTCTTCCGCGCAGCGTTGGTAGTACTGGAAGCGAAATCGGGGTTAGTGGGGTGGGACACCCGTTGGCGGCGCCTGTCCCTTTCCCTGTACCCGGCTTTGGCTTCGTCTTTGTATTTTTGTTTCTCCGTGCGTTATATATTCCGTCTATTAATTTCTGAATATCATATGGTATTTTAGACTCCCGTACCTCTCATAGAGTTGGTAAAAGACATTATGGTTTGTACAGAGGCAGAAAGAAGTTGGATATTGGCTAGGCTAAGACCGGTTTCACTTTTTCAAGGAAGCCTTCTGAGCTGTCCCGTTATAGGACTTTTACTCCCTGGGCCTCAGGTGTAGTACATACCCTCGTGAATACCATATTGCTATAGATTGTTAGTATGACGCCCATCGGCTTTGTAGTTTGGAGGTGATGCGAACAATGATCTGAAAGATATGATTTATGGGAATGTTGAACGACGACGGATCAGGCTGGAACCTCCTCACAAATTGAGCCCTTCTCGCGGAAGAGAAAGTTTGTTCTGACGCCCCAAAATAGAAAGTTTGAGCAATGGCGCCGATGGCGATGAGAGGTGATTATTATGATGGTATCAGTTTGTGATACAGCGCTCTTAGTGATATGAAATCGCTACCTTCATCTCGTCCAAATTATAACTTATCATTTAACTTAATGGTAGGTGTACACGAATTTTGTCAACTAATGCATGTTATTGGAAACAAGTACTCATATTACTATTGTTTTCATGATTTCTGAATTGTCTGTTTTTGCGTCCAACGCAAGTTAATTCCATAGGGGAGTGGTATGGTTAGCTATCAAGCCAGCCATGAAGTTGTACAGTGAAACAATGTCGGTGGGCTTACGTAGGGTGAAATGACTGTTGTTTGGAAATTCAATATTTGTACTATGCTGTAGTACTTAGAAACCCTCCTGGACTGCAGCAATAGCAGAAAGATGTTAGATATTTCGATGGAAACGTCTTTTTTTTTTCATAGTCACTAATTTCCTCCATTAGATTATTATGATTTGAAATCATTGATCACGGTGATGCATCATTCTACTTTGATACACTTGGGTATATGAGTAGTAGGGTAATTGTGGTGTTTGGTGGTCAGTGGGTATATGAGTAGTAGGGTAATTGTGGTGTTTGGAGGTCAGTGTGGTGGCCTACAACAAATCTTGTTCATTAAGCTATTCTGATAATAATATATTTATAAGGACACACTGAGGCACATAGGGCTGACAAGGTCATGATGCTGCAACCTCATATGAGGGGCCAGGTAGGAAGTTTTGCTATCGTAGAGTTTGTTCACAAGAGCTTTGGGTGTCGAGAGGAAGAAGGTGTGATAAAATACAGGAGGAACAAATGATAACACAGTAAAACCTGAAATTAGAAGAAGAAAAAAAAACATGGACGTTGTATTTAGTATTTGTATTTAGTATTTCCCGTTTGTTCGTCGCCTCGGAAGATGGATAACATATCGCCTCGGAAGATGAGTCATCAGAGGAGTTGCCAGGTGATGATGCCTGTAGGTCGGCACGGGGAGGTACGACCTGAAACTTTCAGAACTCGTTGCTTCCTGCTGTACATATAAACAAAGCATCGCAAACTCTCTCGCAGAACGTCAGTTCTTTCACCGTAACTTTATGGAAACATTGCCTGAATGTCCAGTAGAAAAATGATACGTTGTTGCCACGGGCAAGTTTATTTTATTTATATACAGTGCCGTGGCAGGAAATGGTGTTTCAACACGTAGAAGTGTTGGAAATTTTGACCATAATAGACTTTGAGGTAATTAGCGAAGGTGATAACTCCATTGATATCGTAGATGGGCTGTGGAGCCTATGAACAGTTTACCATGTCTCGATCTTTGGATCACCGTTGTCAGCTGGGATCCTCTTCCTCCATCCGTAGCAGAGTTAACTTTACCTCAGTTTAAGTGAAGTTAGAGGGGAAAACACACCCATGTAGTGACCCTGCTTGGCAACTTACCAACCTCAGTTTTTCGTGAAGAACCGCAACAGTTCCTGGAGTTTATTTTAAAAAAAAGACGACTTCGTGTGTTGAGTACATTCATACTTGTACTCTCTCTCTCTCTCTCTCTCTCTCTCTCTCTCTCTCTCTCTCTCTCTCTCTCTCTCTCTCTCCCAAGACTGATGCATTAGCGCAGCTGTAAAGTCAACAGGTGGGTAAAGATACACGTATTGAAACCAGATAACGAATTTCTGTTTTTTTTCAAAATGTTACAATAGAGACTGTAGCTAATATCAAATGTAGGCAATTATTATTATTTTTTTTTTTTCATTTGTCATCCAGAATCCCGTATTGTTTCAAAAGGGGACAGTTTAGCATCGTGTCAGCCATGATAACACCTCCTCCTTCACCTTTATGATAAGTACGAACACCTTGCCTAGTAAGTGAAAGTAGGCCAGGTACAGAGAGCCACTCCCGAACCCAGGTCCCCGGGAGACGGCATTTAAACCACCAAGTGAGTAAAGGACGCCTGCGACGGAAACATCACGAGGTCGTGAAAGTAGGAAGGTATAGGTTTGTGGGCGCGGCGCCGCTGCTGACGTAAGAGGAGAAAGTTTTAGGGGTGGGGGGGTGAGGGTTGTCGTGTGGGTATACAGCCCGCTACCATTGATTGTCCCCGCTCCCCATCCCCCTTAGGTTTTCCAAGTCCTAATGAGGTCTCATGGCACGTGTGTAAGAAACCCCGAGTCTCGCCCGTGGTTTCAGGGCCTACAGTCTTCCCCCGGGTGTAGTAGGTAGGGTCAGGCTCGGCTGCCCGAGGAGGCTACGTTCCAGGTTGCTTCCGCCGGCGAGCAACTGACCCAACTGTCTCTCTGCCATTTGTGATGCTGGCCAGGAAATAGGTACGAGTTTATATATATATATATATATATATATATATATATATATATATATATATATATATATATATCCCTGGGGATAGGGGTGAAAGAATACTTCCCACGATTTCCTGCGTGTCGAAGGCGACTAAAAGGGAAGGGAACCCCCGGGAGCTGGAAATTCTCCCCTCTGATGTGAGCATCATTCCCCATGATTGCTATCTTCCTAAAAAGAAAGACGTTAGTCGAAGGTCACTTCATTGATTTAACCTCAACTTCCCAGGTCTTATCAAACGCCTAGCTAGGTCCACGTCCCTAACGATTCCCCATAGTTTCACTTCACGTCCCGCCGATACTCTAGGACCCAGGCTAGACCATGACTCAGACCCATGAACCCATCCAAATACCCAGTTTTATTGCTCTTACATTCTCAAGTCTCTGGTAGTCGGATAATTAATGTAACCATCACTACTTGGGCGGATGTGTGTGTGTGTGTGTGTGTGTGTGTGTGTATGGGAGGGGAGTTACCGCCAACTCGGACACACTGGTTACTACCGTCCCACATGGGACGCCCTTACCCCCACACAAGCCCTTTCCCATCCGGTGATAAGCTGTTACCGTTCCATCCATAAGTGTCGAGTGAAAGCCGTATTATTGTTCTGCACTTGTTGCAACACGTAACTCATGCTCCATTTGGCTCATGGGGAAAAAAGCTATATATATATATATATATATATATATATATATATATATATATATATATATATATATATATATATATATATTTCTTCTTTTCTTTCAAACTATTCGCCATTTCCCGCATTAGCGAGGTAGCGTTAAGAACAGAGGACTGGGCCTTGAGGGAATACCCTCACCTGGCCCAATTCTCTGTTCCTTCTTTTGGAAAATTAAAAAAAAAACGAGAGGGGAGGATTTCCAGCCCCCCGCTCCCTCCCCTTTTAGTCGCCTTCTACGACACGCAGGGAATACGTGGGAAGTATTCTTTCTCCCCTATCCCCAGGGATATATATATATATATATATATATATATATATATATATATATATATATATATATATATATATATATATATATTCATATAGATTTATAATACGTACAGTTGTTGAAGTTGTTGAAATTGGATATATTGTAACAGCAGATATGTTAGCAGAAATCGGAATCTGTTATGAACTTATTATATGTTAACATTAAGAATTAGGCATTTTTACTTGTTGCGCGTCGTCACACTTAAGTTTATCACAAAGGATTTCCGTTACATTTGACATTTTTTTATTCTTCCAGTTGTTCAGAATATTACTTTTATTTTGTATTTAGAAAAAAAAATGAAAATATTAGCCTTACCTTAAACGCAGAAAACGAATGACATTAGAATCGTAGTTAACGTATTTCCAGATGTTTGTGGGTGAAAAAAAAATGGTCACATTGATTAATACTTACCGATATGTACTATTTAAAGTTGCTGCACTTCTGTCAGAGCGTTCGTATCATAGCTCATACGCTAATATACTCACAGGGTTGATATTGGAGGGTCGGTAGGAAATACAGCCCAATGCGACTGTGGTAATCAAATTCCATCGCTGGCTAGGCTTCTGGAAGGTGTGTCGGAAGGGAGTAACTGTGTCACAGATTTCAGCAGTGGAGTTATTTCTATTTCTGTAAGAACGCAGGCACCACAGACGAATATTTCTAGCTTGTCTGAATGCTCACACTGTACTTTGATATCCTTTTACATTTAAATGTGGCTGTAGCAAAGTCCTCCTTATGTTCATGCTCGTCAAAAGAAACTGCGTAGGAATAATCATTTACTGATTGATGGTTAACATGAAGTTGCACGGAACAGATGAATAAATCGAAAGACGAATTAAAGCGAAGGTAGATTAAGTCGATGTAGATTAATGATTATAGTCACATAATCTTGATTAACGTTGGAGATTATTAGAATTGCACATCTCTGGCTAACCTCTGAGTGCAATATCATTATAATGAACATGCACATCACAGGCTGTTTTAAGGTGCGTGAATATAAGAATGGAGCATTTGTAACTTTCACTGTAGAGTTCACCTCGTCCACACAGCTCCGGGAGGGCTCCTGTGCTCCACATGACGTCATGGTAGACTGTGTCCCTTCACTCTTGACATGTCGGTGTTTCACCCTGACAGGTACCCGGATACATGACCTCATACATGACCTCCAGACCCGGATGTATTTTTACATTCACTTTTTCTTTTTTTTTTTTAGTTCACTCTGAGAATGGCCTTTCTCCCTTAACTCAGCACTCTGTGCATCTTTTCCGCTTTTGATTCGATCGTTTTCTACCATCATATTCTCCCCACTTTCATGATTTTTTTTTTTTTTACCTCGCCGTTTTAAGTTTATTAACCTAAAGCCTCATGAGCTTTCGCACCCTTCTTTAATTCCAAAACATGATTCTCTCTCTCTCTCTCTCTCTCTCTCTCTCTCTCTCTCTCTCTCTCTCTCTCTCTCTCTCTCTCTCTCTCTATTTCCTTTCGTACCTCAGCCAGTTCTCGATCTCCTCCCCTGATCGTTTCCTCAGTAATATTTCGATTTCTGCCTCGCTCTCCCCTCTTGTTCTCTCTAACCTCAGCTCTCGATTGACTTTCTGTTTTCTCCAGCGTAAGCATTGTTGATATATATTCTCTTCAGTCTCGGGACCAATAGACCCCCCCAACCCCCACCCCAAACACCTCCTACTCTCTTCAAACCTCAGCACTTTCGATTTCCGCCTTGTGCTTTTCCTTTAGTACTGCCGACCTCCACTATTCATCATCCCTCAGGACTCTCGATCTCCCTTCGGTTCTCTCCGACCTCAGGACTCTTTGGATCACCCTGGTCTCTCTGACCACAGGTATCAGTCGAACCTACCGGTACTTCTACCTCAACACTGGATTTCTTATTCTTCTTTGGCCTCTTGTTCTCCCATACAAGCACTCTCGATTTTCAACCTCCACTCGTATCTTAGCACTCACTCCATCCATCTCCTCTTACCTAAGTCAGTAGTCTCCATCTCCTACCAGTTCTCTTGTGTTAGCACTCGACTTTACTCAGTAGCACTCTAATTTGCTCCTGCTTTTTTTCCTTTTTTTTCTTTTTCAATGTCTCTCATTTGGTCTCCAACCTCAGCGTGTGCCACTTGTCATCGGCATACTCGATCATACCCGGGGTTCTTCTCTCTTAACATCAGCATTCTCCATCTCCCACTTGTTCCCTCATTTTCTCACATCCATGTTCTGTCACAGCGATGGACCTCCTACCTCCTTCTTCTCTTGCCTCAGGACTTAGGTCCACATTCCTTCCATCCTGTATATATATACTCGGTGTCCGTCTTGCTACCCATTTGGCCACATCCTTCCCCGCTTGTGGTCACTTTGCCTGTCCACGTCCGCTCCCAGCTGGCCCACTCAAACCGACTTAAGAACATGGGTCCTCCCCAACGATGCCTGTTAAACAACACAGATTTAGAAAAGAAAATTAAAAGGCTTACCTGCCTAATCGACTTTTTGTTTCTTGAACATTCCATTTATTTAATTTTTTTTTCATATCGTAGTATTTGGAAGAGGAAATCTTACTTTCTTTTAATCTAGATTTTTGTTTTACATTGACATAGTGTTGTACTAGAATGATGGAGTCTGATCCCCCTCCCTTGGTGTGAGTTCGTCCTCCTCACGAAGGTCAGTGACCCCCTCAGCTCTCCGCACCTCACCCTGCTGGGTGAGACCATGGCCCAAGTCCACTTCCAGGCTGTAGTATCTCGCTCTCGCTATATATATATATATATATATATATATATATATATATATATATATATATATATATATATATATATGAATTGTTTAGTTTTGTCTTTGCGTTGCTATACTACTTCTGATGTAGTGCCTGTGTATTATTCTTCTGTCATACTGATATATATATATATATATATATATATATATATATATATATATATATATATATCTTTTCTTTCATACTATTCGCCATTTCCTGCATTAGTAAGGTATATATATATATATATATATATATATATATATATATATATATATATATATATATATATATATATATATATATATATACTTCAGCTGATGGGTACGTGCAGAACCTGTCGTAGGCTATCCATTAATGTGATGTTCATAGCTGTACATGTAAAACGCCACCCTTGCTGTAGTAGTGTCGTTCTGGTATGCAGCAGTCTTTGCGAAGCTCCTTCCTGACGATACGACTAAATGCACAACAGTAGAACGAAGGAGCGGGCCAAAGTACAGCTGCCAGAGTAACTACTTTGATAATTACAGGTCAGGTGTCTGTGAATCTCACGTTCATTCCTGGCAAGACGATGCAGACGACTTTAAAATTGTTGATAATTGAAAATTGAGGTAACCCTTGACTGTTAGGGGAAGATGGGTGAGATTTTCATAGGTTCAGTTGAGTTTCACGAAGAGTTGCACTTCTAAAATTCACAACTGATCGCGCGATAACTGTATGAAGTGGGGAGGGCGATGAAGATCAGGGAAATTTTATTTTTATGTTAATAGCGTTATAATGAATTCAAGAGTATGTGAAACGCTTCTAGAAAACAACATAGCCTGTGAAAATCTCGGGTAGATTCACCCCAGCAGCCGAGGATTACCTTAAAATTTCGATACATGAACATTAGTGTCTATTTGCGGTCCCGCCCCTGGGGACCGGACGGAATGACTTGCAGTTAGTTGCTAATTTCGACTACCGTCTTGTCTATTCTCTTCCTCATTGCCTTCTCTCGTTGTCTCTTTACTTCTTTCCCCACTTGTTCTCTTATCTACTACTTCTTTCCCCCTGGCCATTTATGAGAGAGTACTTGACCCGAACGCCTGTTGGACATGTCTGGCTGCCGCCTGTTCCGAAAGCTGACCTTACAAGAAGAGAGCCCGGCCCGGCCAGTGGTGGGTGGTTGGGCTGGGAAGGGAGGATGGGTGGAGTGGAGGCAGTGAAAGCGGCGGTGGTGGCCTCCAGCATTGGATGGTGGGATGCAGGTCACGCTGCCCAACAGTGGTTGACCTGTGTGATGGTAATTTAGTTCACTCCGCCAGAATAAAAGGCTGTCGCTCGTTTTCCGTGTATATGAAAGGAAGATTGGGGTGGATCTCACTTGTCTCTCTCGCCCGGCATGTTTTTTTTTGTTAATATGATTGTGTCGTGTGGAGGGAGGGAACAAGTGGCATGTGGGCGTTCCCAAAGAGGTGTAGGAAGTTAGCCGCTGGTGGACCTCTCTTTGATGGTCTCGTGTAGAAACTTTTCAGTAGAGTTCACACACACACACACACACACACACACACACATACATTCAAAATAACCATGATGTGCTTTCTTTATCAGTAGATAGATAAATTTAGAAGAGCTTTCTTGAGTAACTGAAGCTGCCATGTGTAAGAGCGAAGAGCATGCGCACCCCAGCCTGTCTGTGATGCATAGGTGTGAACTGTAAGACGTTTCCCTACCCCGTACTGGCAGTCTGACGTCCACATAGGCAATCTTTATCTTAGTGTGAGTGAAGGGCACATAGCTAGAAGTAGGTGGAGGCAACACTCTTCGAGACAGTCATATGTTTCAACAATAACATTGTAGTAATTGAGGCCGATAACAGTTGATCGAATATCGTGTCAATGACGAGATCATCTGCTGGGAAGCGGTATGCGAAATATCTACTAAGAATAGGTGGAAACTATGAATAATAATTTTTTTACGTGTGGTAATTTTTTTTTTGTCAGAAAAGTACAAGGAAAAGTTAGGCCCGTTACATCCTTATCTTGCGCAAGTTCAACACGTTTTTCACACAAGGAATATTTGTATAATTATTTGCTTTTGTTTGAAGTCCATTGTCATCTGAATTTCAACATACTCTCAGAAGATTTTTTGCTCTGGTAAACATTATGAAAGAAGTTTCCCAACGCGTATCTTCCGACATGAACCAGGTACAGTTAGATTGTCTTGTGATTATTTCTGAACACATAATCCGTGGATATCCTCTGTCAGTGCTGTAGTTTATGAAGGTTTATCCCTCACACCAGTGACGAAACACCTTTGATTAACAAGATATATCCAGTAATACTCAAAGTGAAAATATGGCTTTACACTGTATCTTATGTTCCCTTTTCCCATCTTCTTGTGCCAGACCTTCCTGTGTCCACGCCCACCCAGCTAACATCGGTTTCAAGAGCCTTTTCCGCGATATATATACCACCGGTGTCTCTCCTCGTAGCGGATCCATGTTGAATAACTCGTGGGAGAGGGATAGGCCCTTCACCTAGCAAGGGTATATATATATATATATATATATATATATATATATAAAAGAATCACAATTTTGCGCGTGATCAAGATATTCCTATGAGTCCACGGGGAAAATGAAACAAGATAACACTTACCGTGTTTCATTTTCCCCGTGGACTTATAGGAATATATATATATATATATATATATATATATATATATATATATATATATATATATATATATATATATATATATATATATGAGAGAGCGAGCGAGAATGGGGGGGGGGGGGGGAGTTAGCCAGGGAAAGTAAAGTGGGGAGGAACACACGCAGCCAAGCCTGCACTACCTCACTACCAGCACCATCTGTTGGGGATACGCGCTATCAGCAGGTGACTCGACCTCTTCGACCAGTCATCGACACCTCTGTGATGTTATTGTGGTTTCACTTTGTAAGTCCACCACTGCCTTCTTATTTACAGAGTATGAATTGTTCTTTACTTTGGAATTTTTGTTGGTGTACTGCAGGAAGCATGGGCGTTTTCTGGATTCAGTAAGACTTCATATTTTATTATGCAGACTTTCAACTATTAGCAGATCTTATCTATTAGATATATTGCTACTTTTCCTATTGATATTTCCCCTCAGGATGATGAATTCTTAAACTGTTTGTTATTAAGTTCTGTGGAACATTTAATGTGAACACCATACAAATAACAGATGCTGTCGCTGTCAACCTTAGTATGTGTATTTGTATTTTAATCAGAATGCAAGTTTAATAGAAAAGCGAAAGGTAATTAATGTGAGGATGTCAGGTGTGGCGGTCACTTTAGGCGTTTTACGTTTGATTTTGTAAGGGTTCAAATGGGGAGCAGATGACGGTCACCATACATAATTGAGATGGGAGGTTGTTTACCTTTGATCCATTCTATGTAAATGGGAGTAGACGCCATTCACGTTGTCTACAAGCTGTTAAGTTCCCATAAACTTGCTATTTTCTTAGTTTCAACGAATTGATTCTTATTAATCTCAATATAATTTGTATGACTCTTCAACAGAAATTAGTTAGCGCCTTGACGCAGCTCACAGACACCAGACGTGTTGAACGTGAGTGACTTTATCATTTTCAATACAGAACTATTTGTTAAACGTCTGCCAATAATTAAAAGAATGGAAGGTAAGCTTACTTTCGGCCTCACACTCATCAGTATTGGTTTTCTTCTTCTTCTTCTTCTTCTTCTTCTTCTTATTATTATTATTATTATTATTATTATTATTATTGTTGTTGTTGTTGTTGTTATTATTATTTTACGGAAAACGGTTAAGTGGAAACACTCACTGCTCAATCGAAAATGTGCATGTGATTTTGTTGATAGGTGGCTGTGATTAATTTCACATGAACTCTTTTTTTACACTAATGGTATCGGATACTGAATGCCTTTGTGGACGAAGTGATAAGCACCCATGAAACTAGTTGAGTGAGTCAGGATTATTTATATATATATATATATATATATATATATATATATATATATATATATATATATATATATATATATATATAGTGCCATTGGAAAAACTGAGTGGTAGAAAGCGAAGTGATGCAGGTTAAAATGTGTAATCATATTTAAATGAAATTACATAATACTGTATTGTGTTAAACGATGTAGGTAGGGTGACTGGAATAAGTAAGATTACACTATGATACTCTCTTGTACAAGTTTCTGGATCAATATTGCGTGTATGAATAATGTTGAACGCCATGGCACAGTCCCTATTTAAAATAATGATATAGTCTACATGCCAGAAACCAAAAATATTTTGGATGTAGATGATTATTATTATGGAACATTATTATTTGTTGATACCAAAACTGGTTTTGTAAATAAACTAAATTATTTTTTCAGTAATACTTGTATGTAAAGGTACCATCTCGTGGTTTCTGAATTTTTCAGAAGTGAAAACTGTGTGTTCGATGTTAAGAGAAAGTATTCGTACTAAGCCATGAAAATTGATGGCGCCGTTATTTTTTGATAAAACTGAACTGTTGTGGAAAACGCATTTAAAGAAACAGAATGTAAATATAACGTTCACATTAGATTTAGAGTTTTAGTAGTACCCTATGTCGAACTTAAAGTGATTAATTCTGGTTAAGATAGTTTGTTAATTTAAATAAGTTACATTAAAATACCCAACATTTTTCTACTGCAAAATGCTGTGAATTTCCCTTATGCTTCTCGAAAAAGATTAAAAAATGTAGATGTATTTGTGTTGCTTACAAATCGTTTTTTCTAATCATGTTCTAAATTTAATGAGGGAGTAGCAGTATAAAGTATAATGTAGAGATGTGTGTGTGAATTGGGGGGAAATGTCTGAATAATTATGTACTAATGTGACATACAGTACTGGTTCATGCTCGATTATTCTTAGACGTTGGATGTCTATTAGATTCAGCAACATATGATGGGGGAGTGGTATCTGAAGTTAATGAAAGGTCGTATTTTACACATGAGATCCCTGAGGAAGGTCGGTCAGTGATGTCAACACCAGAACTGTCAACAAGACAACAGAATATTTTGATGTTGGCCGGTAGGATTGTGTAGTTTTTCCCATAAGATATAATGTAACAGGATTGACACGTCCTCAGCAGCTTATTTTTTGTTGGAGAGAGTGTCTTACGCAAATGGTGAGTAGGAAATTACTTCCATTTCTTTTTTTGATTAGGTGAGTACTGAAATCGAAAGTATCGTAGCGGTTTAGCGAGGGAGGCTGGGTTGGGTGAGAACCTGAATATAGATAGTGCCTAACACATTAGAATATAGTTTTTGAGTTATGTGGTAATTGGGTGTGTCATATAAGGACACCATGGAATTAGTTATTGGAAGTGGTAGGAAAACGTGTCACTGGATTCTAAACTCAATAAAGGTCGGAAGATTACCATTTCGGACATCCTCCATTACTATTGGAGATAGAAATGAAGGTCAGAACCGTTCAAAAGACATCAAAAACCATCGGAAGAACAATTTTAACTAAACCAAATCTCCCCTAACAGTCCAAACCTGACTTGAACAAATGATGCCGTAAAAGTGATTAAGACAGGCAGATTGTGGTTTGGGTCTTTTATTTTTAATTTAGATTATTGATGTAGTGACAGTAGGGAGGGTTGTAAAGTTTAGGAAAAATGTGGGGTAAAGTCGTGTAAAACGGGTGAATCACCTTTAATGATCAACAATTCCATGGAACACTTTGCCCATCTCCACACAGGGGCTGAAATTTACTTAATTATAGAGGTCTACTTACGTTCATTTTGCAGTTTAAGATAATCTTGGTTCATAAACTTTGGACCTTACATTTCCGTTTCCCAAGTGTTCCATACTTTATATCTAGAGATTGTCGCCTTGAAATTTTCATGCCTCAGTGTATGGTTGGTTAATTATTAGGTCATTTTGGTGACATCCATATCATATGAAGAGTGACTATACTTATGTTATACTACATGTCATGACTGTAGATTTATTTCTTATTTTTCAAAGTAAGCACAGCATTATTTAGATTGTTGGAAGTGATCGTTGTTTTTGTCCTAGATATTGATGTTGATACCTTGTTGTATTGATCCTTCGTAAAGAAAATTTAGGTACTTTTCCCGATTTGTGTTTGCCACAGTCCACAGTGTTTTGCTTTTAGTTCACTACCTAATGATTTTGTGCATATTTTTTTAACACGTTTGGGCTTGGGAATAATTTCTTTAATTATTTTTTAACCCTTCCACTAGAGCATTCCTGATATCCACTCTGTGTTGTATTTGAAGAATATTCTCAAAAAATGAAAAATTATCAAGTTTATTAAGATAAATTAGAACACTGGTTTCTTAAGTGATACAACTCAAACTGGTGTAACATTATTTGTGTTATATGCCCTTTATCTTGAGTTGCTCTGTAGCCAGGGGTATGGAATGAGGGGTTTCCATCACCAATATTTATAATCTTGTAAGAGCATCGTATAGAGGGTACAGATCTTGACATCTTCAGAGACTGACCAGCAAAATTGTAGAAAATAGGCTGTTTATTTGATAATCCAAGGGATCCCACTACTGTATAAACATTAATGACTGTATCTATCACTTTGTGGTAGAATTCAAGAGTTATTAGCATTTATGCTTTGGACAAAGTGAAAATGAAGTTTCTTGTATGATTTGGCTGATGTGAATGGGTTAGGTTAGTAATTCTGAGAGCAAAGTGTACATCATGTCTCTTCAGTTCTATTAAGAAGAATGAATTGTCATTGTTTCTGAAGTCGTCAGCATTAACATCAAGATGCTGATTCTGTTTGTGGAGTCATATATTTTATTTTTTTTTTTTTTTTTTTCATACTATTCGCCATTTCCCGCGATAGCGAGGTAGCGTTAAGAACAGAGGACTGGGCCTTTGAGGGAATACCCTCACCTGGCCCCCTTCTCTGTTCCTTCTTTTGGAAAAAAAAAAAAAAAAAAAAAAAAAAAAAAAAAAAAAAACGAGAGGGGAGGATTTCCAGCCCCCCGCTCCCTTCCCTTTTAGTCGCCTTCTACGACACGCAGGGAATACGTGGGAAGTATTCTTTCTCCCCTATCCCCAGGGATATATATATATATATATATATATATGTGTACAGAGCATCAGATTGGGGAAGAGCAGCATGGTTTCAGAAGTGGTAGAGGATGTGTGGATCAGGTGTTTGCTTTGAAGAATGTATGTGAGAAATACTTAGAAAAGCAAATGGATTTGTATGTAGCATTTATGGATCTGGAGAAGGCATATGATAGAGTTGATAGAGATGCTCTGTGCAAGGTATTAAGAATATATGGTGTGGGAGGAAAGTTGTTAGAAGCAGTGAAAAGTTTTTATCGAGGATGTAAGGCTTGTGTACGTGTAGGAAGAGAGGAAAGTGATTGGTTCTCAGTGAATGTAGGTTTGCGGCAGGGGTGTGTGATGTCTCCATGGTTGTTTAATTTGTTTATGGATGGGGTTGTTAGGGAGGTAAATGCAAGAGTTTTGGAAAGAGGGGCAAGTATGAAGTCTGTTGGGGATGAGAGAGCTTGGGAAGTGAGTCAGTTGTTGTTCACTGATGATACAGTGCTGGTGGCTGATTCATGTGAGAAACTGCAGAAGCTGGTGACTGAATTTGGTAAAGTGTGTGGAAGAAGAAAGTTAAGAGTGAATATGAATAAGAGCAAGGTTATTAGGTACAGTTGGGTTGAGGGTCAAGTCAATTGGGAGGTGAGTTTGAATGGAGAAAAACTGGAGGAAGTGAAGTGTTTTAGATATCTGGGAATGGATCTGGCAGCGGATGGAACCATGGAAGCGGAAGTGGATCATAGGGTGGGGGAGGGGGCGAAAATTCTGGGGGCCTTGAAGAATGTGTGGAAGTCGAGAACATTATCTCGGAAAGCAAAAATGGGTATGTTTGAAGGAATAGTGGTTCCAACAATGTTGTATGGTTGCGAGGCGTGGGCTATGGATAGTGTTGTGCGCAGGAGGATGGATGTGCTGGAAATGAGATGTTTGAGGACAATGTGTGGTGTGAGGTGGTTTGATCGAGTGAGTAACGTAAGGGTAAGAGAGATGTGTGGAAATAAAAAGAGCGTGGTTGAGAGAGCAAAAGAGGGTGTTTTGAAGTGGTTTGGGCGCATGGAGAGAATGAGTGAGGAAAGATTGACCAAGAGGATATATGTGTCGGAGGTGGAGGGAACGAGGAGAAGAGGGAGACCAAATTGGAGGAGGAAAGATGGAGTGAAAAAGATTTTGTGGGATCGGGGCCTGAACATGCAGGAGGGTGAAAGGAGGGCAAGGAATAGAGTGAATTGGAGCGATGTGGTATACCGGGGTTGACGTGCTGTCAGTGGATTGAATCAGGGCATGTGAAGTGTCTGGGGTAAACCGTGGAAAGATGTGTAGGTATGTATTTTGCGTGTGTGGACGTATGTATATACATGTGTATGGGGGGGGGTTGGGCCATTTCTTTCGTCTGTTTCCTTGCGCTACCTCGCAAACGCGGGAGACAGCGAGAAAGTATAATAAAAAAAAAAAATAAATAAATATATATATATATGAAGTCTGTTGTGGATGAAAGAGCTTGGGAAGTGAGTCAGTTGTTGTTCGCTGATGATACAGCACTGGTGGCTGATTCATGTGAGAAACTGCAGAAGCTGGTGACTGAGTTTGGTAAAGTGTGTGAAAGAAGAAAGTTAAGAGTGAATGTGAATAAGAGCAATGTTATTAGGTACAGTAGGGTTGAGGGTCAAGTCAATTGGGAGGTAAATTTGAATGGAGAAAAACTGGAGGAAGTAAAGTGTTTTAGATATCTGGCAGCGGATGGAACCATGGAAGTGGAAGTGAATCATAGGGTGGGGGAGGGGGCGAAAATCCTGGGAGCCTTGAAGAATGTGTGGAAGTCGAGAACATTATCTCGGAAAGCAAAAATGGGTATGTTTGAAGGAATAGTGGTTCCAACAATGTTGTATGGTTGCGAGGCATGGGCTATGGATAGAGTTGTGCGCAGGAGGGTGGATGTGCTGGAAATGAGATGTTTGAGGACAATGTGTGGTGTGAGGTGGTTTGATCGAGTAAGTAATGTAAGGGTAAGAGAGATGTGTGGAAATAAAAAGAGCATGGTTGAGAGAGCAGAAGAGGGTGTTTTGAAATGGTTTGGTCACATGGAGAGAATGAGTGAGGAAAGATTGACCAAGAGGATATATGTGTCGGAGGTGGAGGGAACGAGGAGAAGTGGGAGACCAAATTGGAGGTGGAAAGATGGAGTGAAAAAGATTTTGTGTGATCGGGGCCTGAACATGCAGGAGGGTGAAAGGAGGGCAAGGAATAGAGTGAATTGGATCGATGTGGTATACCGGGGTTGATGTGCTGTCAGTGGATTGAATCAGGGCATGTGAAGCGTCTGGGGTAAACCATGGAAAGTTTTGTGTTGCCTGGATGTGGAAAGGGAGCTGTGGTTTCGGGCATTATTGCATGACAGCTAGAGACTGAGTGTGAACGAATGGGGCCTTTGTTGTCTTTTCCTAGTGCTACCTCGCACACATGAGGGGGGAGGGGGATGGTATTCCATGTGTGGCGAGGTGGCGATGGGAATGAATAAAGGCTGACAGTGTGAATTGTGTGCATGGGTATATATGTATGTGTCTGTGTGCATATATATATATGTGTACATTGAGATGTATAGGTATGTATATTTGTGTGTGTGGACGTGTATGTATATACATTGTGTATGGGGGTGGGTTGGGCCATTTCTTTCGTCTGTTTCCTTGCGCTACCTCGCAAACGCGGGAGACCGACAAAGCAAAAAAAAAAATATATATATATATATATATATATATATATATATATATATATATATATATATATATATTATCCCTGGGGATAGAGGAGAAAGAATACTTCCCACGTATTCCCTGCGTGTTGTAGAAGGCGACTAAAAGGGGAGGGAGCGGGGGGCTGGAAATCCTCCCCTCTCGTTTTTTTTTTTTAATTTTCCAAAAGAAGGAACAGAGAAGGGGGCCAGGTGAGGATATTCCCTCAGAGGCCCAGTCCTCTGTTCTTAACGCTACCTTGCTAATGTAGGAAATGGCGAATAGTTTGAAAAAATATATATATATATATATATATATATATATATATATATATATATATATATATATATATATATTTATTTATTTATTTTCCTTTGTCACTGTTTCCCGCATTAGCAAGGTAGCGCAAGGAAACAGACGAAAGAATGGCCCAATCCACCCACATACACATGTATATACATACACGTCCACACACGCAAATATACATACCTATACATCTCAGTGTATACATATATATACACACACAGACATATACATATATATATATACACATGTACATAATTCATACTATCTGCCTTTATTTATTCCCATCGCCACCTCGCCACACATGGAATAACAACCCCCTCCCCCCTCATGTGTGCGAGGTAGCGCTAGGAAAAGACAACAAAGGCCCCATTCGTTTACACTCAGTCTCTAGCTGTCATGTAACAATGCACCGAAACCACAGCTCCCTCTCCACATCCAGGCCCCACAGAACTTTCCATGGTTTACCCCAGATGCTTCACATGCCCTGAGTCAATCCATTGACAGCACATCGACTCCGGTATACCACATTGTTCCAATTCACTCTATTCCTTGCACGCCTTTCACCCTCCTTCATGTTCAGGCCCTGATCACTCAAAATCTTTTTCACTCCATCTTTCCTCCTCCAATTTGGTCTCCCACTTCTCCTTGTTCCCTCCACCTCTGACACATATAACCTCTTGGTCAATCTTTCCTCACTCATTCTCTCCATGTGACCAAACCATTTCAAAACACCCTCTTCTGCTCTCTCAACCACACTCCTTTTATTTCCACACATCTCTCTTACCCTTACATTACTTACTCGATCAAACCACCTCACACCACATACTGTCCTCAAACATCTCATTTCCAGCACATCCACCCTCCTGCACACAACTCTGTCCATAGCCCATGCCTCGCAACCATACAACATTGTTGGAACCACTATTCCTTCAAACATACCCATTTTTGCTTTCCGAGATATTGTTCTCGACTTCCAAACATTCTTCAAGGCTCCCAGAATTTTCGCCCCCTCCCCTTCCCCATGATTCACTTCCGCTTCCATGGTTCCATCGACTGCCAGATCCACTCCCAGATATCTAGAACACTTTACTTCCTCCAGTTTTTCTCCATTCAAACTTACCTCCCAATTGACTTGACCCTCAACCCTACTGTACCTAATAACATTGCTCTTATTCACATTTACTCTCAACTTTCTTCTTTCACACACTTTACCAAACTCAGTCACCAGCTTCTGCAGTTTCTCACATGAATCAGCCACCAGTGCTGTATCACCAGCGACAACAACTGACTCACTTCCTAAGCTCTCTCATCCACAACAGACTGCATACTTGCCCCTCTTTCCAAAACTCTTGCATTCACCTCCCCATCCATAAACAAATTAAACAACCATGGAGACATCACACACCCCTGCCGCAAACCTACATTCACTGAGAACCAATCACTTTCCTCTCTTCCTACACGTACACATGCCTTACATCCTCGATAGAAACTTTTGACTGCCTCTAACAACTTGCCTTCCACACCATATATTCTTAATACCTTCCACAGAGCATCTCTGTCAACTCTATCATATGCCTTCTCCAGATCCATAAATGCTACATACAAATCCATTTGTTTTTCCAAGTATTTCTCACATACATTCTTCAAAGCAAACACCTGATCCACACATCCTCTACCACTTCTGAAACCACACTGTTTTCCCCAATCTGATGCTCTGTACATGCCTTCACCCTCTCAATCAATACCCTCCCATATAGTTTACCAGGAATACTCAGCAAACTTATACCTCTATAATTTGAGCACTCACTCTTATCCCCTTTGCCTTTGTACGATGGCACTATGCAAGCATTCCGCCAATCCTCAGGCACCTCACCATGAATCATACATACATTAAATAACCTAACCAACCAGTCAACAATACAATCACCCCCTTTTTTAATAAATTACACTGCAATACCATCCAAACCTGCTGCATTGCCGGCTTTCATCTTTGCAAAGCTCTTATTACCTCTCCACTGGATCTGTCAGCGGATGGAACCATGGAAGCGGAAGTGGATCATAGGGTGGGGGAGGGGGCGAAAATTTTGGGAGCCTTGAAAAATGTGTGGAAGTCGAGAACATTATCTCGGAAAGCAAAAATGGGTATGTTTGAAGGAATAGTGGTTCCAACAATGTTGTATGGTTGCGAGGCGTGGGCTATGGATAGAGTTGTGCGCAGGAGGATGGATGTGCTGGAAATGAGATGTTTGAGGACAATGTGTGGTGTGAGGTGGTTTGATCGAGTAAGTAACGTAAGGGTAAGAGAGATGTGTGGAAATAAAAAGAGCGTGGTTGAGAGAGCAGAAGAGGGTGTTTTGAAATGGTTTGGGCACATGGAGAGAATGAGTGAGGAAAGATTGACCAAGAGGATATATGTGTCGGAGGTGGAGGGAACGAGGAGAAGAGGGAGACCAAATTGGAGGTGGAAAGATGGAGTGAAAAAGATTTTGTGTGATCGGGGCCTGAACATGCAGGAGGGTGAAAGGAGGGCAAGGAATAGAGTGAATTGGAGCGATGTGGTATACAGGGGTTGACGTGCTGTCAGAGGATTGAATCAAGGCATGTGAAGCGTCTGGGGTAAACCATGGAAAGCTGTGTAGGTATGTATATTTGCGTGTGTGGACGGGTGTATGTACATGTGTATGGGGGGGGGGGTTGGGCCATTTCTTTCGTCTGTTTCCTTGCGCTACCTCGCAAACGCGGGAGACAGCGACAAAGTATAAAAAAAAATATATATATATATATATATATATATATATATATATATATATATATATATATATATATATATATGAATAATGGGGTTCTCCAGATGTATTATATTGCTTGTTCCCATATGATTTATGTGTCAAGAATTTTCTTCTAGTTCTTTCAGGATTATTGTTTTCAGTTACATTAAATTAAACCCTTATTATAGTACCGTAACTGTATCTTTGGGGACAGGAGTTTTAGCTAGTTCATCAGTCATGGCTCATTCTAAGCCCAGTATTTGAAGCAATGATAAGCATACCAGTAAGTACTCCATTATGGGTAATTTTGTAAAGTTTGTTGATTTTATGTTTTAAATGTAAACTTAAATTGATAATCACTTCATGCTTGATATTAATATTATAGTGGAACTGCAGAAGTAATGTAGGTCTAAGATGATTTTATAGGTATTGAAGTAATGGCTTCAACATTTCTTTTTTTTTTGCAATATCCAGTATGATCTGAATCTTTGCAGGCATGGTGGCTGTATGTAGGGGTGGTTTGGGCAGCTTATGACGAATACATGACGTGTGGTAGTGGGAGCGAGCGCTATGGTAGGCATTTCCACCACTTCCCTGAACTGCCATGTGATATAACTAAGAACAGCTGGTGTGAGAGTGCTGGTAATCAGTATCCTTGGTAAGATTTTTTTTCTGCATAGTATACTACCTATATTTTTTTAGGATAAGGATATTTTTTATTTATTTGGTACAGTCTAAAGTCACTCTCACAATTTCCATGTACTATATTAATGTGCTTTTATCATTTTCCCAGCAGAAGTTTGGTAGTGTTTCCTGTTTTTTGTTAGTAATATTTTTTGTATTCGTACATTTCATGGATGAATATGCTACAGATTTAGGAAGTCATTCTACTATGTATCAGCAAAAAGAAGCTATGTTTGATGTAGATTAATATTCTTTCAGTACGTCAGGTGTACAAGTGTCCATGTATTCACTTTGCCTGTTGTGAGTGTAGACTTAAGTTAGGGGTATTTTTGGGGAATTTAGACGTCAGCAGTAAGGGTTGCATTAAGTTATAACATTTTGATGCTTGGCTGTTTTTGAGGAGGCAAACAAAATAATAATCTTTCCCTATGTAATAAATCAGGAGGCATGGTCATTTAAAAGTCTCTGAATTTTGTTGTCAACTACTACAGTATGCATGTAAAAGAATTTGTTGTCTGGCTTAGTATCTTGCAAATGCTAGACATCAATCATATTACAAGGAAAATTAATGATGGCCTTGAATTATTTGGTGTAGAATGACCGAAAGTAGCATCGTGTACCTCATAATTGATTAATTATGGAATATAACAACTGTATTTTCTTTGAAGTTAAGTATTTTTGTTTAGATCAAGAACAGAGAATATTATGTCATGCTTTACACTTTATAACTGAAAATTATGTTTGGTAATACAAATATTTTTTTCCCAACAGGGGTGCTGTTCGCCGTTTTATTTATGAAAATCAGGGTCTAATGAAGCGAATGTATGGCACCCAGCGCCACTACAATGTATTGCGGACAGAGTTACTCAATAACTTATATGATGAAATGTATGATGAGATGCCTAAGCGACAACATCAGTACCGGAATCCATCATTAGGCAGCGCGCGATCACCCAGGTACCAGAACCCCTCACGCTCAAACACCTTGAATTCTCATAGCTCAAAACTTGCCTCCAAGCAAAGAGATCGACTTAATTCCCGTGCCATAAAGGTGACCATGGAGCCGGATTACACTTCTAATCAGCGACAAACACACACTACAGCCAAACCAAAATCCCAGTCAAAAGCAACAAATATACAAGATGAAACTCCCACCACCAGTAGAACTACAAAGGTGAGGGATTCTGCACCATTGGTGTCCACCGATACAACCAAGAGCACCAGGACAACATCAAGGCATTCTACTGTCACTAGGGGTACCACCACCAACAACCCTCTAAGTACTACTGAGGATGTTCCAGCCACAGCAAGTAAGACTGCATCACATAGTACTTATGCTGAACAGCATTTTTTTATTTCACAATGGTTAATTACTTTGTCTTATTAACTCATTTTACAGAAGTAACCTTTTATCTTTGTTCTTTCTCATCAGTTTTTTAATTTGCCCCTATATCTACCTTTCACATACCTTTCAGATATATTTTCTTTAGTAGCTCTCATTCTTTGCTGTAATCTGCATGTTGGTATTGTCTTGTTGCTGAGTCTCACCTGATGAACTATTCCAATCTTATTCCCATTAATTCCTCAGAAATGCTTGTTTATTCTTTTCTGTTAGTCCCATAGAATTTTTAAATGGATCTTTATAGCTCTTAGTGCAGGGGTTCCAAACCTATGTATATGGAAGGGCTGTTATGATATTAGTGGCTGTGGAAACCAAAGCAAATAGTCCTTTAGTTAACTTACGTTGTTTATGCAGTTGTAAGTGTGCAAGAAAATTAAGAAAAAAATTTGTATCATGACTCTAATGCATATACTTAAAAAGAAGAGGACATAGAAAACAGTGGCAAATATAGTAATGTGAGACTTTATGCTGCATTACTCCCACCAATGTGTAACCAAGGGTTACAGACTGAGGTGGTAAAATGTAACTCATCAGCTTTGAACCCTTCTTTAACTTTATGTTCATCATGAAAGAGAACAAAGATTGGTCAGGCCATAGTAAGGAATAGACTGCAGTACAGTGTATCTCAGCAGAATTAAGAATGCTGAATTACATGGAAAGGCAAGAAGCCATGAATTTGCTAACCTCGGAATTGAAAAAAGTGAGGTAACTTGATGACAGCTTTTGAGTTTTTAAACCAGACTGATAACACACAGTAAATAGTTCTTTAAAAGATGTAGGGATAGGACATGACATGCAATTAAGCAAGAAACTTATTAGAAAAATATTGAAAACAGTACTTTTATAGTATAAGAATAAATGAAATGATGAAATGACTAAAGACATGGTTGATGCAGACAGCTTACATAAATTTAAGAGGTATGATAATAGGGAATATTCAAGAGATGGGGCCCCATAAGTGTAAAACTCCCTCCTGTAAAGGACAAATAGGTTAATACAAACACATATGTGCATGCACAACTTTTTGTGATACAGTGAACTGTTCTTATGGACTAATTGGGGAAAGAGTGGTCTTTTAGAAGCCAAATTCTTTTACTTCCTAAATGATCATTGATATATGGAATTCTGCCGTATAATTTAGAAACCGCTGGTGCTCAGGGAAAATCAGACTACTCTAAGTCAAGAGGAAATAGCTCCTAGTGTCACCTGCATTATCTCCTGGTCAGAAGTGGAGCATGTATGAGACAAGCTTCTTTCCCCACGCTCATGATGCTCATTCCTTTTCAGCTTTTCATCATCCCATGGGTGTTACCTGGACCTTGTAGCAAGTACAACACATGGCATTCTTATCTCCCATGATATAAGACAAAAGTATGGGTGTTTGTACCATAAAAATGCTGCTGTTGCATGAGAAAATGGGCACAGAGTTTTTTCATCTGTTGACCAAATGGTTGCTTATCATAGACTGGTGGGCAATGACCAAGCTAGGTCTTGTTTCTCCTTTAAATTTCTACTACTTGAATTATCTTTTTTGGTGTAAAGGTACAAAAGGTGATATTGCATCATTATTATAAATCAGTTTAAAACTGCAAGTGTGTGTGCAAAGAGGACTGTACCATATGTTAGTAATACAAAGAAAAAATGTACTAAGGAAATGAACAATAGGCTGTCACATGTTCTCCCGATACCATCTGGACTGGTGTCATAAATTAATGGACTATTCTATTACATCCCAAACTTGATGTGATAGGTACTTAATTTACTGGACTAAATTTGCAGTGTAATGGACTTTCATGGAAATTTCTGTTAGATTCCAAAACTTAGTCTGATAGGGGTCTAGGAGGTCTGTTGGAAGCTGATTATTGCAGTCTGTTAGAATGGTTGTTTACTGTACTTTTACATTTCTAAGTGAGATCAAAAACTGTCTCATCTTTTTGAAGTAGATTTAATTTTCTCAAATATATGCTGGATTAATACTTGGAATCTGATTATAAGACCATTTCTGTAAGTCATCTTTGTTATTTACTATTTACAGATGACCAGCAGGTTGAACTTGATAAAGCAGCATCACTTACAAGGGAATACTTCTCAGTAATTGAGGAAGGGACTGAGCCCACACTCATTCCTCTTGAACACCAGGAAGGTGCTGATCCTATGGACATGGATACATGGACAACACTTTCAGATTTCTCCACAGACGCCACTAGTTCTCTCTACACCACTAGCCTTGGGCACTCTTCCGAGACTGAGAGTAGTTATATTTCCATAACAGAGTCTGAGGTAAATGGAGGATTGATTTTATTTCTAAAAAGTGCAATGTGCTTTTATCTTTGTAAAGTGATTCTTCTTCGTCTTAAACAAGGTGTCCCATTGGAAACCTCATGTAAAGTATTGGTACCCTCACAATCTTTGGCTCCTACTTTTTGCCATAAACTCATGGAAACTTATTTTCCTCAAGGATGATTCCTTAGAATGACCATCAGCCATATGGGTTCCTTTCATACCCATTCCCAGACAACTCATAATGTATCAGTATTTTATATATTTTGTAAACAATCATATGTCTTTAATAGCTGAAATTTTTTTCTTCACTTCTGAAGATAATATTTAATACTTCTTTACTTGTATTTGTTTTATTAACATACATATGTAGGTAGACATTGCTAAGCAGCCAACGACAAGGAAAGTACATCACCAGTATTACTTGCTTGGGCATCAAGAGGGTTAGTGACAGTTACGTAGTGAGCCAGCACTTTAGTGGTTGTGAAGTTGCATTCCTCAGACCCGGGTAGCTGTCTTTTTTTTCTGCTTTGTCTACATTTGGACTATTGGCAGCTGTCCACAAACATGTAATCACTCCTTGTCATGCATAACACTTGACAACACCTAAATCACACAGCTCATTCTTCATAATTAGATTTTCCTGTGGTGAGCATTATGCTCTAGCCCTGCCTTTTGTCAGAATGTTAGGAGCTATAGATAGAAGCATTAGGTACAAACATTTAGGCAGGAGCATAAGGTAGAAACATTCAATAGAAGTTGAAAGTAGGAACATTAGGCAAGAGTATTAGGTAGTTGTAGTCAGTAGGAACATTAGGTGAGAGCCTCTGCAAACACTGTGCCAGAGTTGCCCCTCGCCAGTGACCTGTTATGGGTGAGGCACTGAAGGCTAAGGAGTGGCAGAGGAATTCACCAGTTATGGAGACTGATATCTTGGCCACCCACTTAAGGTAGCTCTAGGTGGGATAAATATAGATAGTGCTTGTGTGTGATAAGAAATGATTTATTGTATGGTATGGCTCTGTATCATAATGTATGTTCTTCCTTTTTACAGACATCTACCCCAGCATCCCTTACCACCCATTCACAGTTGTTTCGTGATGACCTTGAGGATGAAGATGGCTTCTTCAGCGAGGGTTTCATATCTACCCCACTGGATGAGGATGATTTGACTACACTTACCCTTGGTGATAGAGTTGACCAAGGGGTGAAGATCCATGGTGATGGGGTTGATCATTATACAAAAGATGAAATTGACCTTGGGATTGAAGAAGCACTGAGTGAAGATGAAAATGTTGGAGGGTTTGCTGAGGAGAACAAAGAGATATCAGATACTGAGGATGGAACTGTAGAGAGTGAAGATTTAGGAGTTGAATTACGTGAGCAGGTTGCTTATGACTTAAAACTTGAAGAAACTGTGAGGGAGGAGGTCAAAACTGAATCAACAGGAGAACCTATTAAAGTTAAAAGACCACTTCGTGGAATGTAAGTAACAGTTGATAGAAATGTATTAAGAGTGATAACAGGTAGTGGATGGAATTGCAGTTGAGCTCTCTTATGGAAGGAGGTGATTGAGTTATTAATTTTTTTCAGGCAGTTTTGTCTTATTATGGCCTAATGTGAGATGCCAGAGATCTGGTAGAATGCATCCATAGTGCACTTATATTCAGGCAAGGGGGTTATTAATGAATGTCGTGAATTACAGTGTTGAGTGTTGGGAAACAAGTCATTCAGAGGGTGACTTCATGCATGGAGCAAGCACCTGAATGTGGAGGAATATGGTTTTAGGAAAGACAGAGGATGTGTGGTTTAGGTGTTGCTTTGAAAAATGTGAGAAATACTTAATTAGAGTGACTTTTATTAGGCATTAATGGATCTGGCTAAAACTATTGATAGGGTTGACAGAGATACATTATGAAAGGTGCTACAAATGTATTAGATTTTAGATTGAACTTATAGCTGGAATTGCAAAGACCTGTATCCTTTCATTCATGGATTGTTCTGCCCTTGCCTTGGTTTAAATGCCATGTCACATTTTTTTTTACAAGGTCTTAGTTGGTAGGCAGTCACCAACCAGGGATAAATATTACCGGTACTACTCACTTAGATATCAGAAGGATTAGTGAAGGCTGTATAGTGAGCCAGCACTTCAATGGTTGCCAAGTTGCACTCCTCTGACCCAGTTAGCTCTCTTTCTGCCACATATAACGTGACAACACTTAACTTACACAGCTCGTTCTTCTTAACTCTAGACTTTCTTGGGGAGAGTATTGTGCTTGGCCTACCTTTAGGCAAAGTGGTCATAGTAGTAGTTGGTATGAACTTTATACTGAAGCATTAGGTAGAAGTAGTAGGGAGGAACATTTAGGCGCAAGCATTAGGTAGAAGTAGTAGGGAGGAACATTTAGGCGCAAGCATTAGGTAGACGTAGTAGGTTGGAGCCTCTGGAAAGAGCACTAGGGTTAGTAGGTTGAGCCTCTGGAAACAGCACTAGGGTTGCCATCTTCCAGTGGCCTGTTAAGGGTGAGGCACTGGAGTTCACCAATTATGGAGAGACTTTTGCCATGGCCTCCCCCTTAAAGGAGTTCCTACAGGGAATGGGCCTCAGAGATACAGATAGATAGTCATTTATTTATTTATTTTGCTTTGTTGCTGTCTCCCGCGTTTGCAAGGTAGCGCAAGGAAACAGACGAAAGAAATGGCCCTATGATTCACTTCCGCTTCCATGGTTCCATCCGCTGCCAGATCCACTCCCAGATATCTAAAACACTTTACTTCCTCCATTCAAACTTGACTCCCAATTGACTTGACCCTCAACCCTACTGTACCTAATAACCTTGCTCTTATTCACATTTACTCTTAACTTTCTTCTTTCACACACTTTACCAAACTCAGTCACCAGCTTCTGCAGTTTCTCACATGAATCGGCCCCCTGCGCTGTATCATCAGCGAACAACAACTGACTCACTTCCCAAGCTCTCTCATCCGCAACAGACTTCATACTTGCCCCTTTCCAAAACTCTTGCATTCACCTCCCTAACAACCCCATCCATAAACAAATTAAACAACCATGGAGACATCACACACCCCTGCCGCAAACCTACATTCACTGAGAACCAATCACTTTCCTCTCTTCCTACACGTACACAAGCCTTACATCCTCGATAAAAACTTTTCACTGCTTCTAACAACTTGCCTCCCACACCATATATTCTTAGTACCTTCCACAGAGCATCTCTATCAAGTCTATAATATGCCTTCTCCAGATCCATAAATGCTACATACAAATCCATTTGCTTTTCTAAGTATTTCTCACATACATTCTTCAAAGCAAACACCTGACCCACACATCCTCTGCCAATTCTGAAACCACACTGCTCTTCCCCAATCTGATGCTCTGTACATGCCTTCACCCTTGAGATAGTCATGTTCTTTAATATTTTCTCATGAAATTATTTTATTCCACAGAAATGCTTGTCCGGTGAAGGAGGAGTTTGTAGCGCCATACTGGGCCAACAATACCCGTGGAGAGACTCTTGCACTCCTCAATCTGTACCCTTTTGAGCAATATGTCCAGTGGGAACGTTGCAAGTGTGTAACCATTGAGTTTCCTCTTATTCTGTTATAATAGAACCTAAAAGATGAATGTATTTATAGCATAGTAGTTAGTTCTTGTGGCTTCTCTACCACACACCTTTTATGACATAGTACTTCAGTATGAATACCATTTCAAGAGTTAGATGAAGCACTTGAAACTATTACCTTAGATTTATTTTTTTTTACATTAATTGACATCTCTTCCATTTCCTTCTACTTCTTCTTTTCTTCCTTTTTGTTGAACATAATTTTGCTGTTGTGCATTTTCTTAGAGGCTCATGTACTTATATGAAACTGATTTGCAATATATCTATAGAATAGAGTGAATTGGAATGATGTGGTAAACTGGGGTCAATGTGCTGTCGGTGGACTGAACCAGGGCATGTGAAACATCTGGGATAAACCTTGGAAAGGTCTGTGGGGGTTGGATGTGGATAGGGAGCTGTGGTTTCAGTGCATTACACAAGACAGCTAGGGAGTGAGTGTGAATGAATGTGGCCTTTTTTGTCTGTTTTCCTGACGTTCCCTTGCTGAAGTAGGGGGCAGTGTTGTATATATATCTGTGTATGTATATATGTTGATATGTATGTGTATGTATATATACATGTTTAGGTATTTATGTATATATATGTGTAAAGGGTTGTATGGAAGAGGGTGGATGTGTTGGAAATGTTATGTTTGAGGACATTGTGTAGTTTGAGGTGGTTTGCTTGAGTAAGTAATAAAAGGGGTAAGATAGGTGTGTGGAAATAAAAAGTGTGGTTGAGAGAGCAGGAGAGGGTGTGTTGAAATAGTTTGGACATATGGAGAGAATGAGTGAGGAAAGATTGACAAAGAGGATGTATGTGTCAGAGGTGAAGGGAGCATTAAGAAGCGGGATACCAAATTGGAAGTGGAAGGATGGAGTGAAAATGATTTAGAGTGATCAGGGCCTGAACATACAGGAGGGTGAGAGGCTTGCAAGGAGTAGAGAGAATTGGATGATGTGGTGTACTGGGGTCGACTTGTTATCATTGGACTGAACCAGGGCATGTGAAGCGTCCGGGGTAAACCATGGAAAGGTCTGTGGGGCCTGGATGTGGATAGGGAGCTGTAGTTTCGGCGTATTGCACACGATAGCTGAACCTGGGGGTAGTGATGCTATTTCCTGTGGGGCAGGGTAGTGACAGGAATGGATGAAGGCATGCAAGTATAAATATGTACATGTGTCTATATGTATTATCCCTGGGGATAAGGGATTAAGAATACTTCCCACGTATTCCCTGCGTGTCGTAGAAGGCGACTAAAAGGGGAGGGAGCGGGGGGCTGGAAATCCTCCCCTCTCGTTTTTTTTTAATTTTCCAAAAGAAGGAACAGAGAATTGGGCCAGGTGAGGGTATTCCCTCAAAGGCCCAGTCCTCTGTTCTTAACGCTACCTCGCTAATGCAGGGAAATGGCAAATAGTTTGAAAGAAAAGAAAAAAGTCTATATGTATGCATGTATAAGGTATGTATATGTGTGTGTATGGGCATTTATGTATATATGTGTGTATATGAGTGAATGGGCCATTCTTTGTTTTCTGGTGCTACTTTGCTGATGCGGGAAATGGTGATAAAGCCAATAGCACGGATGTGCAGACTCTTATGAAGACATAAAAGAGAAAGATGTAATGAGACTATTCACAATGATACAACCTCATGTACAATGTATCAAACCCCCCCTGTCCACAATGAAGCAGTGGTTTCCCCTGACCATTTCATATACCCTGATTCAACCCATTGACAGCGTGTTACCCCCATTCTTTATCCCAATTATACTTGTGTGTGTATGCATCCAGTAATGCTTGTTAACCCCCAGTACCACTCACTTATTGATACCTATATATATATATATATATATATATATATATATATATATATATATATATATATATATATATATATATACATTTATTTTATATTGCTTTGTCACTGTCTCCCGCATTAGCGAGGTAGTGCAAGGAAACAGACGAAAGAATGGCCCAACCCACCCACATGTATATACTTACACCTCCACACATGCAAATATACATACCTATACATCTCAATGTATATATATATATATATATATATATATATATATATATATATATATATATATATATATATATATGTATATATATACACACAGACATATACATATATACACATGTACATAATACATAGTCTGCCTTTATTCATTCTCATCGCCACCCCGTCACACATGAAATACCAACCCCCTCCAAACATTCTCAGTCACAGCCCTCTTTCAGAACACAAGCTCTCTCCCTTGTTAGCTTATACCCTCACTTGTCACCTGACCCACTTTTACATTCAGATCCTGATTACATATTTGTGTAAACGTATTCATCATATAGAGCTATTCTAAAAATTGTAGTTATGGTGCATGTTGCTTTGGTTTACTCAGTGTTTATATGTGTATTTCCTTTGTTGCCATGGAATTGATGACACAATTGAGACAGAGTATAAACTTTTAGAATTTACCCCTGCAATAGATTCTTTCACTGGATTAGCATTTTAAGGTAAATATTGATAGTTGTTACTGCTCTGCCATAAATGTTTTCAGAAAGGCCTTTTAGTACAGTAAAATTCCCCAAATCCATCCTTAATTAATCTATTTCAGACAGAAAAATGGATAGTTTTTAAAATATTACATTTGAAATTAAGTAAATTTCAGGCTTTCCACCCAGAAACGGACTACTTGCTATCTCTCTCTGCATGATTTCTACTTCTGTGGTGTTTGGGTCCCAAACACATTCAGTCTCTTTTATACACCAGCTCATTTTATTTATTTTTTTTTTATTATTATTTTGCCTATAACACCTATTCCAATAGGGAACCCTTCAAAGGGGTGGCTAGGGGATAGAATTCCCATAACTAGTGAATTCCATTGCCACTGCTTTGCCTTTACTGCCTCACCCTAAACAACCCACTGGCAGAGGGCAACTATAGCACAGTGTTTGCAGAGGCTCCTATCTGATATTTCTTTCTACCCAATGCTCCTGCCTAATCATTTCTACCTCGCACTTCTATTTATTGCTCCTACCATTTCGCCAAGAGGCAGGGTTAACACATAGTTAACACACAGGAAAATCTAGAATTACAAAGAATGAGCTGCGTGGATTAAGTGTTACATATGACAAGGAAAGGTTGTATGTTTGTGGACAGAATGCCAGTAGTCCATGTGTGGGTGAGGCAGTTATATCTGAAAACTGAGAATTTCTGAAAGTCTGCAACTAATAGGTCCCGAGTGCTAGAATTTGAAGGATGTTACAGTTATGAAGATATGACAGTGAAATACCCAGTTCCTCTACTCTTGAAAAGTCTTAGTTATTTCCTGTTGTTATTATAAACTGCTATTAATGAGATGATACTATATTTACTGAACAACACAAGGATACTATAATAAGTGTAGTAATAGTTAAGTTATCTATAGGTATGAGCACCGTCAGATGTACTGCCGCTCTGGGTGTCGCTGTGAGCAACAGTACCGCCTGCACAAGCTACTAGCCTTTGACCCTTCAAATGAGTGCCGTGGCATCTTCAGGTGAGTGCAGTTAACTTTGTAAAATTCTTTGTAAATTTTCCAATATAACCCACCTTTAAATGTAACAGATACTAGTTTATCTGCCTATTTTTTTCCTTTGAAACAAAACAGTCCATCTGGTTATTTATGGAAGTTATAGTTAAAGTTTGTATGTGTTAATTATTGGACTTTATTTACTAATTACTTTGTATGTTGAATGATGAGAGTTTTTAGGCTACTGAAATCCAAATTTATGTTGGTTGGATGTGTTACAGAAGTATTGCTGATCTTCAGCATTAAGTTCCTTTTTTTCTACCAGCTTGCCTTTTCCTGTCTAAATAAGGCTGTGCCAAGAAATTATCTATGTGTGAAAATCCTTGCTTGGCTTCTCCTTTTGTCTGATTTTAGAAACTGGTAGAATAGGAGGGTAGACTTTACTGCCACATGCATCCATCAACATTAAAACTCCCAGAATAGTAACTGAGGTAACATATCATCATAAAGCACTCATCCTTTATCAGCAGCCACTTAAACATCCATCAGATTTCAAATTGGTTCTAAGAACATAAAAGTGGAACAAGGCAAAACTGCATCTTTTGAGAATTGTTGCAAATAGAAAGTAAGGAATGCCAACAAAGCCCCATTTTCTGTGGCCAGCTGTTCAACAGATGAAACCTATTTGTACAATGAATAATCTTTGGTTGTTTAAATTGGTAGTTTTTGCTAAAAAAAATCCCTCGTTTTTGTTCCTGGGTATCTCAGGCTAACAGTCATAAGGACCTATGCCTTTTTTTTATGAACTTTTCCTTTATCAGTAACTGTACTAGTTTCAAATAAATAAATTGAAAGAGCTGATCATGATGTAATTCTGATACTGTGTAGTGCAACGGTGATCATTCTTTGGAGTGGACAAATCAGTTATTTAGTCACCATTAGACTGCAAGTTTTGTTAGTCTAAGGTGAGGGAGATGTTATAGCAGTATGATGGTGTGATGGAGGTGCGCTGTGTTGTGGGGTTCAGCTAGCTGGATAGTTGGTGATTAAGTACCTTTTCATCTTACAGTAGTATAGTATAGAAATAAGACTAATGAGGTACAGAAGGAAATTCATCCTCTGGGCAACTGGTTTGTGAAATTTTTATATATTTGTAATTGTTTGGTTTAAGTGTGTAGAATGTTTTGCCAAAGTGAATGTTCTCATTACTTGGATGGGGAAGGTTCTTTACAAAATGATGCCAGAGTTTATGTAAGACTGTACTAAAATTATTGTATCAACTTTACTGTACAAGTTTACCTATTTTAGAGATAGCACACAACATCATCAGAATTAAATAAAGTTATTCATGAGTACATTCCTTCATACAAATCGATCTTATGCAGAGGGCTGAACATCAACTTATGAGGCCACTTTCCTATTTAAATCAAATGAAGGTAAGTTTCAATGAAGGGTAAAGCATATTTAGCTGCTCAAAGATATTCCAGATATTGCAAGAAACTGCATGGTACAATTTTTTTTTTTTTTTTTGTATTCCGTACATTTCTTAAGTTAACAGATATAGTTTAGCAGAAGCCCTATGGTTAGTTGGGGAATTATATAGGGAGGGTCAATAGTGGGAAAGATGAAGTTTCTTGAGACACAAAAGTATGTAATCATGTTATGACTTATAGATAGGTGATGTGATATTGCCGAGGTAATTCGGTAATGCAAATAATTTTTCTTCTACAGTGACTGGTTCCGGTTTCCTTCATGTTGTGTATGTAAGTGCTATGATCTCCCTCAAGACATCTTTACCACCTCAGCCAGACGACCAAGACTCAACAAGGTAGGCTTCACAGTTATTATTTTCTCATTACGTTATAGATGTTTTGTGCACTGCAAAAAATACATAGATATAGGCTCAGCATACTCCATATATATATAGTGGACAAAGATTTCTGCTGTAAAGCCAGTTTCCTGTCTCCAGTAATAACATATTTGAATGCAGAACTGTAGCAGTAGTTTGTTCATGGATTCTATAAGAAGTGTAAATAAAAGAGAGGATTATTTTTTTATTTTTTATTTTGTAGTTAATCTGTGCAGTTCAGCTTAAGGCAAGTTCATATGGGAACCAAACTACCCAAATAGTGATTATGCTATTCTTAGCCGATTAACATATGAATTTCCATTTATATGAATAGATTCAGAATGACAAAGACGATATGTGTCAGAGATGGAGGGAAGAAGGAGACGCGGGAGATCAAATTGGAGGTGGAAGGATGGCGTGAAAAAGAGTTTGAGTGATTGGGGCCTGAACATAAAGGAGGGTGAAAGGTATGCTAGGAATAGAGTGCATTGGAACACTGTGGTATACTGGGGTCGACGTGCTGTCAATGGATTGAACCAGAGCATGTGAAGTGTCTGGGGTAAATCATGTAAAGGTCTGTGGGGCCTGGATGTGGAAAGGGAGCTGTGGTTTCAGTGCATTACACATGACAGCTAGAGACTGAGTGTGAACGAATGTGGCCATTTTGGCTTTTCCTGGGGCTACCTCGCTGCAGGGGGGGTTGCTGTTTCCTCTGTTCCCTCCATACACCTCAAGCTCTACTTCTCTAGTGTAGCCCAGGTCCTCATCACAAAGGACTTTTTCTAAAAAATAGTCCTTTTGTTTCCCAGGACCTTTTTCTAAAAACTCCTGTGGAGTGAAAAGCTCTTTAACAAGACTCTAACTCCCAGTGATACAGCTTTGCCAAAGTGACTTTTCATTTGTGGTGTATGTGATGCATGTGATTACTAAGACAATCTCCATTTCCCAAATATATGTCAATGGTAGGATTTATTCTAATCATGTTAATGCTGTGGAGCTAGGTTGTGATGATATTTGACTTAATGATGAGTTTAGTTGTGACAATAGATGATTGAGTAGGATTACAGTGAGAAGGGGTGTGAAGCTTTTTGTTGGGGGTTTGGTGCTGGAAAATGAATTGAAAGGCTAAATGTTGGAGGTGGAGGGCTATTGATGGTGGTATGGGGTAGGTGAGAGGAGTATGGGCTTTGATAACAGATATGGGACGTCACAGCCTGTGCAATGTTGCCATGCTCACCCATTCATCTCTGCAATTTACAGAAGCTGGTGTCAAAATTAAAAAGATCACTTGTGAAACTGCTTTTTCTGGGCCTGTAAAAGCTAGGGAAGAGTGTAATGTATTTGTAATGTTCATCCAATAGAACTGCAAAATTATTTTCACATTTGTATGTTTCTTACAGGATGGTGATGAAGATGATAAGGATTATGTTGATGATGATGATGATGATGATGTCATCAATAAGGAAGAGAAGGATGACTCAGAAGATGAGCAAGAGCATCTTCCTATCAAACCAGGTCCACCTTTAGCCAACATACCTCCTCAACGTCGTCCTCGACTGCCACCTCGCCCTGTTTCTCATATTTCTCCACCACTGTCCCCACCTTTGCCAAGTCCCTCTCATGTCCAGTTCTCAAAGCAGAGCAATACAGAAGCTGTACCCACAGATTCACCTGAAGTATCAACACTGGGCACTTTAGATGTTGCTACTCCACACTATTTCTTCAACCTTACCAATTATGCCCACATTCGCTTTGCAAAGGGTCAACCGTTACCTCTTTCCAGAGTACCTAGAAGTCCTAAAGCATAAAATCTTTGGGATTCATTTTTTATTCAAATAAAATGGAAATTATCATGCCATTGAGAGCACACATTCATTACTCTGTGGTACATGAATACATGAATCATTTCTAAATGCTGTCGATGTTAATTTGAAATAATGTGAATTTGAATAGGGCCCATACAAGGAGCTCTGCAAGCAAAGGTTTGGTATAGGCCAGTTTTTTTCATTTTTAATTAGTGACAGCAATATAGGATTCACAGACTTTAGTATTTGTGACTAAAGATATATTAGCAAATGTAGATGGGAAAAAAAAAAAAAAAAGGATGTGCAAACACAATCTCTTAGTTACAAAATATATTTAGTTAATGGAGCTGGTATCCATATATATTTTTATAGGAATATAAACCACTTGATTTTTACATACTATTTTGCTCCAGTATTAACGAGTTTTTGATTAGTGAATACTATATTCTTTAAGGTTTTGTACATAAAACATATATTAAATGGTAAAGAAAATATATTTTCAAATTAATTTGGTTTAAATTACTCCTACCCAAACAATTGACTGACTGCAAAAGTTTACCAAATCTCTAGCAAAACCATGGCTTTAGTTTGTTTATGGATATGGCAAAGGCAGAGGAATGCAAAGCTCCTGGGAAGAGTAAGAAAGTTATGCAGTCTGTTTAGGTTGGGGTTTCTAGGCAAATTTGAGTTATGTTGAAGTTAGTGTCTGGGAGAATGTGTAAGTTGAGAAGAAATGTGAATAAAAGGAAAGTTAAAGGATGCGTGGACTAGGAGTTTGCTTTGGAGAAAATGAGAAATACTTAAAAGGAAGGGATTTGAATGTGGCATTCAAAGATCTGGAGAAAGACTATGATAGGGTTATAGATATTTTGTAGAACATACTGTAAATGTATGGTGAAACTGAAAAGCTTCTACAAGCAATGAGCCTTAATAAATTCGTGAAAGGAGAAAGCAGAGAGGAAATTTGAATAAAATTTTGCAATTCTAAAGGCTGTGTGGACCAGGAAGCCTCTGTGGTGCATCTTATTCATTGTCACCTTTTCTCTGACAATTAGACAATGGCACCTTATATGGAAAGTATCAGGTAATTGTTCCCTAAAATCACCTGGAGTCAAACAGCAGTGGAGGCAGGCAGCCTTAGAATAAACAACTTTAGTTGGTACCCTTAACCATAATGCTCTCATTTACAAAGATTCCCGTTTCTTATGTGATATCCATTAATGTGTGATTTTTATATGTCCTTCAATATTATCAAGTATATGAGTTACCTCATACCACTTGATGTACCTTTCATATCCCTCCTCACTCTGGCCTGTAACAAACGCACCATTTTCCTTCGGAATATTTACAGTCCTGTTGTCCTTATTACAAATCTTGTTTATGTCTTAAACTATTGTATACAATCTTCTGTAAACCCACATTTCACTTCTTGCCTAATAGGACTCCATTATCCCTAAACGTACCTACATAGGTAGCATGAGCATCTGTCCTTCCCTCACTCGTCCTGGTATTGTGTACCAATTTTCCCAAGTGACACTAGGTGTCTCAAACAAACATGAGGCATGGGTTCCATCGCTCTTGTTCTCTCCAGGGTTCTTTGAAATGTTATTTATTTTACAGTTGTACTTCCATACACACTCTGGGAAACTTTCATTGTGCCCTCTCCCAGAGTGTGTATGGAAATACAACTGTAAAATAAATAACGTTTTATAGAACCCTGGGAGAGAACAAGAGCGATGGAACCCATGCCTCATGTTTGTTTGAGACACCTGGCGTCACTTGGGAAAATTTGGTACACAATACCAGAATGAGTGAGGGAAGGACAGATGCTCATGCTACCTATGTAGGTATGTTTAGGGATAATGGAGCCCTATTAGGCAAGAAGTGAAATGTGGGTTTACAGAAGACTGTATACAATAGTTTAAGACATAAGCAAGATTTGTAATAAGGATAACAGGACTGTAAATATTCTGAAGGAAAATGATGCGTTTGTTACAGGCCAGAGGGAGGAGGGAGATGAAAGGTACATCAAGTGGTATGAGGTAACTCGTATACTTGATAACATTGAAGTATATATAAAAACCACATATTGATGGATATCATATAAGAAACGGGAATCTTTCTAAATGAAAGCATTATGGTTAAGGGTACCAACTAAAGTTGTTTATTCTAAGGCTGCCTCCACTGCTGTTTGACTCCAGGTGATTTTAGGGAACAATTACCTGATTCTTACCGTATAAGGTGCTTTTGTCTAATTGTCCGAGAAAAGGTGACAATAAATAAGTAAAATGCACCACAGAGGCTTCCCTCTGGATCAGGGCTTACATTAACAAAACATTTATTCATTATTATTTTTTATACTTTGTTGCTGTCTCCTGTGTTAGCAAGGTAGTGCAAGGAAACACACAAAAGAATGGCCCAACCCACCTACATACACATGTATATACATAAACACCCACACACGCACATATACATATCTACACATTTCAAAATATACATACACAGACATATACATATATACACACGCACATATTCATACAAGCTGCCTTCATTCATTCCTACCGCCACCCCGCCACACATGAAATGACTCCCCCCTCCCCCCAAATGCACGCGAGGTAGTGCTAGGAAAGGACAACAATAAACTATCTTGCATAAAAGAAAATATGGGAAAGAAATAATTTCAAATACATCATAAGAATTACAACACAGACCGCATCAATAATGAAACAATTTATGGCAAGGTAAATTCTATTTCAAAAATTTTTCTATTTTGAGGTGTAGAAATGTGTCAATGGATTATGTAATCACTGACATGCCTAGGCAATGAAAACTGGTCTAATCTTAATTCATTAAATCTTTTACTGTTAATATCTGAACAAACAACATACTAAATTTGTCTTCATAGTGTTAGAAATAGTCTTCTAGTTAATAACACTGATTTGTCATTAAAATGAATGATGTAAAGCCAGATATTAGTAACTTTGTGTCTGCAGATGATTTTATAAATGCAAACTAGAAATATACCACAAAAATTACCCATTCTCATAGCACTGGGCAGCAAGGGTAAAATGAATCATTGACATACAAAATATTTTATAAATGCAAACTAGAAATACACCACAAAAATTACCCATTCTCATAGCACTGGGCAGCAAGGGTAAAATGAATCATTGACATACAAAATAATGCAAATATTAAAATTATTCCTTCAGGAATGTTAAATTACTACAGTAACTGGAGGAGTATGCATTGGTAGTTTATTGCATTTTGATAAGATTTTGAATTTTTTCTCAAATGCCATATGGTATACTATATGTACAGGCGAGGATGTGGGAGATATATTACCTGCCTGGGTATTGGGAGGACTACAGACAGCTGCTTAATGAGCCAGCACTTCAGCGGTTGTTAAGTCACACTCCTCTGACCCATGTAGCTGTCTATTTTTTGGCCTCATGAATTACTGGCTTTCTGCCCACAAACATACAATCTCTCTCTGTCATGTGTAACACCTGACATCACTTCACTCACACAGCTCATTCTTCGTAACTAGATTTTTCCGAGGTGAGCACTATGTGCTAGCCCTGCCTTTCGGCAGAAAGGTAGGAGCAGCAGATAGAAGTAGGAAGAAGGAACATTTAGGTAGGAGCAATAGATAAAAACATTAGGTAGAAACAGTAGGTAGGAGCATTAGGTAGGGGTAGTCAATAGGAGCATCTGCAAACACTGCATTAGAGTTCCCCTCTACCAGTGGACCATTAAGGGTGTGGCACTAAAGGCTAAGAAGCAGCACTGTAGTTTACAAATTATGGAGACTCTAATGCCATGACCATCCACTTGAGGGAGATCCAATTGGAACTAGTGTCAAGATATAGAGAATGGTTTGGTAATGGAAGCTTTGCGGAAGATGAGAGCCAGCAAAGGCGGTGGGTTTGGATGGTATTGCAGTGGAATTTATTAAAAACGGGGGTGACTGTGTTGTCGATTGGTTGGTAAGGATATTCAATGTATGTATGGATCATGGTGAAGTGCCCAAGGATTGGCGCAATGCAGGCATAGTGCCAATGTGCAAAGATAAAGGGGATAAAGGCAAGTGTTCAAACTACAGAGGCATAAGTTTGTAGTGTTCCTGGGAAATTATATGGGAGGGTATTGATTGAGAGGGTAAAGGTATGTAGAGAGCATCAGATTGAGGAAGATCAGGGGGGGGGGTTTCAGAAGTGGTAGAGAAAAAGTGGATCAAGAGTTTGCTTTGAAGACTGTATGTGAGAAATACTTAGAAAAACAGATGGATTTGTATGTAGCATTTATGGATCTGGAGAAGGCATATAACAGAGATGCTTTGTGGAAGGTTTTAAGAGTATATGGTGTGGGAGGTAGGTTGCTAGAAGCAGTGAAAATTTTTTACCAAGGATGTAAAGCATGTGCATGAGTGGGATGAGAGGAGAATGACTGGTTCCCAGTGAAAGTCGGTTTGCAGCATGGGTGTGTGATGTTTCCAAGGTTGTTTAATTTGTTTGTGAATAGGGTGGTTTGGGATGTAAATGGGTAAGTTTAGAAGAGAGGAGTGAGTGAGCAGTGTGTTGTGGATCAGAGGGACGGAAAGTGAGTCAGTTGTTGTTCACCGACGATACAGCTCTAGTGGCTGATTCAGGTGAGAAACTGCAGTTTGGTGACTGAGTTTTGGAAAAGTGAGAGAAAGGAGAAAGTTGAGAGTAAATGTGAATAAGAGCAAGGTTAATAAGGTTCAGTAGGGTTGAGGCACAAGTTAACTGGGATGTAACTTTAAAAGGAGAAAAACTGGAGGAAGTGAAGTGTTTTAGATATCTGGGAGTGAACTTAACAGTGGATGGAACCATGGAAGCAGAAGCAAGTCAGGGTGAGGGAGGGAGCGATGAAGAATATGGGGAAGGAGAAATCGTTACCTCGGAGCAAAAATGAGTACATTTGAAGGAATAGTAGTTACAACAATGTTATATGGTTGTGAGGCATGGGCTACTGAGAGGGTTGTACAGAGGAGGGTGGATGTGTTGGAAATTAAATGTCTAAGGACAATATGTGATGTGAGGTGGTTTGATCAAATAAGTAATGAAAGGGTAGGAGATATGTGTGGAAATAAAAATAATATGGTTGAGAGAGCAGAAGAGGGTGTGTTGCAATGGTTTGGACATATGAAAAGAATGAGTGAGGAAAGATTGACAAAAGAGGATATATGTGTCAGAGATGAAGGGAACAAGAAGCGGCAGACCAAATTGGAGGTGGAAGGATGGTGTGGAAAAGATTTTGAGCAATCAGGGCCTGCATATACAGGAGGATAAAAGGCATGCAAGGAACAAAATGAATTGGAACGATGTGGTATACTGGGGTCAACGTGTTGTCAATTGGCTGAACAAGTGCATGTGAAGCTTCTGAGGTAAACCATGGAAAGGTCTATGGGGCCTGGATGTTGATGGGAGCTGTGGTTTTGGTGCATTAAACATGACAATTAGAGAGCGAGTGTGAATGAATGTGGCCTTTTTATCTGTTTTCCTGGTGCTACCTCACTGAAGCGGGGAGTAGTGATGCTATTTCCTGTGTGGCGGGGTAGCAGCAGAAATGGATGAAGGCAAGCAAGTATGAATATGTACATGTGTATATATGTTGATAAGTATATTTATGTATATGTGCGAGTATGGGCGTTTATGTACAAATATAAGTATAGGAGTGGATGGGCCATTCTTCGTCCGTTTCCTGACAATACTTCACTGACGCGGGAGACAGCAAATAAGTATAATGAATAAATATATAATAAATCTATAATTTACATTTTCCCTTTTTTCTAATTATAGGGGTAGCCAACATTATATAATATGATTCTCACCAAAACAGACAATAAAAAAACCAACTGTGATGATTAGCATGTTTTGATTTCTTATTTAGAAGTAACTTTCCTTTTGTTGATTTCTTTGCTGGTACTGGCTTTTCTCTTTGGCTATCATCTTGCACTTTACAGTCTGAGATCCCAGTAGTGGGGAGGGTTACAAAAATTGTGAAATAAAACACACGAAAAGAGGAATCTTTAACCTAAAACACCAAGTGATTAGAGGAATATTACAATTAATGGAATCGTATACCTTATCAACAAAATTTCTATTGAATCTTTATGTTTAAGAAAATATTACCATGCAGAAAGTTTATACATAGGAGACAAATTTTTCTCTTGAAATACCTGCTAGGGAACCACTTACTATTTTTCACATATAATATCATCTGAATTGACTTCACTGCAAAGTCTTTCAGCTTATTAGAGATGATTTCAAAAACCTTTGGTCATCTCCTTTCCAACATCTGAAGGAGCACATCCATCACAAGTTTTTGGGCGCTCCCTGTGCTGTACAGAATATTCTTACTTTCCCCTTGGATGTAATGCAACCTGATTATTACAGTAACAATAAAGGACATCACAGTCATTATGATATGCAGTGAATTTTAAACAAAACATGCAAAGCAGAAACAAATCTTGAAGGTAACTGTATAAAATACACATAGGAAGCAAATTTCAAAGTTAACTAAGGAGTAAGGGCCATATGATGTAAATATGTTAGTAAAATGTACATGTCTATACATTAATTCCCTAATTCAAGAATACCCTAAATAGCCAAATCTTGCTCTGGATGCATCATCACACTTTCTTTTCTTTCATACTATTCGCCATTTCCCGCATTAGCGAGGTAGCGTTAAGAACAGAGGACTGGGCCTTTGAGGAAATATCCTCACCTGGCCCCCTTCTCTGTTCCTTCTTTTGGAAAATTAAAGAAAAAAAAAAAAGAGAGGGGAGGATTTCCAGCCCCCCACTCCCTTCCCTTTTAGTCGCCTTCTACGACACTCAGGGAATATGTGGGAAGTATTCTTTCTCCCCTATCCCCAGGGATAACATCATCACACTAACTCATTAAAATAAAGTTTGTCTTACTTGTATCTATCAAACACAAAGATAAATAACATAGTACTCTACTGTTGTCTTTTTAAAGAAATTCTATTCATCTTGACACAAAAGAAAATGAACTAGAGATTCTGCATAATTAGTTCATTAACAATGGCAAATACATGCTAATCGCATTGCATCTACTAAAACATTTAATAACATCTGCATTGCTATACATACATGGGTCTCTCTCTAACATGTGTATATGATTACCATTTATCATTATTTGTGTGTTCAGGGGAGAGTTTTAAACGTTGCCCTTTCCCTCGTATATATGTAAGTACAATGTGTTTAATGTGTTTACACCCTTGTACATATGCACATACACACACCTTATGTCTGATACCCAATTTACTGATCAGCCTCTTGGCGAGGATGGACAGCTAGATTAACTGTGGACTGGCTGCTGAAACCAGGATTCGAACCTATGCAGGTTTGATCCCACATAGCACATGCATGTGCACTGGTCTGTAAAGCTAACACTTACACCACAAACGTCCAACGTATGTGTGTGTGTGTGTGTACATATAGCTGGGGAAGGATGTCATCATATAACTGGGAAATGAATTTTTTTTTTTATAAGAAATGGTTACAATGTGAACGAGACATCACCTAGCACAAGAATTCACGGTAATAATAACATACATCTAGATAAATGAATTCCATCATGTATTTCATTATTTTTATATATACTGTATTACTATAAAAGAATTCATATTTAACAACCTAATTATGAAATTATTATCTAACAAGCTACTACAATGATAAAATCATGCAAAGCTCAAACGTCAAGAAATTTAGACAAATAAAAGAAATACATGTTCATTTTAGTCACTAATTATCACCTTTCCCAAATATTCTGGAGATGTATTTCAGTCTTGGGGGCTCCCAACTGCTGCTGAATTCAACATGGTCGTGGTGTTGCTCCAGGCCTCACGCTTCAAGACCCAAAAATCGTGTTACTTGATCGGAGATGACTTCCTTTACTTCTTCACTGAGGGAAGTCAATAAATTTCACTCCCTCTCACTGGTGTTTGAACTGAGAAGATGCTGAAGAACAAGTTTGCCTCACAGCCTGACTGGCCAACTCCAGCTACAAAATGTCAACAGATAAGCGTCAGGGATACCAACTGTAACAGTCATGCGAGGGTTGAGGACTTCCAACACAAATAGCCTTAAAGCATATCCATTAAGTAATTCCCAATAGGTGGGAAGGTCCTTAATGCTCTTGAAATAATTAACATCTTTTATCCTCCATAGGAATTGAAATCTTAGTTTTTCCTTTTAAACAAATATGGCCGTACGGCTCCGGCTGTTCCGGTAAGGTTGGTCCTCCTGAATGCCTCACGTTTTTGCATTTCTCAAGTAATTTTACCACGCGAGTTTGAAGTAAAATATGAAACAAAATGCATTGTAATGGAAGGGACCGCTTAAAATGAATAGGTGACGTATTTCGAATAATGATCGGTGATAGTATTAACATGGTTTAGCACTTATTTGAAGGTTTAGGTTTAACTGCTGGAAGTGCTATTGCAGACAGTGAATCCAGAAACTATGCATATTATTCTCCTTTTCCTGATTTCTTCAGCACACAATTCGAAACTTATAACACACAAGCAAACTTGATGTTCTCAATTCGTGATGAAGTCGTGCCTTCGCAGGCACCAAGGGGTTCTATAATCTCCTTTCACCATACGGGACTAAGCAACTGGGAAATAATGCAGTAACTTAAAATATCCGAGGACACCATTGCCTTTTCATTATATAATGAAACATTTCATTGCATTTTCATCATATAAATGATTACTTGAATTCCATAATTTATACTATGCTAACGAAACGACGGTAAATAATTCTACATGATAAAAGATTTTGGTATACAATATGGTTGTACCACATCAGGGAAGGTGTGTCTCTACCAACATTCGTCCACATTCAGCTTTTGTCAGTACTGATAAATGGTTGTCTTATTGTACCACAGAGTAAAGGTGAAGCGTTTTTACTGTCAAGTGTCGAGCGCTTCAATAAAGCAATTATTCCCGAGAGAGGAGGAGCCTGAAGATGAATACCACCTGATATGACATTGTCATTAAGCATACCTCGTTCAAATGAACTTTTAAACGAGACAATTAAGTAAAAGGTTTTATCATGCAACGCAAACGCGAACTTTTAAAATCAATAAATGCAACTCCAGTCAATCATCAATAAACCATTAAAATCCTCCATGAAAATACAAACCTGAGTAATTTCATCTAAAACCTTTAATATCTGTAATTGTAACGTAAACCTTGAACAAAAACTTATCCCTTTACTTGCACTCTCACGACCTGCCAGTGATTAATCTTACATTTTCCCTTATATTCATACTCCTCGCTAGCACTTCATAGAAATCGTGGAATATCAATTAGTACCCAATGTTACTATCTACAGTTTTTATTCTCTAAAAACTAAGTTACCTATGCGATAATCATCTACTCTGAAAACCGATTCCATATGTAACTAAACCAGTAATCCAACAATTTTCTTTCATAGTCTACGAAACAGCTATGTTAAAGTTAATTGCCAAAGGAATACTCTACATCTTAATTAAAAAAATATGATAAATACTTCGTTTCAACGATTGAAATGACCTATCCTAATCTTTCATAGCAGCCTAGATTAACAGAAATATGGAAAGGTTGCGCAAGAAAATTATGGCAGCGAGGAACTTCCGCTCAGTAGGAAGTCTGTTCATGGTCGTCAGCAGTTGGCATGATTCTTAATCATGGTCGTCATATATTTCTTTATATATATTTGTAATTACGATAATTTTCATCTACTGGGAGAGTTGGATTACGTTCTTCTTAAGCTTTGCTGACTTCATGATTTTAATAAATAATAAGTCTATAATTAGGGTAATTCAAACCCCACATTTTCTCCCAATTTTCATAACACTCACCACTGTTGCTTTACCTAATATCGTAGAATGAAATATAATGCTTCAAGTCATGCTCCTCAACTTTGATTCTATTCTTGTAAATACTCCACTACCACGGTCAAACTAAGTCAATTATCAAAAACTGGATTCTATGCATAGTTTATGTGGAAAAATCACCTCACTATTGCCGTATTCAATACCATGTTTAAAATTCAATACTCCAAATCTCGCTCATATTATTCTCCGTTTCTCTAAACACTGCAAAACAATATTAATATCCAATTACTTTTGATGCGTAGCTGAACTGATAAATCATTCTAATTCTATCATAAAAAAAACAATATCAGTGGACGTGCCATCGAAAAACTGAATGGAACTTACGTTTAGCAACGACATGGTTTATCTAACAGCTACAGTTTCCACCATTACAAATCATGCTCACATATCTTCACTTACACTCTGCATTATATAGTCAGATCCCGTAACTTCTCAATAGGCAACCATAACATCTACTTATCAAAGGGCAAAATCTATTAAAAACGCATTCAATTTCTAAATCACTAATATAATTAACATAGTCTTCAAAATTTCGTGACTGCACACCTTACGTTACGTAGTTAGGCAAACTTTCCCTTATCTTCAGCTCGCCGTCGCGTTTGACCTAATGGTGTATATCAAGTCTTTAGTCAATTCAGGCCAAATCACATTGGTTAGGTTAGGTGTTAGGCTAGGTTAAGTTTTAGTCTAGGTTTAGTGTTAGATTAGATTTGGTCAGAATGTTAACAAATTCAAAATGACCAGCACAGGAAGCCAGCCTGGGTTTGTTTACAATTCGGACTGGCGGCACTTACAAATCTAAGTCTATAAAACTATTTACACCTATCACTTTTCTCATTCAGAACATAACATACCTTTAAAATGATAAGTAGAAGCAACAAACCATAATAAACCTCAAAAAAAAAGTTGAGTTCACTTGGGAGTTTCCTATATCCACTACTACCAACCAGCTCCCCAATCGTCTGCTTTCAGAGGCTACAAGTGATTCCCATGATATACCTGAACTGAAGAGAACAAACCACTATGATCCTAAAGTATTATGGCACTCCTCTTGTCAGGTTAACACCATGCGTCGGACTATTCATATCGAATCGACTATATAGACGTTTTCATCACAGCAATCACAGTACACATAGCCACAATTCTCCAGTTTTCTTCACAATAATGACGTCACAGTTCTTTACGTTTTCAATGATTACCGCTATTTACAGAGAATTATCTGTAGGGGTAACTCATTAAAATCTTTATTTTTTGTTTGTAATGTTGCTATTCTTTGTCAGACACCACCATCAAGTTTGATGAAAATCCAGCAAATTTAAGGAGGATTATAATGACAGAAAGACAGGCCACCACCCTGATACAGAGAAGAGTAACTTAGTAATGTTATCGTTTACAGCTGCGGTACTTCTTCTATAACTCAGACCGAAGTCGGCCATGAAACATACATCTATAAGCTTAAAACTGACCTGTCCCAAGATGTAGAACAAAAGTACTTCTTGTAAAATTGGTGTCGCAGATAGCAGCAAAAATCAGTTGTCAACAGCTTGTAGAACCTCTCAAAGTTACCTTTGGAACCTGTGTGTTGGAGTGGTCGAAGCCTCATATTCATGTTTGTTGGTGTAGGTGAAGCTCTACAGTCGAAGGAAGATTAATGATTTTACATCTAAATGTACTTTTCAACAATCTAATACACAGTTGATCAACTATATTGCATTTTTGTTGTGTAATCGTTACCATCTACTAAAAGATATGCAACAAACAGGGTAGGTTAGAGCATAATGTGCACTCTGCTCGAGACTTATGATCCAGTGGGTTGTTTGCTTCATTACTTATCAGCGTTTATGATTAATTCGTAAAGTCTTGCATTTAACTCCTTTGAAACAGTTTAATGGATCATCTGTGTAGTGTGCGAAACAACTCTGTCATTATATTGGTAATAAAAATCCCAAAGTCCCTATATAATCGATCAAGTTTATAAGGCCTTAGCCAAAATATGGTGTGTCTCAAGATGTGTGTTCAAGACTTAACTACAAGTGTCTGATACGCATTCCTCGACATATTCTTGGTTGAATAATCTATTCAGGTAGGAACCTAGCTATAGTGGTGATGGTCAACTGTTCCAGATTTTGGAAGAGTCCACCTGAATAGTGCTCTTGTAGCTACGGCAAATTTAGATCTACGAATACATTTAGGTTCTGTGTTTTGGTTGTCTATGATCATCACATCTTTTTTGGTCATTCAGTTTACCTATAATTCACAGTTGAAGCATGAGTAAATACTATACCTGATGGGGATCTCTGAATGGTTAAGTCTCTCTCGATCCCTACGGTGGGGACTTTGAACTCAGCTGTGACGAGGAGGGAGGGAGAAAAAATGACAAGACAGATGCATCTCACGTTACCTTCATTTATTCTCACATATTTTAGTCCGTCGATCCATATAATACATGACGTGTGTGTTGCTACATGATGACAGTGGCTAGACTAACATATGATACAACTACCTTCCAAACACCCTCCTGTCTGACCGTCACTTAAGTCAGTGTCGCCTCTTGGGTGCCCGTGTCACTGTTCAGTATAGCTTCGCTGGGGCACAGTCTTCACTGTCTGGGTTACTAAGTCCTTTGGGCGTCGTCCTTCGGGACATCAGGTCATTAAGAGGTTTTTGGTCCTGTGGGTTACAAAAGGGTCGTCTTTTGAGGGTCGTGAGTCGTCAGGGGTTTTACTGGAAGTCATCATGCTGGGTAACCAGGTCACTGTGAGACAATGTCTTACCAGGACCTTCAGTCACCATGGGCGTCATCGAAAACAACGTCATACAGGAACCCCGGCACCATGAGTCACCTCACGGTGCACGGAGGAGGAGGAGGAGGAAGAGCAGGAGGAAGTCGTCCTATGGAATGCGAGGTCACTGTGATACACGTTGCCTCACGAGAGAGGGCGTTGGCTCACGATAGGCGTCGTCGTGTAGGCAAAATAAGAGTCAGTCTGCGACGTAACAGGGCACCGCACCACTAGGAGTCACACATCTCGTACAGCAAAGGAGGATATCATGGAAGTCATCTCGTATGACACTTAACAAATTCACCTCATGACCACCGTGGAAGTGTCATCACAGGAGACCATCAGGGCACTTTGGAAGTCTGTTCACAAAAGCACTATGGCACCATGAGAGTCGTCTCGTGGGGCGAGTCCTTGCCGCACACACCCATGCAGGCGCTGCCATTCACTAAGGGCGTGATGAAGGTGAGGACACTGACGTCTTTACTCTCGGGTGTGTCCGGGGTGGTGAGGCAGTCACTCGTGTGGTCGGGGAGGTGCTCGTGGCTGCTGGCGCTACGCAGCGTGAATGGGGCGTAAGAGCTCTGCTGTGGCAAGGTGCAGCGGCGGCTCTCCCGAAGGAACTTGGAGAGCCGTTCGAGGCTTCCCTGAGACCCGCCCCACCCGGATCCTTGCCTCAGCAATGACTGGGACATCCGCACTGACAGGATGGCCTCCAGCGTCCTCAGGACGTGTGGCGACGAAGAGTTGAGACTGGCGCTTCGGGCGGGCCGCTCAAAGGCCTTGCATAGTAACGGAGTTTGGCAGTCTGCCTGGTTCTTCCCATCAGTCTGAGTGGCAGACTTGGAGGGCGTTGCGTGGCAGCTGATGAGAGGTAATTCTAGGGACTTTGATCTGTTTGCTGAATGCTCGGGTGTGCCCAGCGGCTGGAGGGGGAGGGAATCTTGCAGCTTGGCCAGAGCTAACCCACGGGACAGGATATCGGGTGAGGGAGAGCCTGTTAAGTTCTCCTCTTCGGTGCGCATCTCCCTGACAGAGACACTAGCATCGGAGTCTAAGGAAGAGATGGAGAGACGCACTCGCTGCTGCCCGATGTAGTAGGAGCGCGCAGCCTCGAACGTCGGCACAGTTAAGAAGTTGGAGACGCTGGCTGGGGAGTGGGAACCCACGGGCGAGGTATCACTGGGCGGCTTGACAGCGTCTATGGGGCGTCGCAGTCGCGTAGGCGAGGGCGTTCCGTCCTCTAAGGGATGCCAAGACATGTCGGAGGACCTCCTCACTAGCTTGGGCGGGCTGGTCTGGTCCTGTAGGAGGTAGTCTGACATACGGCGTTGCAGGGACTTCTGCAGTATGGGCATGGCCAGTGTGGAGGAGATGGATGGTCGGCGGGAATTGGTCGCCGAGGGGATTCGAGCCTGAATCTCGTGTTTGACCTCTGTTTTATACAGCTTCTTCCTGAGATAGTTTCTAAACGCTTTGCGGATATTCTTACACTTAACTCCGTATATAAAAGAATTCACAAGAGGGGAAATGAGTAACAAGGTGATCCCCAAGAGTCCCCAGTACTGATTAGCTCGTCTGCCTTGCAAGGACTCCCAGATGACTGTCCCAAAGAAAGGGTAATAACACACTACAAATGCCACGATTTGCTCTAATACTGTCCACACTGACTTTCTCTTTTTCTTTGGGATATCGAACGGGTTCTTTTGGTGGGTGACTGTGGCCTGTGCCGACATCATGACTTCAAATATGGCTGAGAAGATGCGGTGTTGGTGATGACGTGCGATCATGATGATCCGGCTGTTGACGATGAGGAGGATGGTAAAGGGGAGGATGATGCAGAGCGTCGTGAGTGTCCAGGTGTATACGGTGGCATCGGTACGATGCCAGACGGGTAGGCAGACGCCCTGTGAGAAGGTGTAGGCGTAGGTGCCCATGAGGGGTGGTGAGGCCAGGGCCAGACTCAGCAGCCAAGCCAGGCAGGAGAAGGCGGCCACTCGGTGCCGCGTCACGATCTGGTTGTAGCGCAAGGGCGTCGCGATGGCGCAGTACTTGTCGCAGTGGAGGCCCACTACCACCCACACCGCCACCGTGTGCAGCATCACCAGCAGGAACCCGTACACGCGACACAGAGCATCACTACCCCAGATGTCGGGCTCGACCGCGTCGGGAACGCTGTCGTTGGGCGAGGCGGAGGAGGGCGTCGCAACGCTGGTGTTGCGAGTCAGGTTTTCAAGGTCCCGTGAGGCCAACCAGGAGTACGCGTGTTGTGGAGGAGGGAGTGACCCCAGCGTGAGGTTGTCGGTGGCGTTGGTGGGGCCACCCCAGGGAACCTCGGGGTAAGGTGGGGTTGGGGCGTCTGGCACCTCCTCTAGGCTCAGGTCGTCGTGGAGAAACCAGCGACCCTGCGGAAGACGACAGGAGTGAGGCCTCTCATTCGATCACATTAACTCGTACCTCTGAACGACAATTACTGCTTGCTCTGACCGCCGAACATGCCACGTCTAACTCTGGCAGAACTATCGTACTGAACAGTGTTGATAATGAGGACATGAATAAGAAAATAAGGAAGATAAAGACTTGTATTGGATGAGGTTAAATGGATGCACTGACGTGTCCAAATGACTGCCGAAGGTTATCTCCGGTATATGCAATAACATAACCTTCCAAAGACATGGTGTCTATTGTATGAGGGAGAGAACATGGTGGCTCATACGTATGAAGTAGAACACAATGTCACTCCTATATGAAGAACAGAATGTCTCACCTGTATGAAGGAGCGAGAGATGTGTGTCTCACCTGTATGAAGGAGCGAGAACTGTGTGTCTCACCTGTATGAAGGAGCGAGAAATGTGTGTCTCACCTGTATGAAGGAGCGAGAGAACTGTGTGTCTCACCTGTATGAAGGAGGGCGTGGAGAAGATGATGAAGAGCAGGGATAGCAAGACGCCCGTCACCATGAGCTGCAGATGCAGGAGGCACGTGCTGTTCTTGTACTGCAACACGGGACCAAAACACAACAATCATGATCACTTCAAAGCCACTGATAAAATAATCCAATGGAATATATACCTTTTTATAATTACATTTGAATGAGGGAAAAGGTTAGGTATATTTTTTTTGTAATTACACTGTACACTCTGGATAAGGAAAATCTATCCGTACTTTACATCTATAACCAATAAAAAAGTAAGGGTAAATTCATGACTGAATGTATTTTACACACATAAGTAACGAAAGAGTAAAGGTCAATTCATTTAAGTAAACACTTACGTCTATGACTGTTTCTCAGACTTACTGAAAAACGAAGCGAGACTCAGTACAGCGAGCTGGGACGAACAGGAGCCTAAGCTTAGTGAGAGAGAGACACACACACTTACGTTCTTCACGTCATGTGGGTCAGAGAACCTGACCTGCGTCGAACTGGAGAGACGTGGGAACTCTGAGGGTCTGCACCTAGAGAGGGTAGGTTGAGTTAGCTCGGGCACCCATATACAGAGGAGGACTCAACCAGTCCAGCAGGAAGGAGAGGAGTGGTAGACTGGCTGACAGACTGATACGAGCGCCAGTCATGATCTATCTTGATCAAAGAGGTCACTAAGGTGCTCTTCACGTAAGTGTGTATTTTCTCGTTAAGACACATGCGTGAAAAAAAAAAAAGAATGCCTCGAAGTTCTCGAAATGTAACCAGCGCCATCTTCAGTTCTGGGCTATCATAATTAGGAAATACAAACTTCGGTCGTGTGTGTGACACAGGAAAGAGAGACACTGGCCTCCTATTGGTTGCCCTTGGTGAAAAACGAAGGCTTATTCCTGATAACTGATTTTTAGCAGGTAACACAGACTCTCATACGGTAACTGTCTTTGACAGGTAACACAGACTGTCATACGGTAACTGTCTTTGACAGGTAACACAGACTGTCATACGGTAACTGTCTTTGACAGGAAACACAGACAGTCATTAAGTAAGTGTCTTCGAAAGGACACACAGACAGTCAAGTGTCCTTGACAGGAAACACAGACTGTCTTACGGTAACTGTCTATGACTGGAAAAATATAAGAGTGGCTCCTGGTCACTAACCATCATCTTCAGTAATCGGTAACAGCTCCCACGTACACTTGGAGCCAGACAATGACCTTAATGGGCCCCCTCAATTCCCGGCGCATTTGGAGCCAGACAATGAGTGACCTTAATACACCCCCAACATCCAATTCACACAGACGAGGGCTCGGGCGACACAGGTGAATTGCTGATGAAGTCAATCCATCTGGAATGCGGGTGGAACACGGAGGGGTAACACGGAGGGGTAACACGGAGGGGCCAAACGGGCAGCTCTGTAATTGAGCACAGGATTCCTCCTCAGGTATCACAAATGACAAAGGTATGATGACAGGTACGATGGTGAAGCTTCGTTACTCTCTGACGAGGGAGGGAATACCTAATCGTGGCACTCGAGCTCGTGGAAGGGCCTCCGATCCTATATATATACATATATAGCTTCGTCTCTTCGATGTATATCAACTGACTGTTATAGTTCTCTCTCGTGTCTCCCCTGATGATGTGATTATGACACGAAAGTGCACTTGGGAACTTATTGTGTTTCATTTTTCCCCGTGGACTCATAGGAATATATATATATATATATATATATATATATATATATATATATATATATATATATATATATATATATATATTCTTCTAGAAAGAAAATGCGACATCAAAAGATGAAGAAGTCATTTCTGAAATTCTTTCCTTGACTGAAGACGTCAGAAACAGCATCCTGGATATATCCCCAGTCCCTTGTGAGGAGGGTTCTTTACGATGCTGTCTGGACGTCAGAGGAGCAGGAGGAGGAGGAAGGGTTCGTCCATTCGAACAGCTTCCCTCATCAACTTGGAAACCTGACGTAGATTCAAAGTAACAACACACACAAGGAAGAAACTAATCTATGTGTCACAGTCGCATAAACGGTTCAGGTAGAGACACATCCACATTTTATACGAAGATGTGATGTTAAATCTTCCAGTGGGAGGGGGAAAATGATCCTTGTAAAACTGGAGACGGGCCAAGCGGCGCTGAGAGAGAGAAGAAATACGAACTTCCTGTCGAAAGGGAGACTCATGAGTATATCCACTGACTGTTATAGTTCTCTCTTGTGTCTCCCCTGATGATGTGATTACTGCACGAAAGTGCACTTGGGAACTTGTCGTCTTTCTTTTTCCCCGTGGACTCATAGGAATATATATATTATATATATATATATATATATATATATATATATATATATATATATATATATATATATATATATATATATATATATATATATATATTAGATACGTAATTAGTGGGTATCTGTCGGCTTGGGAAAGCGTAATGAGATAGTTTCTATGATTATTACAATTATAAATGCTTTTCATTAGGTCATATTTCGTATTCAAACTTAAAAAAACGTTTTTTGGGCGAAAAAAAAAAAGATTTCCCTGAACTATTTATTAGCTGCAGTTTTTGGTATTTTTGCGAGGGTAATATATTTGCTTGGAAACCTCAGTATAAGGACTAAATTTTTTGCTGGGGTTGAAATATATGATGGGGGAATGTTAGGACCTGAATATCAGTAATTAACGGTTACGCAATTAGAAGATCCTGTGATTGCTGGCAACCCAAGGGTGGGTCGGTTTGATAACTGTTTCTTTCCCTACACCTCGAAGCTTTGGAACTCTCTCTAACCTCTCGCGTGTTTCCCCGGTAACTATGACCTGGCACACCTTGTGAGTGAATCTGTCCAAGTGGAAGGAGTCCATGACACGATTTCAAAACCTGGTCTCTCTCACCTGCGTGAAGAACGACGCGTCTCACAACTGGACGCGGGAGGAGTGGCGTCCGTTCCAATCTGGCGACCCATGCAGGATGATTTTTGGACGATGCTAACTCGTTACGATGCTTGTTGGTAGTAATAACTGCCTGTTAATGGTCTTACCTGCTTGTCAGAAGGCGTAGCTGCTTGTTACGCGGGTCGTAGCGCTGCCCTCCACTCCCTCATGTGGGTTCGTACCTGTCGTAGCGCTGCCCTCCCTCCCTCTTTACCTCACGCGAGTCGTACCTGCTTGCTGGTGAGGATGATGAAGAGGATGAAGGCGCTGGAGAGGAACGCGAGCACCAGGGCAGCGGTGAGCGCCACGCCGAGCACCACAATGAGCATGGTGAGCAGGGCGCCCTCACCACCGCTGCTCCCCTGATGGACACCACCTCCGCGCCGCCGCCCCGCCGCTCACCATCGTCTGTGGCCACCGTTCACCACACCCTCGCCACCACGGCGCGCATGACCTGCCCCCCACACCGTCCAAGTCACCAGCAGTACACACGCCCGCGCGCGCGCGCACACACACTCACACCTGCCGAGCCTCTGGCCACTTCCTTACCCCTGCTTGTCCGCCATCTCGGCACACACACACACACACACACACACCTGCGGGACAAGATAATGCTGTACTCACAGTATGTAACTACAGAGGTGGAGTGATATACTAAGTGCATATAATATGTAATATATAATAACATATAACAAATCTACCTCGTATGAAGTATATTCATTCATATATGAAATCTATTCTAGTAATATTCTTTTCCACATTAATCAAAGTAAATGTCAATTATCTTTATTTACCTTTTCTCTTATTTTTTTTGAACTGATTAGCTTTACAGCCTAGGCGAGGCAGCATCAGGAACAGACGACTGAAGCCTCTGAGGAAAAATATCCTCGCTTGGTTCCTTCTTTGGTTCCTACTTTAAAAGGTGATAAGAGAGGAAGGGAGGATTTCCAGCTTCACCCACATTAATCCCTCTAACCATCCACTTTATCAGCTTATTTCCAACAGCACCAACACCATGGAGGAAGTCCTCATCCACCTCAACACCATGGAGGAAGTCCTCATCCACCCCAACAGCATGGAGGAAGTCCTCATCCACTCCAACAGCATGGAGGAAGTTCTCATCCACTCCAACAGCATGGAGGAAGTTCTCATCCACTCCAACAGCATGGAGGAAGTCCTCACCCACCCCAACAGCATAGAGGAAGTCCTCATCCACTCTGACGGCTGTGCTCCCACGGACAACCTACACGATAGGGCCTAGCTGCAGCTAAAATTCGGTCCTGCATACCTACGCTAAGGCGAGAGAAGGACAGTGCGAGTGAAGGGATAAGCCAGAGGACAACACATGATCCAGAGATCGAGCAGCTCATTTTTCTTCGAGTGAGAGTAATGGCTGAGAGGCCGTTGTTGTGGCGGTGGTGGTATTAGCTCAGGGAACCCACTCGAACCAACCCTTGAATGAGATGGTGTGTCATTGAAGACATATGGCTATTTATATGATCACTCCGGCTTAACGAGAGAGAGAGAGAGAGAGAGAGAGAGAGAGAGAGAGAGAGAGAGAGAGAGAGAGAGAGAGAGAGAGAGAGAGAGAGAGCAGTCAAACGAGCGTTTCTCTCATCGTCCGATGGCCACCAAGAGGGATACCCCCAGCTGTCTTAATGACCCATTCAATACCGTAAGATTAAGACGGGAGGCGAGGGAGGGAAGAGGCACCCCTGCAGAGCTGAGCTGAACGGTCTTGCAAGGAGCCGTCACCAGTCGGATGGCTAGAACGACACGGTCGTCTGATGAATAGACCAATCAGCAGCAGCGAAGGACACCCCCTCGCGGTGACGTAGGCGGTGGTGTCAATTCTACCTGTCTAATGGAGGAATTGACCGACCGTGGCTGTATGACGAGTGGTGCAAAGCTTTTCGCCCCTCAGACGTGGCACCACCGCTTGCCTCTGCCTGGTGAATGTTGTGGCAGAGTCACCGGGTAGATGATGTCTGTATTTCCCTTATGATAGTATCAGAGCACAGTCTTGGTATGGACTGTGGTATATGGTATTGGATAGCACTGACATTAAGACAAAGGATAAGGCAGAGGACTCATGCAGGAACCAGATCCACATAAGGGGCCTAGATCGCATGATATTTTGAAGCTTGTTCTCAGGCAATGTGCAAAGAACCTCTTGACGTGGTTTCAAACATGTCTTTTTTTCAGCCTCTCAACAGGAAAAGAAGCTACGCAGTCAGAGTGGCAGAAGAGAGCAAATACAACATTCATTTTCAAGAAACGTGAAAGCAAAATCGTCCTGAATGGCTGAAGTGTTGCTTCAATAAGAAAGGTTTGCAAGGTTATCTATCACGTATGTGTGTGTAAACTGATAATCCTTATCATTACGGATACAGGGAGCTTGTGTAGCAGGTTTCTATTGAAATTATTGATAATTTGCCCTATAGACATCCCTTGCAGGAACTAGTGGGAAGTAAATCAAAGAAGAAGTTGAAAAAAAAGGGAAATTCTGGTGAAGGTAAGATTGGCGGAGACTAAACCCAGCAGCTGAGTCTCTTGGGCTGGAGGGTTAGTTTGGGCTGTGGTCGGAGGCCGGTTTGGGAGTCGGGGTGAGCAGGGAACGAAACCAACCTGTGGGAAGCCCTTAGCTTCTCCCCGTCGTTGGAGAAAAGATCGACTGTCGGATCTCCACCCGTGTTTTGGATGGTGCTGGACGAACGTACGTCTTGAGCAGGAGGAGGATGAGCAGCGCGTATGGTGAGGACGTCCACTGTCTGTATCGCATCGAAGTAGATAGCCCGACCCTTCCCGCTGGGTCTGTCTCGTGTTGTTGGCGTGTCGTTGCAAACTTGGTGCATCTTGCGAGAGTGTGCCACTGCGGTTGAGGGGCGGTGGCTCCTGGATGGTCCGTTGTTTTTTGGTGTGGAGGACTTCACAACCTACCTTCTTGAGAGGCGAGGTCATGACGCCCTGGTCCGAGAGCCCTGGAGGAGGGAATCTGGCTCAAGTGGTGACTGTGGTTGGTCCGCGGTAAAGTTCCGGGGCTTCATGATCCTGTAGACGTTTACCAACTTGGGCTGACGGTCGAGGTGTCGCGTGTGGCCGAGGTGTCGCATGTGTGGCCCCCCCCGGAGCTGCTGAAGACGATGGTGTGGAGTGGCCTTGTCTTGTGAGCGAACGACACCGTCTCTTTTATTTTTCCTCTTTCCAGTGGTGACTGGGCGTATATCTCTTCACGGTGGCGTGAAGGTTCTGCTGCTGCGGACTGGTTTTGAGGATATAGGTGAGGAAAAGGGCGATTCTGGTGACAGACAGGTGTTCTGGGTGATTAACACACACACACACACACACACACACACACACACCAATAATGAAAACAGGTTGTATTTTAGAAAACGGTAAGTAACCACAGCAGCCAGGCAGTGTTTTGGAAACATACAACAGAGCAACAAATGACTTATAGTAAGACGAGAGGAAGAGAAAACTCATGAGAGCACTCACTGAACACCTGAGACAGTTCTATGAAGATTAGGATCAAATCTTTATTTACGGAGCGAGTAACTAATGACAGAACTGGTATGAAAGGAATAATGAAGTGGAGAAGGATAGATAGTCATAAGGAGTTGGATTCTAAATTTCAAACCTCAAATGGTTGAAGATGTACACCGTCTCTCTATGCCAACTGAGAGACCAGACCAGACTATGGAAAGCATAAAGGCACGAGACGAAGAGTATGTGGAATCATGAAGGACATAGACCTATCTATGTGGACCCGATGATCTTCCTGATATCTAGTCACGTCATACCAAAGGAACGTGCTGGAGCCATCTTCTGAAGGGGACACTATAAAGATGAGGGATCACTTCGAAGAGTGGAAAAAAAAGAAAGAAAACAAATGTCGTGCCAATTTCTAAGAAGGTCGACAGAAAAATTACCCAAATGTAAAGGCCAGCATTGATTCGAACAGTGAAAGGATTTGTGTGGAGAGACGAGTTGATAAAT
>NC_092237.1:9049800-9074800 GCF_036320965.1 Panulirus ornatus
GGTGGGTTGTTAGCCATGTGGGGTGGAAGCTAGGTGGGTTGTTTGCCAGGTGGGGTGGCAGCCAGGTAGGGTGGTGGCCAGGTAGGGTGGTGGCCAGGTGTGAGTGGATAGTGTAGGTGGCAGGTATGGGCGGCTCTATGGTGGGTGGCAGGTATGGGCGGCTCTATGGTGGGTGGCAGGGTATATATGGTGGTCGGGTCTGGCGTGCCTCCCGCTGACGTTCGCATCTCAGTTCGGTAATTGCCACTTCAACCACCAATCACAGAGCAGGAAACGATCTCCGGCAGGAGGAGGAGGAGGAGGAGAGGGAGAGGGCGGAGTTGGGGGACTGTCTGGTGTGTGTGTGTGGGCAGCTGAGAGAGAGAGAGAGAGAGAGAGAGAGAGAGAGAGAGAGAGAGAGAGAGAGAGAGAGAGAGAGAGAGAGAGAGAGAGAGAGAGAGAGAGAGAGAGAGTTTCATCCCTTCAATTACATGGCTGTACTTCAAATGTACCAGCAATTAAATCAAGCCTTGTTAGGATTTAAGCTTCCTTTCACCGCTCTGTTACAGCCCCCATGAAAGTACCTCCCTCATTCCCTCTCCCACAGACACGGGACGCACAGACAATCATTCACAGACACACGACGGGAGGCACAGGAGTCTCTCACAGACATGCCAGGAGCCACAGACACTTCAGGGGGCCACAGACAGTTACACACAGACACTTCAGGAGCCACAGACATTTCAGGGGGCCACAGACAGTTACATACAGACACTTCAGGAGCCACAGACACTTCAGGGGCCACAGACACTTCAGGGGGCCACAGACAGTTACACACAGACACTTCAGGAGCCACAGACAGCTACACACAGACACTTTAGGGGAACCACAGGCAGTTGCACACAGACACTTCAGGAGCCACAGACACTTCAGAGGCCACAGGCACTTCATGGGCCACAGACACTTCAGGGGCCACAGGCTGTTACATACAGACAGTCCAAGACCAAAAGGCAGACCCTTACACACATCAGAGGATCTACAGACAAACAGATGTCGTTGATTTCAGTTAAACGACCAATTCCCTCAGGAAGAAGAGACATAATGTCACATATAATAACTTTTTATCCCTGGGGATAGGGGAGAAAGAACACTTCCCACGTATTCCCTGCGAGTCGTAGAAGGCGACTAAAAGGGGAGGGAGCCGGGGGCTGGAAATCCTCCACTCTCGTTTTTTTTTTTTTTTTTTTAATTTTCCAAAAGAAGGAACAGAGAAGAGGGCCAGGTGAGGATATTCCCTCAAAGGCCCAGTCCTCTGCTCTTAACGCTACCTCGCTAATGCGGGAAATGGCGAATAGTTTGCTTAATATAGGACCGAAATAAAAGACGGGGGGGTCGTCTTGCTGGCCAAAGGAAGGTGTCGTAACATTCCTTAGTTGCGACTTCTAATGACTTCGAAAAGTCTCGGGGTTTTAGTTGGTCAGACGTGTAGAGTAAGGTCTTGTAACTTCATGGTTCTCACAGTCTGCAACAGCGGGATTGATCTACGGGGGGGTTAATGATACGACCAATCCCACTGATTCGTGTACCCAATCCCACTGATTCGTGTACCCAATCACCAACCACACTGGAGGAATCACCAATTATCGAGGACTACGTGAATGGCAGTACACCGTTACGAAGAGGAGGCTCTGGTGTGTGTGTGTGTGTGTGTGTGTGTGTGTGTGTGTGTGTGTGTGTGTGTGGGAAGGCCCCCCAGTGGGTCATGGGTCGACCACCTATACACAGGCCTGACCAAGCGTGCGTGGGTTTGGGTTCCCTACACACGCCTCCTCTTCCTGCCAGTTTAGCTGTCTCCCAGGGGCTATATACAAACCCCATCAACCTCCAGCTAATCTAAATGAGAACCATCGTCTTATCTTATCATGAGAACCATCGTCTCATCTCTCATCATGAGCGCCGGAAAGAAAACGGGATTGGGCATCACGGGACGTGGGTGGACGACCGCCAATAGGATCATACAGACCTTAATCCTGTCATTAGACACAAGTTTAATCGAGCATCTCTTTATTTCAAGAGATGGTAATTGCGCTGTGTTCAAGCTTTGGGGTCATCTTAATACATACACACACACACACATCCACCTACACACACACACACACATATATATACATACATATATATCCCTGGGGATAGGGAAGAAAGAATACTTCCCACGTATTCCCTGCGTGTCGTAGAAGGCGACTAAAAGGGAAGGGAGCGTGGGGGCTGGAAATCCTCCCCTCTGTTTTTTTTTTTTTTTTCTTCCAAAAGAAGGAACAGAGAAGAGGGCCAGGTGAGGATATTCCCTCAAAGATCCAGTCCTCTGTTCTTAACGCTACCTCGCTAACGCGGGAAATGGCGAATAGTTTGAAAGAAAGAAAGAAAAGATATATATATATATATATATATATATATATATATATATATATATATATATATATATATATATATATATATATATATATTCTTTTTTTCTTTCACACTATTCGCCATTTCCCGCGTTAGCGTTAAGAACAGAGGACTGGATCTTTGACGGAATATCCTCACCTGGCTCCCTTCTCTGTTCCTTCTTTTGGAAAAAAAAAAAAAAACACGAGAGGGGAGGATTTCCAGCCCCCCGCTCCCTCCCCTTTTAGTCGCCTTCTACGACACGCAGGGAATACGTGGGAAGTACTCTTTCTCCCTATCCCCAGGGATAATATATATATATATATATATATATATATATATATATATATATATATATATATATATATATATATATATATATGCTTGAGTATTTGGAGGCTTAGTGGCGATGGCACAGTGAACCAGCACTTCAGTGGGTGTCAAGTTCCCCTCTTTAGCCGAGACTGCTGTCTCTTCTCTCTCTCTCTCCTCCTCTGCCACCTTCCACACGTCAAAATAGGCAGTAAACGGACCCTCTTAACTCGCCTTAGGGGGAGGGAACCAGCCACTCGTGTAAGCCGGGTGGTCTATTCTCGGAGCCAAACCCAAGATTACTACCTCAGAGAGAGAGAGAGAGAGAGAGAGAGAGAGAGAGAGAGAGAGAGAGAGAGAGAGAGAGAGAGAGAGAGAGAGAGAACAGCACTACAGGGAAAACCCGTGCGTACATATGGCGTTCTGGCCCTGATTACAGTATTGATGCTTGATATTACTGTATGATTTATATCCCTGTCGTGATATATATATATATATATATATATATATATATATATATATATATATATATATATATATATATATATATATATATATATGCTTTTAAATACCTTCTATTAATGTTACATCAGAACTATCTATCCTGTGTCTTGCGTACGCTGAACATCGCACGGAAATCTTTTATATATTGCCATGGGTTCTCTCGTTCATGACCACCACAAAACATGACACACACACACACACACACGCTTGTGTTCTTCTGGGAAGTGAGGAGAGTCTTCTGGTGAGACCGCCTTCCCATTCCAGCGCTCGACCAATACTTGGGTATTACCACAATGGCCACAAAAGGCTGGGTGACTGGCAGCGAGCGACAGCGGGAATGAGCGCCAGTGGTGGTGATGACACACCACCACTCCCATTCTCCTCACTCCTCCCTCCCTCCCTCCTTGCCTAGCCTCCCTTCGCCTTGCCGGACGGACACCTGTTGGCCGTGTTGAAGGCTGAGGGCACGTGAGCACCTGCAGCTGTGTTGAATCTTGAAGAGGAGTATTGTGAGAGAGCGAGGGAGGGAGAGATTACGGTGCTGCGCTGGCCTAGTCTCTGACGTAGATATGTGCGTAGAATCTCTTTCACCATCCTGTGCGACACGATTGATCCAGTCCATCCTCAACTAATGCCAGTTCTTCCACCCCTCTCCGATCGCCTGGGAACCTCAACTACTCCTTATCTTCACAATGAGGCAAAGATCCTCCCAGCACAACCGTACCTTAGCATGATAACATGCTCGGCACACAGTGCTATGCAACAACATTAAACCCTCCCCTCCTCTCCCTTCCTTACTAACCACCAACTTCCCCCAAGTGGAACCAAAAACCTCACCCCTGCCTCACACTTCAACGGCTTCCATTCACAGATCTCCCCACCCACGACAGAAAAAAAACCCAACATAACAGTGATGCAACACATGTACAAAGTGAAATGACCTAACAGTGACACAACACAGTGAAGTGATCTAAGAAGCACCCTAAACAACCGCCCTCCCATCCCAGTCTTGGACATCTGCTATCTGGACGTCTATACGCACGTCTGAAACCACACTCCCCAGACACATGCGAGTCACACTTTCTTCCCGTCTGCGCACTGTACATCATCCCCCCTTCCCTAAACACGCCCATTCCATACATCCCAGGACCCTTCATGGCCACGGGGCAAGTATCGAGGTGAATCAAACTCACTGCTCAGCTACGAGTACACCATCGAAGTCAAATGGTTCTTGAAAAACAAAACGGGAAAATAAAATAGCAAGAGAAAGCCAAGAGATACGTTTCTACATAACAAATTTCCTGAAATATTTTGCCAAAACTATATATATATATATATATATATATATATATATATATATATATATATATATATATATATATATACTGTCTTGGACAATCGCATGTTTACCAAATGGCGTCCTAGCTTCGTCTCTTCGATGTATATCAACTGACTGTTACATTTCTCTCGCGTCTCCCCTGATGACGTGATTATTACACGAAAGTGCACTTGGGAACTTATCGTGTTTCATTTTCCCCGTGGACTCATAGGAATATATATATATATATATATATATATATATATATATATATATATATATATATATATATATATATAGAAAAGGTGGAGGAAGGGTGGGAGGAAGGGGAGATAATCGAACAGAAGTGGGCCAGAATTACGGGACGGCAGGCCAGATTACGACGCACTTTTACCCTCCCTAATCCTCACAAATACCAACATAGGATTTATGGTATGTGTGCCGCGGGCCAGCCCGGGAGAGAAGGGGTGGGGTGAGGAGGGAGGAGGTGGTTGGGGAGGGTCGGAAGAGGGGAAAGGGGAGGGGTTGAGGTGCATCATGGAAGGTTAGGTTCGTGAACTTACTTGGCTCAGCAGACCGTTTTCTGCTCCGCATATATGCCATGAGGTAGTGTTAAGTGCTCAGTGTTTTAAGTGTTAAGTGTTGGGTATTGGGTCTCGTGTGTTAGGTGCTGTGGGATGGCTCTGTGTGTGTGTGTGTGTGTGTGTGTGTGTGTGTGTGTGTGTGTGTGTGTGTTATATGGTAAGGGATTATAGAAATGATAAGTGCTGAGGAGTGATTGCGTTGTGTTGAAGAATGGCCCTTGTTAAGTGTCCGAAGAAGGGCCATTGTTAAGCGTCGTTGAGGGGAGGAGGAGGAGGAGGAGGAGGAGGAGGAGGAGGAGGAGGAGGAGGAGGAGGAGGAAGAGGAGGAGGAGGAGGAGGAGGAGGAGGAGGAGGAGGAGGAGGAGGAGGAGGAGGAAGAGGAGGAGGAAGAGGAGGAGGAGGAGGAGGAGGAGGAGGAGGAGGAGGGAGGTTGGAACCTTGCATTTCAGAGCTGAAGTAACACTTGAAGTAACACCTGGGGTAACACCTAGAGTAACAACGTGACAAACCTAAATAACTACAAGACATTAGTCATCCGTCACCATATCTCTCTGGCTGGCCAAGACGCTCCTCTTAACCGGGGTAACGGAGTGGTGACAGAAACACCACTCTATACGTGGTACCCACGGTTCGAAACCCTGATCCCCGTGGCGTGTGTTACCGAACAGGTGTGACATGGGTTGATGACCCTATTGTCTGAGGACGACTTTTGCTTCGTTCCAATGCTGGCCATCTTGCCTCCCTCCCTCCAAGCTTGCTTGGTTCGCTGGCATGTTGACAGCCAGCGGCAGTGTGTCAGCGAGGCGGGCCAGAAATATACACTTGGTCAGCGACCATTTATTGGGCGGGAGGAACAACGGAAAATGACGAGGGAGGGAGAGAGAGAGAGAGAGAGAGAGAGAGAGAGAGAGAGAGAGAGAGAGAGAGAGAGAGAGAGAGAGAGAGAGAGAGAGAGAGAGAGAGGAAGCCCGTGGGGGTGGAGGGTGGCGTGGAGGTGGTTCTCTGGACGTGAAGATGGAACAGGAGGGGACATGGAGGGGAGAGAGAGAGTGGAGATGGAACGGGAGGGGACATGGAGGGGAGAGAGAGAGTAGAGATGGAATGGGAGGGGACATGGAGGGGAGAGAGAGAGTGGAGATGGAACGGGAGGGGACATGGAGGGGAGAGAGAGAGAGGAGGTTTGGTAGTGCTGGTGGGTGGAACAGGAGACGGGATGGATGGAAGATGTTGACGTTCATCCATTGTGGGTGTGTATATATATATATATATATATATATATATATATATATATATATATATATATATATATATATATATATATATAGTGATAAAAGAGGAGTCGTAAAAACGCCTAATATTCTTTCAAGGACGAATTTGTGGTCCAGACGACCACTCCACAGCGTCCCCTTTCACGACGCTGGGACCAGGGTCACGTCCACACCACCCCAGCCTTTGAGGAGGTGAGTGACAGCAGCATCATTAATGACCACCTCCTCCTCCTCCTCCTCTCTCCTTCCTCCGACACACTGACTCTGGTGGCGCCTCCTCACCGAACGCTTCGGATCTGTTTTTCGACTAATGATGTCAGTCGAGGAGCATTATCAATTAAGATTAAATCAAGTGTAATCTGATCAGAGACGTGACCTCTCGAGGGGTGAGATTAATTGAGATGCAGGTGTGTGATTAATCTTTTCTTTTTCTCCTCGTTAATATGAATGATTTTTTTTGACATGGCACACACACGTCCGGGGTCCTGACTGTGTCATGGGTCTGTTCGATGTGAGAATTATACATCAGAATTTATATTCAGGGATATTTTATTAGTTTCATGGAAGTCTATTTCTAACAACGATATTAACTAGATATTTCTTTTTTTTGTGAGAGAGAGAGAGAGAGGTGTCGCAAATTACCGAGGTGGATAAATCTATATCGTAAATCTATATATATATATATATGTGTGGGTACATGTGGATTTTCTTACGTGCTTACCTACATACCTACATTCTTCCCTTCCTTCCTACCTATCTACCTACATTCTTCCCTTCCTTCCTACCTATCTACCTACATTCTTCCCTTCCTTCCTACCTATCTACCTACATTCTTCCCTTCCTACGTCCACCCTACATACGTACCGTCCTCTAAACCTCCCTAATACCAAACCTTCCTCCCCACCTACCTAAGCACCTATTTCCCTCCTTCGCTGCCTCTCTCTGCTCACTGCCTCCGACCTTCCTCACCCTCTACCTACCTACCAACCTCCCTCTCTACCTACCTACCACCCTCCCTCTCTACCTACCTACCACCCTCCCTACCTACCTACTACCATCCTCCCTCCTGCCTACCTACAATGTATCATTGCCATAAGTCTATTTCTAATTCCACCTTCAAGATGACCCTCTCACGATATCTTGTCGACAACAGGGGGTAGGATTTTACCCCACTGAAAGTGTGGCTCTCTCTTCTCAGGGGCTGTCTGCTGCGTGTGTCCTGAGAGAGAGAGAGAGAGAGAGAGAGAGAGAGAGAGAGAGAGAGAGAGAGAGAGAGAGAGAGAGAGAGAGAGAGAGAGAGAGAGAGAGAGAGAGAAGGGCCCCCGATCCAATCCACTCAGGCAAAACCCAGACGTCGACCAGAGAAACAGCAAGGTCTGAGGCACGAGAGAGGGAGGAGGAGGGGGGAGACACTCACTGGAGTGGGCCAGAGAGAAACACTCGTTCCAAATATATATATAACTCGTGACTGGTGAACAGGTGCAAGAACGCCGTAACCCACACCTATCGTGTCATGGTGACGCAGCACTACGTCTGAGAAGGTTGGAATCACCTCCCGCGTAAATCACGGAAACCTCCGCCACTTGAGTATCCGAACGAAACCTGATATCAGGCAGACGAGAGATAGTGAAGTGATGATAAAGCTATGACGAGCATATGAGCAACTCCAGTCTTTAAGAAAAGCATCGAGTGTAATAGAAAATACATATATATATTGCAAGTGTTTCTTTAAACTTTTCCTTACTTGCTTGGCGAACGAAAGGGAAAAAAAAGAAGAGAAAGCGACAGAGGAATTCTAGCGAGATGTTGAAGGAGGTGGAAGTGTATCAAGAACAGACCCTCGTCGTTGAAGAGTTTTGCTAATAAACAGGATACCACCCAATATTGATCGCTAGGGAAAAAAACCCCAAAAAAACTGATTAAGAAAACTGTGTCTCGTCTTCATTCCAAAGCGTAGAGTCTGTTGTTAAAATAGGAGACTTTCCAGGCCACGTTTGCCCTTGTCAACAAACATAATTTCTTTTTAACAGATCTATTTTGTACGTATATTGAGGGTCGACCCTGCGTTACTGTAATGTGGGACACGAAGTCCGTAGACTTGAGTTAGTGAAACGTGCGTTCTTAAAACCCTAGAGTTTATCGTCTCCTTAAGCTACACGTAGTTTGGAATCACCGAGGATGGCGAACCCCTCTCTAGGTTGGCTCGCCTTAGGAACCATGAGGACCTGGGTCATGTCTATCGGGAAATTATGAAGCTCGTATGACAATGAATTCATGTTCCATGTTTGGTGGCACTGTCATCCCATGTCATATCTCTCTCTCGCTGACATTTTACGTGAGTCAGACACCCACCACAATGAAAATTCTTAATCTCATTTTCCCTATTGCCTGCAACGAGGTTTAAAGGGGCGAAGGTAATGTTTTGAACCTGGAATGCCATCATATGAAGCTTGTGAACGTGACACGCCACAATATGAAGCTTGTGAACCTGACGTACCACAATATGAAGCTTGTGAACCTGATGTACCACAATATGAAGCTTGTGAACATGACGTACCACAATATGAAGCTTGTGAACCTGACGTACCACAATATGAAGCTTGTGAACCTGACGTACCACGATATGAAGCTTGTGAACCTGACGTACCACAATATGAAGCTTGTGAACCTGACGTACCACAATATGAAGCTTGTGAACCTGACGTACCACAATATGAAGCTTGTGAACCTGACGTAACACAATATGAAGCTTCTGAGCCTGACGTACCACAATATGAAGCTTGTGAACCTGACGTACCACAATATGAAGCTTGTGAACCTGACGTACCACAATATGAAGCTTGTGAACCTGAAGTACCACAATATGAAGCTTGTGAACCTGACGTACCACAATATGAAGCTTCTGAACCTGACGTACCACAATATGAAGCTTGTGAACCTGACGTACCACAATATGAAGCTTGTGAACCTGACGTACCACAATATGAAGCTTCTGAACCTGACGTACCACAATATGAAGCTTGTGAACCTGACGTACCACAATATGAAGCTTGTGAACCTGACGTACCACAATATGAAGCTTCTGAACCTGACGTACCACAACCTGACGTACCACAATATGAAGCTTGTGAACCTGAAGTACCACGATATGAAGCTTGTGAACCTGATGCGCTCCAATATGAAGCTTCTGAAACCCAGCACGTCACAATCATAAACACAAACCTGGTCCGCCTCTCTTAAGTTCTCCTCCTCCGTCACCCGATAGTCATATTCGACAGCTCTGGCGAAGCCTTAATGAAAACAGGAGACGCCCCCCTGCTCGAAACACATCGAATTTTGATTAGTTTTCTCTCGACTCGCAATGCCAGAAGGAGGCTTCACTCCAGACGCAGGAACTTCACAGACCTCTCGTGCAAGACGCAAGTCTAATTCATATTCAAGCGAGCAGAGTTTCAACTAATGGAAGTTCCGACTTGAACTTCTTTGATTAGTCGAGTTTAACCACTCCCTTGTCTCTGGGAGAGAGAGAGAGAGAGAGAGAGAGAGAGAGATAGAGAGAGAGAGAGAGAGAGAGAGAGAGAGAGAGAGAGAGAGAGAGAGAGAGAGAGTTGAAATTACCACCTGTTTTTCGCGTGGATTCGAACGACACAACGAGACTCGAATGACGGACGGAACTGTCCCCTTTGCGCGGGTTGAACCCACCCACCCTCGCCTCGCCTCGCCTCCAGCGGAACGCTGTGACATATTGTAAACGCAGAGAGAAAAATCCTTCACATATTTCTTTTTTTCTTTTTTTGCGTTTCTCTTGGTCCTCTTACACTTAATTGATAGCCAGAGGCCCTTGTCGAGCGGCTGGTATCCCGGGATAATACCGGCTCCTCCAGTCTTATTAACGTGGCCTCAATAAAGGACCGAGTCGTTGCGTTGACAAAGGGCCTTGTCGGTAATACACCAGGAGGGGATGGTCCGTGAGGGAGGAGGACGACCCCCACAGCACCCCTCGCTCCTTAGCCTTACCGACCCACGCTCGTCATGGCTTCATAATATACCTTTACCATTCCCACACTATCAGAGGCGGCGCGCCTCCCCCCCCCCCTCTCTCTCTCTCTCTCTCTCTCTCTCTCTCTCTCTCTCTCTCTCTCTCTCTCTCTCTCTCAGTCCGCTCCGCGTATGGCGGGCGGCGTCTTCGCACTACTGACCCACAAGGGTGACATGTACTAACGCTGTGGAGGTATGTATGCATGCGGTGGCGGTGGTGGTCACACACACACACGCAGGTGAGAGGCTCGCTGCCAGCGACAATAAAATGAGATTGTAATGCGATTTGAATTTCCGTCTAGACCCAATTTGCATGTGGCTGGGACTATATCCCGCCCTCTCTCTCTTCTCCCCTGCTCCCCCGCCCCTTAACTTCCTCCCCCTTTCTCCCTACTTTGCCCAGCTGGGCTGTCATCTCGCCAAGGTATGCACCCTTGCCTCTCCCAACTCCCTCCCCACATCTCTCTCTCTCTCTCTCTCTCTCTCTCTCTCTCTCTCTCTCTCTCTCTCTCTCTCTCTCCTAAAGCAACTGACGCTTCATTCATTCATCCTCTGGAACTCTTAAGATATGATTTCTTTCTTCTCCATCCTTCACGCGCCGTGAAAGTTCTTGCCTATCCTGTTATGCCTTCAGTTTCCGCGGCAGCTTTCCTTAAACCACTTCTTCAAAGTGTTGTGTCTTTTCCATTTCACTTCCTACTCCGTTCTCTCTTCTGTGCATTCCTCCTCGTCTGCTCTGTGCGCTACCTCGTTAACACAGGAAATGGCGAATATCTATATCTATCTATCTATCTATCTATCTATATATATATATATATATATATATATATATATATATATATATATATATATATATATATATATATATATATATATATATATTCCGTAATGATGCCTTTTGAAGAAATCCGTCATCTGTTTAATATGGATTTCGCGTCATTTTGGCCGACCTTCCCTAACCTTCCCTTTAGCTTTTCAACCATCGTGAGATTCGCTTTTACACACGAGAGAGAGAGAGAGAGAGAGAGAGAGAGAGAGAGAGAGAGAGAGAGAGAGAGAGAGAGAGAGAGAGAGAGAGAGAGAGAGAAACAAAAGTCCAAGATCGTCACACGACAATGACATGGATGTTTATGTTATCACGTTTGTTCATGTGTTTGTTTTGCAAAAAAAAAAAAAAAGAATCGCAAAAAATTAAAGACAGTTTTTTTTCCCGCCAAATCAAGTTTTCCTTAAAACCTACGGAAACATGGAGGGTCTTCGTTCCGGTGGTCGTTAAAACCTACGGAAACATGGAGGGTCTTCGTTCCGGCGGTCGTTAAAACCTACGGAAACATGGAAGGTCTTCGTTCCGGTGGTCGTTAAAACCTACGGAAACATGGAGGGTCTTCGTTCCGGCGGTCGTTAAAACCTACGGAAACATGGAAGGTCTTCGTTCCGGTGGTCGTTAAAACCTACGGAAACATGGAAGGTCTTCGTTCCGGTGGTCGTTAAAACCTACGGAAACATGGAGGGTCTTCGTTCCGGTGGTCGTTAAAACATACGGAAACATGGAAGGTCTTCGTTCCGACGGTCGTTAAAACCTACGGAAACATGGAAGGTCTTCGTTCCGGTGGTCGTTAAAACCTACGGAAACATGGAGGGTCTTCGTTCCGGCGGTCGTTAAAACCTACGGAAACATGAAGGGTCTTCGTTCCGGTGGTCGTTAAAACATACGGAAACATGGAGGGTCTTCGTTCCGGCGGTCGTTAAAACATAACATGACAAATAAGAAGCCCAAATATTCATCATAAAGTCACGTGTAATCTTCCAATATTCCAAATCCTGAGTCCTTAATTGAAGGGTTTATAACTCCTAGTTGTAGATCCAGCACAGATCGTTGTATTTACACGCCTAATAGCAAAATATTTCTTCCTTTGTTTTCATATCCTTCGACCTTTAGTTATCTATTTGACTATGAAATGGCGTCATAGGGAATGAATATGTAGGAGGGTGAAAGGCGTGCACGGGATAGAGCGAATTGGAACGAAGTGGTATACAGGGGTCGACGTGTTATCCATGGACTGGATGGACCTGGGCATGTGTAGCGGCCAAGGGGAACCATGGAAAGGTCTGTGGGGCCTCGTTGTGGACAAGGATACTGTGGTTTCGATACATTGCACACAAGACAGCTAGAGAGAATATGGACGTGGGAGAATGAGACCTTCATTCGTATGTCCCCGGCGACACCTCGCTCACGCGGGAAACGACGATTTATCAGATTTTGATCGCAATGCATAACTTGGGGATTTCAGCGAGTTCACAGACCGGACAGTCATGGGTTAAATGTCAGGAGAAATGATGAACGGGCAATATGCACAAGGGAATAAGTCATATTCGGCGATGCAGGAGTCTTTTCCCGTGATGAAAATATCACAAAGACTTTTATATAACGCGCAATGACTCCTCTACGTTTGTGGAGACTTAAACGTTGTATCATTCGTTGTTTAAAGGCGATGGGACTGTACGACAGAAGCCAAATATTACGAAATTTATCGTAGTATTTCCTCTTTTTTTTTCTTCTTCTTTCGTCTTTCCCTCCCTCACCACAGCATCTGTGCTAATGAGGGAGACACAGAAGCAACTCCGCATGTCGGCCTGTGTATGAGTGCAGTAATGAGGGCGAGGGAGACAATTCCCCGAGGGAGTTTTGCTCGGACAAGAATAGAATCATCGCTGATGACAGCAAAACCCGAAGGTCGTTGGTTGGTTGGTTGGGGGGGTAAAGTGGAAGGGAGGGGCGGCTGAGTTGAGGTGGGGTGGGCGCAGCACATGGCTTGAACAGTCAGGCCATTACTGACTTGTGCCAGTGTTCGATGACGCAGTTTCTTCCAGCTGGCTCCAGAGCTCCGGTAAGGCGGGTGGGCGTCAAGCCAGCTGGTTCGTTACACAGGTCGACCAGGTACGTTGAGTCACACCAGCTGGTCTATACAGGCCCAACAGGTGGGTAAGGTAAGTCACTCCGGCTGGCTGAAAGTCATGCCAGCTGGCGGCGTTTTTTTTGGGGGGAAGAAGGCGATCTAGAAGACCTTAGCAGACGGCGAGAAATTCCTTCGCTCTTCCCAAATCTGTCCAACATACGTGGACATTTACCACACTCTCAAACGCAGCCATAAAACTGAAGAAGCCCCATTAAAGGGATCGCACGTCTATTCCCTCACTGATATCACCAGACAAGCACTTTCCACCACCTCCCTGTACCACGGCGTCAACCAGGCACCTCCCAGGCCTCTCTGTGTGCCACATCATCTGGGAAGTACCACCTTCCCCCTTTCGCCTCCCACCTCTCTTTACCACAGTGCCAGCAGCTAGGCACCTCCCAGGAGCCAGTGCCAAGGTGTGTGGACCCGTCAGTTATCCGGCACCTCGCTCCCTCTCCCCCCTCACACACACACACGTTGCATTATGAAACATTCTTCAAAACTTTGCATCATGGATGAAAAAATATTCCTAGATGGTATTTCTGGCAAGTGTGGAGGAGGAGGAGGAGGAGGAGGAGGAGGAGGAGGAAGAGGAGGAAGTGTAACTTACTGAGGCATAAGTTAACAATGGTACAGGTAAATAGAGGTCACAGTTTTCTTTAATAACATACACTGCAATGAAGCACATATATATATATATATATATATATATATATATATATATATATATATATATATATACACCAACGTCTGCCAACTCCAGGCAGTCCAAAACATGACACTTATATTCATCATCAGGCGGACCACTGGTCCCCGTGCAGTAAAAAAAAAAAACACGGAAGGGAACCAACACATCAGAACACACACACACACACACACCGGAAACATGCGACAGCCAGCAGACCACCTGACGCGTGTGTTTGGGGGGAACTGGGTACCACTGAAAGTAACCCAAAATATCCAGACCATTAGGATCTTCCCTGCAGTGAGAGGCCACAAATTGGTGGCCTAAAAAGTCCCCACGAAGCCTAACAAGCGGGGTCCTCCATAGACCAGAGGACCCCCGACCGACTCATAAGAGTCTGGCAAACAGGAAATAAACAGGTGGCCCTGAAAAACGGGAAATTCGCCATCACGCACATGCAACACGCACACGACACAAACACACCGACGACAGAACAACATACCCCCAGACACAAAACTTAGGCTACATATGATACGAAAGTTACTGACAACGAGGCATCAAATTACTGTCGACGAACTCCGTAGACTTGAAGACCTAAGGCCTGGATGGCCAGGCCCAACTAGACGAATGTACTCCCATCCTTGACTCTCAATCTTCCCTTATATGTTCCCTGAACATTCTCTCTTTTTTCCCCCCCACCTTTAAATAACCACCTGAAGATGTATCCTCCCCGCCTCTCTCTCCCTCTACCTTCGTCAGTTTACCCCCTACCTCGACTCCTGACGTGCTCCTGAAGATGTATCCTCCCCGCCTCCCTCTACCTTCGTCAGTTTACCCCCCTACCTCGACTCCTGACGTGCTCCTGAAGATCCTCTTGTGATTGGAAGGGCGATACGCCGACGAGTCCTACCGAGCCCTACTCCTATACAGACTTCCTATCGACTCCATGATCCGGAGAGAGTAAAGTAACCCGAGCAGGAGGAGGGAAGGCGTGAATCGCTGGCTTTACAACACTAACTTTACTTTCCGCTTCCAACAGACTCCCAAGTTACCACAGAACAGTAGCGCCATCCCTCAATAGACGATGAGGAGGAGGCGTACAATGGAAAACATCCAGCTTATGTGGTTCGGGGATTACGCAGAATGTTTCGTACGCAGAGTAAAGGCTCTAATGATTCTCTGCGCACTTTACGCAGGTAGAAATCCACGCTGTGGTACCTGGGACTGTTTGCGTAGGTAGACAACCATGCTGTGGTACCTGGGACCTGACCTGGGATGGTTTGCGAAGGGTAGATACCAATGCTATGGTATCTGGGACCTGACCTGGGATGGTTTGCGAGGGTAGACACCAACACAATCGTACCTGGGACCTGACCTGGGATGGTTCGCGAAGGGTAGACACCAACGCAATCGTACCTGGGACCTGACCTGGGATGGTTTGCGAGGGTAGACACCCACGCTATGGTACCTGGGACCTGACCTGAATGGTTCTTCCTCGCCAGATCCCTCCCTCAGACACAGGTCCAGGTCCCCTCGTCATCGGGTCACGCAACAAGCTGGACAACAAGCAGGTAGCTCCCTCCCTCCACTCCTTGATGACCCTCATCTCGCCACGCTAGCCACAGGCGCCCCTACTCATCTCAGGGACCCAAGGCTGACCCGTGTCGGTCATGCGAGGAAGTGTAGGCCGTCATGCATACGCGATGGCCAGTTGGGTAAGAGCTGTCACGAAAGACTGACTGGATCTGATGTGACTTATTTTTGAGAGCCTATGGTCAAGTATGGATCGTATGCAAATCGCAAGAACGTATCTATTCCCGATGTAACTCATGTAGGAGAGAAAGGGGCTTCACTGGGGGTCAAACTCAAGGCTGGTACACGAAAGGAGGTCAAACCACAGGAGACAGGGTTTCGAAGAAGAAATGGTTCGAATAGAAATAGCTCATTATAGACATGTCTGGCGACGTTAGAAAAAAAAAAGACGAGAGACAACGTGTCTGAGGCGGAGGAGAACCACCCGATACAAACATTCAGACAGATCACAGTGTCAGGTATTAACTAACAGTAAAAAGGGGTGTATATCTGGACACGTACTGTCAAAAGGGACATCCCCTGGATAGGAACAGTTAAAGGAGCACATCTACAAGAACGACTTATGTAGAAGGGGTAGTGGGAGGTGTGTGGGGGTTAGGGCCTGAAGCGATGTTTACCCTTTAAAGGGACACCACTCACCACCACCCCCACCTGGGAAAAAGAGAGATTAAAGGGGACGCATCCACTGCAGACGAGCAGCACTTAAAGGGACGCCAACTGAGCTCTTGGAATTAAAGAGACACCTCCAGAAGCTAATAATGACCGGGACACACCCTTGGAGACGACCAACTAAAGGGACGCTCCCCTTCCGAGATTAACCCTCATCTAGAAGCGGTGAAAGGGACACGCCCTTAGAGACTAACCATCAAAGGGACACACCCTTAGATGTCTAAGGGACGACCTCCTCAATGCAAACAATTAAAGAGACACCACTGCATATGCCAGTTAAAGGCGCACCCTAGAAATTAACAACTAAAGGGACACACACAAGCAAAGCAGCGACAGCTAAAGGGGTTCTACCACTGCATTTGTTTACATCTGCGAAAAAACTCTCGTACACAAGTTCGAAGATTATCGTACCCTGGATTGTGGAAATCAACAGGGGAAAAGATATCGTACTAAGCTCTTGGTTTACGAGAGAAGGATTGCCATCCTCGAGCGTGTAGTGAGGAATGTATGTGGCTTATTTTTTCCAACCATGGTGCCTCCTCCTTCCATATGTATCACACTACCTCAGTCTCAGTCACGCTTCACTGCCTTATGGTCGAGTCTTCTCTACCTCTGCATTGCCATAAGCCACTCACTATACCAGAATCAACACACATGCCCTGTCGTGCATCTGTGTCGCTCTCATACCACAAGGAGGCCTCCTTTCTCCCTCCTGTACTACACTACTCACACTCAAACTTGTGGTACTATAAGAACGTTTCTTCGGCACCCACTGCAGACATCCTCACACTTAATAGCCACGTCCTACTGGCTCTCTCTTACACCGAGGAACGTACGCTTCCAACACGGTCACACTCACAGTCAGAATGAAGATTATACATGACATGTACAGCAAATGTATAATACATCTGTGATGCAAGATGTGTGTGCCTCTGTGTGTGTGTGTGTGTGTGTGTGTGTGTGTGTGTGTGTGTGTGTGTGTGTGTGTGTGTGTGTGTGTGTGTAGAAAGCAACACCAGGAGAGAGAGAGAGAGACCCGATGACAAAAATGTGTCCAGACCACGACCCACGTCTCCAAGAATCAGGAAAATATTCTGAAATCCAGGCATATTTTTTCTCCCTCTTGGTCCCTCCGGAATAAAAAGCCCGTCGATTTCCCAAGAGTGTGTCTGCCAGAATTAATCTCCAGCGGAATACCTACGTGTGTGGGGATTAAAGGAAATTAATCACCTGAGCGACCTAAATGGATTAATATTTGATGGCATTCCAGACGTGACCTCATTCTTCGGTCTCTCATTAGTCGAGTGTTCTCATTACTTGAACCCTCAATTACTCTCATAAGACTAAGTCCTCATCAATCAATCAATCCCTCATTAAACACAAGTCCTCACCAATTGAACCCTTATTATACAAGTCCTCACCAATTGAACCCTTATTATACAAGTCCTCACCAATTGAACCCTTATTATACAAGTCCTCACCAATTGAACCCTTATTATACAAGTCCTCACGAATTGAACCCTTATTATACAAGTCCTCACGAATTGAACCCTTATTATACAAGTCCTCACCAATTGAACCCTTATTATACAAGTCCTCACCAATTGAACCCTTATTATACAAGTCCTCACCAATTGAACCCTTATTATACAAGTCCACACCAATTGAACCCTCATTATACAAGTCCACACCAATCGAACCCTCATTCAACAAGTCCTCACCAATTGAACCCTTATTATACAAGTCCACACCAATTGAACCCTCATTATACAAGTCCACACCAATTGAACCCTTATTATACAAGTCCTCATCAATTGAACCCTCATTATACAAGTCCACATCAATTGAACCCTCATTAGTCGAAGCAAAGGACCTTACTAACGGACGTACTCACCCCCACGGACCTTACTAACGGACGTACTCACCCGCACGGACCTGTACGTACGGACGTACTCACCCCCACACGGACCTGTACGTACGGACGTACTCACCCCCACGGACCTGTACGTACGGACGTACTCACCCCCACACGGACCTGTACGTACGGACGTACTCACCCCCACACGGACCTGTATGTACGGACGTACTCACCCCCACGGACCTGTACGTACGGACGTACCCACCCCGCACGGACCTGTACGTACGGACGTACTCACCCCCACGGACCTGTACGTACGGACGTACTCACCCCCACGGACCTGTACGTACGGACGTACTCACCCCCACGGACCTGTACGTACGGACGTACTCACCCCCACGGACCTGTACGTACGGACGTACTCACCCCCACGGACCTGTATGTACGGACGTACTCACCCCCACGGACCTGTACGTACGGACGTACCCACCCCCACACGGACCTGTATGTACTTCTAAACTTTTCTCTGAACGCGTTCAACCATCGGGAAAATAACTCAAGTATTTTAACCACTTATAATGTCAATATCAAGAGGCAATTTCACCCACATTCCTGCACATGCAAGCGCTTCTACTAACACACACACACACACACACACACACATACACACACACAGGTGTATAAATCCATGTCGTTGTGGGTGTAGCTTCGTAGCGTTCGCATGTGTAGTTGTGCGTATACTCAGGTCACTCTACGCTCTTCCATTGAGTAAGTGTGTGTACTTACGCCCTCTACTCGAATGGTGGGGTGCAAAGGCACTGCCGTGTATGGCTTCATACGCACCCAAACCCTCCCCACCGCTCCTTTCTCTGAGTATACGTATACATACACACACCGAGTACCATTCCTGTAAGAGGTGGAGTGTGTATCATCCACCCACACAACGACGCTGTATGTGGATATGTATATTGACATCAATCCACCCACCTCTCTCTCTCTCTCTCTCTCTCTCTCTCTCTCTCTCTCTCTCTCTCTCTCTCTCTCTCTCTCTCTCTCTCTCTCAAGCCTACAGGCAGGTGGAGTGTGTATTATCCACCCGCACAGCGGCGCTATATGTGGATATGTATATTGACATCAATCCACCCACCTCTCTCTCTCTCTCTCTCTCTCTCTCTCTCTCTCTCTCTCTCTCTCTCTCTCTCTCTCAAGCCTACAGGCAGGTGGAGTGTGTATTATCCACCCGCACAGCGGCGCTGTATGTGGATATGTATATTGAGATCAACCCACCCACCTCTCTCTCTCTCTCTCTCTCTCTCTCTCTCTCTCTCTCTCTCTCTCTCTCTCTCTCTCTGAAGCCTACAGGCAGGTGGAGTGTGTATCATCCACCCACACAACGACGCTGTATGTGGATATGTATATTGACATCAATCCACCCACCTCTCTCTCTCTCTCTCTCTCTCTCTCTCTCTCTCTCTCTCTCTCTCTCTCTCCCTCTGAAGCCTTCTCATCACATCCCGCTACACTCGGGTGGGGGGAGGTCTCGTCTCTTTGACTCTCCGTGTCTGCGGAAAGTTTCTGCTCTCACTGTTGTGTGTGGGATCGCAAGCCGAGATTTAGCATTTGCCTGTGATGAAAGACTGGCCAGGGGAACTCCGAGGCTGAGGGACGCGCTCCAAACGTCAGTTGGCGAAGGGAGAGGAGACGCGGGTTATGAGAGACCTTCGCTGATTTGTCGCCCAGAGGGGTAGGCGACTGGCTTTTGTAAGGAGCTCGATGACTGGCTACTCCGGGGGACCCACGCGGAGGACACGCATGAGAGACTGTCGTTGATTGGTTACGTGAGAAATGTCCCGTTTTGATTGGTTACGTGAGAAATGTTACGTTTTGATTGGCTATGTGATTAAGATTCCCGCCCACTGGTGACACGAGAGATCGTCTCTGATTGGTTGTACGAGGAATTTCCCGCTAATATATACCATATAAGGGTGACATGTCTGCACACACTGGGAGGAATACCTGCTCTATGGTATCAAGATGGAAGTGTAGAGAATTGTATTACATCTAGGAATTAAGGTTTGTACCATCAGGCTTAAGGATCGTACCGTCGTGTTCAAGGATCGTACCGTCGTGTTCAAGGATCGTACCGTATGAGTTCAAGGATCGTACCGTCGTGTTCAAGAATCGTACCGTCGTGTTCAAGGATCGTACCGTCGTGTTCAAGGATCGTACCATCAAGTTCAAGGATCGTACCGTCGTGTTCAAGGATCGTACCATCGTGTTCAAGGATCGTACCGTCGTGTTCAAGGATCGTACCGTCGTGTTCAAGGATCGTACCATCGTGTTCAAGGATCGTACCGTCGTGTTCAAGGATCGTACCGTCGTGTTCAAGGATCGTACCATCGTGTTCAAGGATCGTACCATCGTGTTCAAGGATCGTACCGTCGTGTTCAAGGATCGTACCGTCGTGTTCAAGGATCGTACCATCGTGTTCAAGGATCGTACCGTCGTGTTCAAGGATCGTACCATCGTGTTCAAGGATCGTACCATCGTGTTCAAGGATCGTACCGTCGTGTTCAAGGATCGTACCATCAAGTTCAAGGATCGTACCATCAAGTTCAAGGATCGTACCATCAAGTTCAAGGATCGTACCGTCGTGTTCAAGGATCGTACCGTATGAGTTCAAGGATCGTACCGCCGTGTTCAAGGATCGTACCTTCGTGTTCAAGGATCGTACCGTCGTGTCCAAGGATCGTACCGTCGAGTCCAAGGATCGTACCGTCAAGTTCAAGGATTCGTCCCTTCGTGTCCAAGGATCGTACCGTCAAGTTCAAGAATTGTACCGTCGACTTTAACAAGTGTAAATCACACATTTCTACCTTACATCCAGAAGGCTTAGAAAGCAGTACGACCACACTCTCGACCAGTCCAGATATGGCTGTGGCTTAACACTCTCTACCAGCCTCGCTCATAGAGATCACCTGCTCATTTCTGACTCGTACATATATACATGGTTAAGAGACGGGGGCAACGCGAGTGTATAACTCTCTCCCCGTAACACACACACACATATGTATATATATATATATATATATATATATATATATATATATATATATATATATATATATATATATATATATATATATATACATATATATATATATATATATATATATATATATATATATATATATATATATATATATATATATATATATATATATATATATATAATGACATGAAAGTAGCTCCTTGACGACGCTCCGTTCTCTTCCGTCAGCCCACGATTACGAAAACCTCATCGATTGGTTGGCCCCCTCCCTCCTTCCCTCCTTCGCTCGTGGCGTTACGAGAGAGAGAGAGAGAGAGAGAGAGAGAGAGAGAGAGAGAGAGAGAGAGAGAGAGAGAGAGAGAGAGAGAGAGAGAGAGAGAGAGAGAGAACTGGGGTTGTCCCCCCACCTTCCCTCGCGGTCATTAACACCGCAACAAACAAGGCTGAGCCTGAGCAGCCACGGTAAATCCGGCCCGGTGCCAAGTCCCTGTGAAAATATGTCTATAATTGTAAGGCTTTGGCGGCCTTTATGTGGGCATCTCGTGCGGAGGTAACAGCTCACGTATGGGGGTGGGGTGAGCGCGCGCGCTGGGCGCTGGGCTAGCTGTCCCCCCTCCTCGTTACGTAACACTGCTGTTGTACATCACCGTGACACGACGTGACACGAAAGTTAGAATCGATAAGCAAGTACGGCGAGGGAGGGAAAATATATAGAGAAAAGCCTTGCGCCCCTGAATTTTTTTTTTTCACGAGTCTCCCCTCGACAGTTGATTTTAGAAAACGAATTTTATAAATTCGCTTTTCTTTATCTTTTATTGTCCTTAGGAGAGCGATCTAGTGGAAATGTGTCGTGAAGAATTACGTTATCATATTATATATAAAAAAATCTATCCATGAGGGAATACTAATTCTACTTATTATCTATATAAAGAAGTAAATATGTGGGTCAAGTCTATTGCAACGACTATTTCTAAGTACACCATGCGTAACCCTTCCTAGTACACCATGCGTAGCCCTTCCTAGTACACCATGCGTAGCCCTTGCTAGAAGTACACCGTGCGTAGCCCTTCCTAGAGGTACACCATGCGCAGCCCTTCCTAGAGGTACACCGTGCGTATCCCTTCCTAGAAGTACACCGTGCGTATCCCTTCCTAGAAGTACACCATGCGTATCCCTTCCTAGAAGTACACCATGCGTATCCCTTCCTAGAAGTACACCATGCGTATCCCTTCCTAGAAGTACACCATGCGTATCCCTTCCTAGAAGTACACCATGCGTATCCCTTCCTAGAAGTACACCATGCGTATCCCTTCCTAGAAGTACACCATGCGTATCCCTTCCTAGAAGTACACCATGCGTATCCCTTCCTAGAAGTACGCCATGCATATCCCTTCCTAGAAGTACACCATGCGTATCCCTTCCTAGAAGTACACCATGCGTATCCCTTCCTAGAAGTACACCATGCGTATCCCTTCCTAGAGGTACACCATGCGTAGCCCTTCCTAGTACACCGTGCGTAGCCCTTCCTAGAAGTACACCATGCGTATCCCTTCCTAGAAGTACACCATGCGTATCCCTTCCTAGAAGTACACCATGCGTATCACTTCCTAGAAGTACACCATGCGTATCCCTTCCTAGAAGTACGCCATGCGTATCCCTTCCTAGAGGTACACCATGCGTAGCCCTTCCTAGTACACCATGCGTAGCCCTTCCTAGAAGTACACCATGCGTATCCCTTCCTAGAAGTACACCATGCGTATCCCTTACTAGAAGTACACCATGCGTATCCCTTCCTAGAAGTACACCATGCGTATCCCTTCCTACAAGTACGCCATGCGTATCCCTTCCTTGAAAGAGCGTGAGAACAGACCATTCATCATGACGCAGATTCGCGTCATCAGGCTACGCTCCTCCAGACTTGGGGTAAGTTGACGCAATGATATGATTTTACAGGTGGGTAGTATATATATATATATATATATATATATATATATATATATATATATATATATATATATATATATATATATGTATGTATGTATATATAGAATGATGTAGTGCTCCAAAAATAGTTATACCCTATACACGAAGACACGCACACACGCACCTATGATGGATACACACAGATGTAACTCGCCATAAGGCCCACTGGAGGGGAGGAACTCATTCATAACGCAGCCTTATTGGCTTCCCTTCTCGCCCTTCTCTTGACATACGTGGGTGCGGCCGAGGAGGAGGAGGAGGAGGAGGGGCTGGGTGAGTGAGGGGAGGGGATGAGCGAGAGTAGGCCAGGGTCAATGGAACGAGTATAGTGGGTGAGAGAGGGAGGAGAAGGAGAAGAGAAGAGAGAGGAGGGGCAATAAATATGGGTCGGGACAGGTTCAAGGGTAAGTACATACGCTCGCCAAGGAACATCAGTCAGGTCACACAGGCGGAGTTTTAAAAAGAGAATCAGACATGCGTTGGAGAAGGGGATTCAAGTGGTTTACAAACGGGATCAAGGAGGATCCACGATGGGGTTTGACGTTAAGGAGGCGGGATGAGCCGGGGGAAATGGGTCAGAGATTTCTGATCGGTCTGTGTTCTGACAGCTTAGGAGGCCTGGCTGAGCTGAGCTGCCTGGCTGGCTGGCAGGTCAACTAGGGTCTAGATACGGGACACAGGTCGAGGCAAATGGGACGACCCTTGTCACTGGTCCTCGGTGCATAACACTGTCTCGCATCAATGTATCTAATGAGATTAGATTTTGCTTTTGATTCGATTCAGACGCGTATACACGGTGAACCATTGCTCACTGTTGCCTCCCCGTATACGAGACCCTTGAAATATCACAGAAACTTCCCCATGTGATTAACAGAACACATCACAGAGGGGGCCAGGTGAGGATATTCCAAAAAAGGCCCAGTCCTCTGTTCTTAACGCTACCTCGCTAATGCGGGAAATGGCGAATAGTTTAGAAGAAAAGAAAGATCACAGTATAATTATTTATCTCAGTATCATATAAAAACACCCGATCACCAGTGTCCTCTGCCCCTAAAAACTAGCAGATAAATGACCTCCATGTTTTCTAAACACTGTATTTCGAGTATAAAGAAAAATATTATGAGTACATCTCTGAAACTCTGAAAGATATATTTATGAGATCTCTTTTCACAAGCAGGATAACGAGAGGATCATAACTACCGCCATTAACTCCAACCACTACTACTACTACTACTACTACTATTACTACTACAACTACTATTACTACTATTACTACTACAACTACTACTACAACTACTAATATTACCACAACTTTTATTTTCTTTTAAACTCCTCTCATTGTTGTATTTCATCAGCCGGAAGCAAGACTTGGGGCAGCTGAACGCCAACAGCAGTTCTGGAGGAGACCTTTGGAGGGAAGGCCAGGCCTCCAAAGGGAGAGGGGTGGTGGTCGGTCGGTCGGTCGGGTGGTCGGTCGGTCGGGTGGCCTCCCCAAATGTCAACCAGCCCCGGCAATGGCTCGGCAGAGTTTTGGAATGTCGAACAATGGCTTCCTCCTCCCCACACGCCTGATGCAACCACAAACTCTCCTGAAAATATCTTTTCTTTTTTTTTTTCGTTTTTGAAAGACCGTATTCCTTCGCGTATATTACGATATCCGTTTACTATCTATGGTTTAGATGGAGATATGATGCGTGGAGGATATGGATATATCCAGCCATTACTTGAGGGTGATGAGATACGAGGAGGTGAAGCTGTGTGGTTGAGGGGGGG
>NC_092237.1:9077300-9097300 GCF_036320965.1 Panulirus ornatus
ACTGGTCGACCAGCGAGCGACCACACAGCGGCTCGACGCTCCCCTTTGAGAAGAGTGGGAGCGATCGTGGTCTGGTGGAGGAGTGGTGGGAGCGATCGTGGTCTGGTGGAGGAGTGGCGGGAGCGATCGTGGTCTGGTGGAGGAGTGGCGGGAGCGATCGTGGTCCGGTGGAGGAGTGGTGGGAGCGATCGTGGTCCGGTGGAGGAGTGGTGGGAGCGATCGTGGTCTGGTGGAGGAGTGGTGGGAGCGATCGTGGTCCGGTGGAGGAGTGGTGGGAGCGATCGTGGTCTGGTGGAGGAGTGGCGGGAGCGATCGTGGTCTGGTGGAGGAGTGGCGGGAGCGATCGTGGTCTGGTGGAGGAGTGGTGGGAGCGATCGTGGTCCGGTGGAGGAGTGGTGGGAGCGATCGTGGTCCGGTGGAGGAGTGCAGTGGGGGAGTAGGCACTGCATAAGAGTGTGGAGTGGAGTGGAAGGTGACTCTTGTCACAGTGGAGCCTTGTGGCCTCAGGGACTACTGGGTCTTGTATTCAGTCATAAGGCTCTCCACATGTGGTTCGCATCATGAACTCCGACTGTGTACACGAGATAGGGGAGAGTGGTCGGGAGTCCACATGGAGGTGGAATGAACTGTGTCAGGAGTCCACATGGAGGTGGAATGAGCTGTGTCAGTAGTCCACATGGAGGTGGAATGAGCGTTGTCAGGAGTCCACATGGAGGTGGAGTGAGTGTTGTCAGTAGTCCACATGGAGGTGGAATGAGTGTTGTCAGGAGTCTACATGGAGGTGGAATGAGTGTTGTCAGGAGTCCACATGGAGGTGGAATGAGTGTTGTCAAGAGTCCACATGGAGGTGGAATGAGTGGTGTCAGAAGTCCACATAGAAGTGGAATGAGTGTTGTCAAGAGTCCACATAGAGGCGGAATGAGTGTTGTCAAGAGTCCACATAGAGGTGGAATGAGCGTTGTCAAGAGTCCACATGGAGGTGGAATGAGCGGTGTCAGGGGTCCACATGGAGGTGGAATGAGTGTTGTCAAGTCCACATGGAGGTGGAATGAGCATCTTCCAACCTATGCCTACATACAGCTTCTCCATCATGACAATACATTACTTTTTGTAGTAATTAACCTAAACAGTTAAATCAGGAGAAAAAAAGAATTTAGCGTCTGCTCTCGTTTTCTAATTAAATTTCAGTTAATTAGTGGCCAATTATGTTTGGCTAAGTAAAGTCTCCCACATACACTGAAAGAGAAATTATGTTTTCAAATTATTTCTCAAAATTACGCTCCACTCTAGACCACAAAGGGGGGTATGTATGTGCGAAACCATTTTCAATGAATATATCGCATCTATGTTATCTCCATATTCTCTCTTGTGTTTCTTGTTTCATCACCTGCGCCGGACTGGGACATTAATGAACTTTTAAATCATTTAAAGTTGAGAGAGAGAGAGAGAGAGAGAGAGAGAGAGAGAGAGAGAGAGAGAGAGAGAGAGAGAGAGAGAGAGAGAAGGTTATATCGCGAGGCAGGAGGGAAGGCTGTTGAAGTCACCCTACTTTTACACCCTCTAAAGTTTACCTGTGAGGAGGAGGAGCTGGTCGAAGTCTTCCATTGCTGCCCGCCCCACACACACACACACACACACACACACACACTGCTCGTCGTAAGAGACGAGAACACGTCCTCCCACACCACCTTGCTGGGGCCGGCACCTGTTGTGTGGTAAGGGGGCGGCAGTAGCAGCAGCATCATCGACTCCACAGCATTAGACCCTATCACAGCTCGTCCATGCATCAGCCATGAACGCCTGCCTTCAAAGCACAAGGCATCAATTCTGCATGCGAGTAATCAGCTTTGCATTTAAATGTCAGGGTTGCGTAGGTCGATATTGATTGCCGGTGGAATTCAGGTCGTGATATTGTGGAGGCTGTAGCTAGCCGGGATGGGGGAAATGATGGGATGGGGGCGGTGTAGGGGAGGTGGTTAGGGGAGAGAGACTGAGGAGGGTGGGAGGATGGTAGATGGTGGATGGGAGTTGGTGGAGGTGGGTGGGAGGAGGGTGGAAGGTCTTCTGCTCGGTGTGGGGGGTGGATGGTGATGGTGGAGGAAGTGGACGAGGTGTGGTGGGGTTGAGTGGTGGGGAGGGTGTGGGAGAGAGGGAGATGGCTCGCTCGTGGCTGACGCTGATAAGCCACGCTTGCCGACCAGCCAGACCAGGAAGACGTATTTGACGAGGCTTCATGAGCAGTGCATGGCGATGTCTCGCGGCATGAGGAAGAGGGAGGAGGAGGATGATGATGATGATGATGATGATGGTGAGGAGGAAGAGGAGGAGGAGAGAGGAGGAGGAGGAGGAGGAGGAGAAGAGGAGGTAGGGACACCCACCGTCATGTGGTACATGGAGAGAGGGAGGTACAGGTGGCGGACCTCGAAGGATTCCTGTGCAACAGAGAACATTTCCCAAATGTCATAGAACTGCAGAGACGACGAAGTGATAACAACCCAACTATCACTGACATAATCATCGGTCAAAACACAATCACCTGTCGGGTCAGACCCGTTGGCCCGCGGAGGGAGGTCAGGTAGGTCAGGAGGTACCTGACCTCGGCGTGAGATGAAGACTGTGAGAAAGGTGAGAGTGAGCGAGACACGTGAAGCAGCGTCATCACAGAAGCGCGAGTCCAGACGTCCACACTCGCTAGATGGCAAGACCTCGTGTGTGGGTACAGGTAATGCCCCTGCGAGGCTGGGTAGTGTGGGACACTACAGAGCTCCTACTGAGCGATGCCGCGTGTCGGCTGGACACACCGTCAGCCAGCCTTGTGGGAAGGCGTCAGTGTGATGCTCAATAACTACTGGTGTGTACACTCGTGAGGTGAAGGGGTGGGAGGGGACTTTACCTATCGTCTTTTCCCCTCCAATCGTATATTCGTACAAGGTGATCCCCCTATCTCCCATCCCTCCCTTGAAACGACAGAGACAACTTTCCTCACCCCTCGCTTATGGAGGGAAGCCCTCCCTCCTTCCTCCCTCCCTCTACCACCACTCTACTCACTCATCCGAGGAAAGAGCTCCTCCGTCCACGCACCCCATACGTAGAAGGTCCTGACTCACCTCACAAGGTCGGGGTCGGGCGTCTGGCTTCCAGCATAGCTTCCCTCAGCCTGTGGAAGAGTAAGTGACTGTCAGACATTCAATTATGAGGAGAAGAAAATGTGTAACATTAACGTCTGCATTCAGTTACAATCTCACTTCTGGTTTAGCGAAGCCACAACAACGTTGTAATGCACTTCCACCCCAGAGGTACAGAAGAGACAAACTTGTTACTATAGAGGTACCAAGGTCAGAAACATTTTGTTTACAAGATGTGTTATCACAAGGAAGTTGATCACGTTAGAAATAACATATCTTTGGACTGTTTCATCAAAGGAAATGAACTGATTCTGCCACACTGAGTGAAGTCAAGGTTTATGCAAGGTCATCTGAGGTCAAGGCGTTAAGTCTACCGAGGTCAAGGTCCATAAAGGTCAGTCTGTCAGGTATAAGGGGCTTATGGTATCAGGTCCTAATATAATACCGTGTCAGATGTAGTGAGGTCAGGGTATCAGGTTTATTTAGGTCAAGGTGTCAGATACAGAGGATTAGGTGTCAAATATGGGACACCAGATCTTGCGAGGTCAAAGTCTCAGGCACTGTGAGGTCAAGATATCAGGCCCTGTGAGATGACGATGGTAGGTCTTGTAAGGTCAAGATAATAAGATGATAATAAGGATAAACCTCTGTGTTATCTACGGTAAGAAACATCGCTATGCGTACTGACAACGAGTGTCATTTTGGCGTGTGGTAATGATCATCACATAGCCTGCTGGGGTCAGGAAGTCGCGATGGAAAAGGTAAACTAAGGAAAGAAAGAAATTGGGATCCAGGGAGTTCATGGCCGCTTCCAGCAACACACGAGAACTTAGAGTTGCGTGACCCCCCGGTTGCCAACCTCGCCATGATATGATAGGAACACTTCCCTGGAGAGCGTCTCCAACTCCAGCCCTTCCAGTAAGATTTCCAGACCAGTTCCTCTCTGTCACACTCGACGGGATGGTCCATCAAGCCAGGCTTTCCGGCACCGCTTTCCTGTCGTTCTTCACGAGGTGGCTCATCGCCCAGGCAGTCCACGCTTGCTTTGAACACCACATTTCCAGATGGGGGGTTTAAAAAGGCTGGCTGGCCTCCTCCGCTGGAGTTTCCAGATGGGGAGTTTAAAAGGCTGGCTGGCTTCTTTCGCTGGAGTTTCCAGGCTTCATTCTTCGGGCGAGATATTCCAGTTTTCCTGCCTTCCTTCTAAGGGAAGGGATTCTCAAAGCCCAGGAGTCCCGGTAGATGTCATCACCGGAGATATCTATCTACCCAGGAGTCCCAGTAGATGTCATCACCGGAGATAGATATCTACCCAGGAGTCCCAGTAGATGTCCTCACCGGAGATATCTACCCAGGAGTCCCGGTAGATGTCATCACCGGAGATATCTACCCAGGAGTCCCGGTAGATGTCATCACCGGAGATATCTACCCAAGAGTCCCGGTAGATGTCATCACCGGAGATATCTATCTACCCAGGAGTCCCGGTAGATGTCATCACCGGAGACATCTACCCAGGCTAGTGCTCCCACCAGGGTGCTCGGGGGGAGTTCTTTCCATTTTGGACGAACGACACTTCAGCTTCCGGATCGACAGACGGTCTGTCAGGATAATGACAACGGACCCTACACCGCCGCCCCTTTGAAGAGACTTGCTCTTCTTCAACAAGGGAGGATCTGAGCGCATCTTCCAGTCGTGTTAGGATCTCCTCCTCTTCCGAGGGCGCGGGGAGGGAGAGGAGAGAGAGAGAGAGAGAGAGAGAGAGAGAGAGAGAGAGAGAGAGAGAGAGAGAGAGAGAGAGAGAGAGAGAGAGAACGAGCGCATCGTCCAGTCGTCTTAGGATCTCCTCCTCTTCCGGGAGAGAGAGAGAGAGAGAGAGAGAGAGAGAGAGAGAGAGAGAGAGAGAGAGAGAGAGAGAGAGAGAGAGTTTCTAGTCGAGGTTCTCTTATCGAGGTTTCCGTAAATGTCTTTCGTTTTCTTCTTTTTTCTTTTTTTCTTTTACATTTCTTGCAAGCAAGGGTTCTCTAAACACCAACAACACCCAGGGTCTTGCTGACATCTCTCACAATCGCTCCTCTTAACGCTCTCCGCTGAGGAAGAAGGGCCTCCTCCTCCTCCTCCTCTTCCTCTTCCTCTTCTTCCTCCTCTTCCTCTTCCTCTTCCTCTTCTTCCTCCTCTTCCTCTTCCTCCTCCTCCTCCTCTTCCTCTTCCTCTCTTCCTCCCAGTGCAGGGGAGAGAGGTGGACTCTCTTAGAGTGAGAAGGATCTCAAACGAGACAGTATTCCTCTTTGCCCGCTGACAGTGATACAACCTGGCCGAAGGTGACTCGTTACCAGCAGTGTAACCCCTTGCAGGGGGAGTCCGGTAACACCCCAGTGTATAACCTGTCATTACTTACTCATTTTTATATTCTAAAGACAATCATCACACTGGAGTTAACTCGCTAATTATTTCTTCTCACCTTAAAAGTCTCTACTTAAAACTTTAATGACACACAGGAATTCAAACTTTGAAGTCCAAACTCTACTTATTCAACTACCAACTTATTCATCGTACTTCATCGCTGTTTCCCGCATCAGCGAGGTGGCGCATGTCAAGATACATTTCCCCAGAGACACCACAGGGGACTTTGGACGAGTAAGACAGAGGGTTTCTCCACTGTCATGTCATACGTGTGGCGTATGGAGAGCTGTACTCTGGCATTTGGTAATGTCTGTGGTTGACGAGCACATGTATATACACTCCGAGCCTACCTCACACGCCAGTGGGAACTGAGGTGATAATGATGGATGGATAGATGGATAGATGGATGAATAGTTGGACTGATGGGTATATGGATAATGGACTTAAGAACTGATGGATGGATGAATAGATGGATCGATGGATAGATGAACAGATGGACTGATGGATAGATGAGTAGATGGACTGATGGATGGATGTATAGATGGATAGATGGATAGATGGCCAAGGTACATACGACTTTTGATACTGGTGAGCCGGAGGCACCGAGGTAAGAGTGCATTGTGTGCGGGTGACAGGAGATGTGTGTGTGTGTGTGTGTGTGTGTGTGGGGGGGGGGGGGGGAACGTAGGGTGGGATGGGGGATGAGTAGGGGGAGTGCAGTGGGGATGTGTAAGGGGGGGGGGGGGGGGGTCCTCCGAATACCAGCACCGCTCTGATGGAGGTGAAAATTATTGCCACTGTAACGATCCATCTATACTCTCTCTCTCTCTCTCTCTCTCTCTCTCTCTCTCTCTCTCTCTCTCTCTCTGAGTCTTACATCAGTGTCTGCCTGTTGCTTGTCCTGAAAGAGAGAGAGAGAGAGAGAGAGAGAGAGAGAGAGAGAGAGAGAGAGAGAGAGAGAGAGAGAGAGAGAGAGAGAGAGAGAGAGAGAGCAAACATTACGGAGGGACAGAGACCAGAGCAGACATGAGGGAGGGACAGAGACCAAAAAGCAGACATTACAGAGGGACACAGACCAAAGAGAAAGAGAGGAGGCAGGCTAGAGCAGACACCAGGGAGGGTTTTATGGATATAATATCATTTGGGCCTCAAACGGTGGCAGAATCTGTCGGGATATGAAATATTCAGAGGCGTCGTAACTTTGTCTGTAGGTCGATATGAACGAGAGCCCGTGGCAGGGGCAGGTGGGGAGGGAGGAGCCCCCCCCCCCCGCTCCAGACACGCCGGGTGTCCAGGGCATGGTGTCATATGACACCAAGATGTCGGGGCAGGGAGTCATATGACACAAGATGTCGGGGCAGGGAGTCATATGACACAAGATGTCGGGGCAGGGAGTCATATGACACCAAGATGTCGGGGCAGGGAGTCATATGACACAAGATGTCGGGGCAGGGAGTCATATGACACAAGATGTCGGGGCAGGGAGTCATATGACACCAAGATGTCGGGGCAGGGAGTAATATGACACAAGATGTAGGGGCAGGGAGTCATATGACACAAGATGTCGGGGCATGGTGTTATATGACACCAAGATGTCGGGGCAAGGAGTCATATGACACAAGATGTCGGGGCAGGGTGTCATATGACACAAGGTGTCGGGGCAGGGAGTCATATGACACAAGATGTCGGGGCAGGGAGTCATATGACACCAAGATGTCGGGGCAGGGAGTAATATGACACAAGATGTCGGGGCAGGGAGTCATATGACACCAAGATGTCGGGGCAGGGAGTAATATGACACAAGATGTCGGGGCAGGGAGTTATATGACACAAGATGTCGGGGCAGGGAGTCATATGACACCAAGATGTCGGGGCAGGGAGTCATATGACACAAGATGTCGGGGCAGGGAGTCATATGACTCCAAGATGTCGGGGCAGGGAGTTATATGACACAAGGTGTCGGGGCAGGGAGTCATATGACACAAGATGTCGGGGCAGGGAGTCATATGACACAAAGATGTCGGGGCAGGGAGTCATATGACCCAAGATGTCGGGGCAGGGTGTCATATGACACAAGGTGTCGGGGCAGGGAGTCATATGACATTGTGGGGGGGTGGTAGTCTGGGACTGGGCGTCATATGACACAGTGGGTGTCATGTGACACAGTACCAGTCGGGGGGGGGGGGTGAAAAGGGTAAGGTGTCATATGGAAACGCCTGTCGGGGAAGGAGGAGGAGGTGGGAGGTGGTGGAAGGTGTCATATGACACAGGTTGTCAAAGGCCTGAGACGTAATATGTCACGGTGGCCGTAAAAAGATAAAATACATGGCACGTCAACGTGTCATATGACACCAACTGCCATAGGACAACAGCGCTCCTCCTGCCTCGCCCGGTGCCCAACTTCATCGCCTTTCATTTCCCATCCCTTTCCCACGGCCCTACGTCTCTTGATGTCGGTCCATCTCGCCTCTCCGAAGTTAGCAGATGTCTTCAACGCTCCCTCCCACAATACGTTGGCTCCCTCGTCCATCGCGACCACCTTACAACGTACGTACCGAATACATACATCTTTCTCTCTCTCTCTCTCTCTCTCTCTCTCTCTCTCTATATATATATATATATATATATATATATATATATATATATATATATATCCTCTCTGTCTCTCTCTCTCTCTCTCTCTCTCTCTCTCTCTCTCTCTCTCTCTCTCTCTCTCTCTCTCTCTCTCTCTCCCCTCTCTCTCTCTCTCTCCCCCCCCCCTCTCTCTCTCTCTCTCTCTCTCTCTCTCTCTCTCTCTCTCTCTCTCCTCTCGCCTTTGGGTAATGTCTCATTTCGCCTCATTATAGATAGAAAGGAGGGAAAAAAAAAAATAAATGCCTTTTCAACAGATTCTCTTTTTTGGCTCTCATATTCTCGCAGTTGGACGTAAAGGGCAAAATTAGCCCCCACATTACCGTGGAGCCGCTGATAAAGGCAGTGATGCACAGATATATTCTTTTTTTTCTTTTTTTTTTCACCCCTTGGGTCAGAAATCAGAAGGATCCGTAACCTGGGATGGCGAGAACCGGGGAATTACCTTACCTCACTCTAATTAGTGACACTAATTGTCACCTTGAAATAAGGTTACGCTTGTAATCACTTCTGGGGACTTTTGGGTTGATACGCACACACACACACACACACACACACACACACACACACACACATATATATATATATATATATATATATATATATATATATATATATATATATATATATATATATATATATATATATATATAGTATATATATATACATATATATATATATATATATATATATATATATATATATATATATATATATATATATATATATATATATATATACAGCGTGTGTGTGTGTGTGTGTGTGTGTATGTGACACATCTTCAGGACGTGGGACTGACTAGGATTTCAGCACCGGCTACAGGAGCTCCTAAGATGAACCACACTTCAGGCGGGAGTTACCAGCTAGGAGGTGAGGGACTGAAAAGCTGGAGCTGTATCGCGCGTTCCAGTGAAGAGTGAGGACGAGGAGGAGGAGTTCCTTCCGTGACCGAGTCGACCGCCTCTCCTTCCTTCCATCTCCTATGCGATGATGAACGAGGCCATCACCATCATCATCATCATCATCATTATTATCATCATCATCATCATCATTATCATCATCATGATCATCATCTCTCTCGCTCCTGTGAGGGACCTCTCTCCCTCCTGGCTCGGAGTACACAAGACAAAATGGCAAGGATCCTCCATCCCAGGAGAATATCTTTCATACATTCCTTATAGAGATAAGATAAGATAAGATAAGATAAGATAAGATAAGATATTTCCAGAGCAGTGTTCTGTCTTCCGGTGGCCCTAGACTCCCGACTTGCTAACACACGATTGTTCGCACATTGTCTCCTCCTCCTCCTCCTCTTCCTCATTATCTTCTTAGAATGCTGCTCCTGCTACTCCTACTCCTCCTTCTCCCTCTCTTCTTCCTCCTCCTCCTCCTCCTCTTCCTCATTCTCTTTTTAGAATGCTGCTCCTGCTACTCCTACTCCTCCTCCTCCCTCTCTTCTTCCTCCTCCTCCTCGTCCTCTTCCTCATCCAGGCCCCACCACTGTGAAGGAACTCAAAAGAATATGGATACGTCAACTGCGAGATATTCCGACCGAGCCGTACGACATGGCTGCCTTCCCTCCCTCCTTCATCTATATGTATTTCTCCCGGAGGGTTCTGCCCTACAGCCCCTGACAATGGCTTGTACGGCGTCCCATCCTCACACTGCTTCGCCTGTTCCTCTGTCCTGTTCTTCACTTGCCCGTCTTTCTGTCTATGGCTGTCTGTCTAGATGGGTCTGGGTCTGCCAATGGTATTCTTGGGGGCAGTCTGTCCATCTGTCCTGCAAATTAGTCTGTGGATTTCTATCTCAGTTGACATGCTACATGCCTCGTCTGTGATCCGTGTCTGTGCCACTGTCTCTCTCTGTGGTACACGGTCTGTGACACCCTGTCTAAGTCTACTTTTTATTTCAGTGGACAGAAAATGATGAGGGGGGTCGTCAACCGGGTTGGCTGTGACCTGTCCGTCGAATCCGGGATTCGAACTCTGTCTCTTTCCTGTGAGATTCCAAAGCAGCAACCTTGACCACTATACCACGGCGGTTCATGGGTTCTCCCTCTACCGAGAATCGAAATCTAAACAACACATGTGTGTGTGTGTGTGTGTGTGTGTGTGTGTGTGTGTGTCACGAGGTCGGAGCCAAATAATTAAATGAGGCAAAAGACCTGTTCTAAGGAGACCAAATAACATGTTTGTCTGTTGTACCTTTAATTAGCTGTCTGTGGAACGTGGTAGCCTGGGGTTAAGGGTGTGATGGTGGTACGTGGTGGACGGGTGGTAGTGTGGTGTGGTGGTGGTGGTGTGGGGTATTGGGGGTTATTACTGGCGTGGTTGGATATGTTTTTGGTTGTGATGGTGTGGGTGGGTGAGGGGGGGGTGGTGCCTCTTCCTCCTGGCGGTGATGTAGTGGCAACTGTGGTGGAGGGAAAACCCTGGTCCTGTGGTACGTTGGAGTGGTGGGGATGGTGTCATGGACCTGCTGGTGGCGATCGAGGTAGATGTGGCGGTGCTGGTGCCGGAGGCTTGTGAGGTAGGGGTAACGGCAGCAGTGGCTGATAAGTGTTGAGGGCTGTGGTGGTGGTAGAGGCGGCGAAGGAGGAGGAGGCCGTGATGCTGCAGTGGTGTCGAGTATAAGTTACGAGGGATAACCTATATGGCAAAATCTGTGCTCTTCAAGGGTCGTGTCCGTGTCCCGTTAGGTGACGCCTCTCCTACCCAAGACGGTATGGAGATGAGGGTTCGGCTGATTGACCCCTGACGGGATAGGGTGACGTGGCGACCTCTCGTGTCACTTAGTGTCATATGAGACGTTGACGTCTTCCGGGGTCGGTCACTGCCTGTCGAAGTCCCTCACCCAGGCCCTAGGGGTTAGAGACTGCCATCACCCGAGGTGGCACGGACCATGAGGGGAAAGTAGCCCTTGGGGCGAAGGGAACGATAGGTCACTAGGTCTTTCCCAGATACTTTTCTGGAGGTTGAGCCTGTGAGGGGAGGATGACATCCCACGTCACACGGTACAATTCCCAGACATTTCCACACACACAGGGACGAAAGGTTTGTAGGAACGTGCAAGAGTCTGTACGTGTTGCCAGCCTCGCTCAAACGTCTAGTGGATCAGAATCGCCACTGAGATGTACAACCTCATAATAACCAGGCGTCAGTACAACCTCATAATAACCAGGCGTCAGTACAACCTCATAATAACCTCATAACTGACGATATTTCAACCCCAGATCTGTGTTCAGCATGAAAAATAACCCTTATTATGAGGTTCTGAAGGAAATCTATTTTTCTGAGAAAAATAGTAAAAATCGTAGGTAATAGTTCTGGGTATTCTTCAACTCAAAAAACTTTTTCTCTCTAAATTGATATATAAGATATTGAAACTCTTCTATACTAGAAATAATCATGGAAAATATATCATAATACTCATAGTTACAGATACATGACCAATAAATACAATGCGAATGGTCAAATAATACTTCAAAATTGTAGTCATTTAACAGATTACTAAATGGTCATATACTTGAAATAACGATATTTCAACCCCAGATCTGTGTTCAACATGAAAAATAACCCTTATTATGAGGTTTTGAAGGAAATCTATTTTTCTGAGAAAAATAGTAAAAATCGTGGGTAATAGTTCAGGGTATTTTTCAGCTCAAAAAACTTTTTCTCTCTAAATATAAATATAAGATATTGAAACTCTTCTATACTAGAAATAATCATGGAAAATATATCATAATACTCATAGTTACAGATACATGCCCAGTAAATACAATGCGAATGGTCAAATAATACTTCAAAATTGTCGTCATTTAACAGATTACTAAATGGTCATATAGTTGAAATAACGATATTTCAACCCCAGATCTGTGTTCAACATGAAAAATAACCCTTATTATGAGGTTTTGAAGGAAATCTATTTTTCTGAGAAAAATAGTAAAAATCGTGGGTAATAGTTCAGGGTATTTTTCAGCTCAAAAAACTTTTTCTCTCTAAATTGATATATAAGATATTGAAACTCTTCTATACTAGAAATAGTCATGGAAAATATATCATAATACTCTTAGTTACAGATACATGCCCAGTAAATACAATGCGAATGGTCAAATAATACTTCAAAATTGTCGTCATTTAACAGATTACTAAATGGTCATATAGTTGAAATAACGATATTTCAACCCCAGATCTGTGTTCAACATGAAAAATAACCCTTATTATGAGGTTTTGAAGGAAATCTATTTTTCTGAGAAAAATAGTAAAAATCGTGGGTAATAGTTCAGGGTATTTTTCAGCTCAAAAAACTTTTTCTCTCTAAATATAAATATAAGATATTGAAACTCTTCTATTCTAGACATAGTCATGGAAAATATATCATAATACTCATAGTTACAGACACATACCCAGGAAATACAATGCGAATGGTCAAATAAAACTTCAAAATTGTCGTCATTTAACAGATTACTAAATGGTCATATAGTTGAAATAATGATATTTCAACCCCATATCTGTGTTCAACATGAAAAATAACCCTTATTATGAGGTTTTGAAGGAAATCTATTTTTCTGAGAAAAATAGTAAAAATCGTGGGTAATAGTTCAGGGTATTTTTCACCTCAAAAAACTTTTTCTTTCTAAATTGATATATAAGCTATTGAAACTCTTCTATACTAGAAATAATCATGGAAAATATATCATAATGCTCTTACTTACCGATACTTGCCCAGTAAATACAATGCGAATGGTCAAATAATACTTCAAAATTGTCGTCGTTTAACAGATTACTAAATGGTCATAAAGTTAACCTAACGATATTTTAACCCCAGATCTGTGTTCAGCATGAAAAATAACCCTTATTATGAGGTTTTGAAGGAAATCTATTTTTCTGAGAAAAATAGTAAAAATCGTGGGTAATAGTTCAGGGTATTTTTGAGCTCAAAAAACTTTTTCTCTCTAAATATAAATATAAGATATTGAATTTCTTCTATACTAGAAATAATCATGGAAAATATATCATAATGCTCTTAGTTACCGATACATGCCCAGTAAATACAATGCGAATGGTCAAATAATACTTCAAAATTGTCGTCATTTAACAGATTACTAAATGGTCATATAGTTGAAATAACGATATTTCAACCCCAGATCTGTGTTCAACATGAAAAATAACCCTTATTATGAGGTTTTGAAGGAAATCTACTTTTCTGAGAAAAATAGTAAAAATCGTGGGTAATAGTTCAGGGTATTTTTCAGCTCAAAAAACTTTTTCTCTCTAAAATGATATATAAGATATTGAAACTCTTCTATACTAGAAATAATCATGGAAAATATATCATAATGCTCTTACTTACCGATACATGCCCAGTAAATACAATGCGAATGGTCAAATAATATTTCAAAATTGTCGTCATTTAACAGATTACTAAATGGTCATATAGTTGAAATAACGATATTTCAACCCCAGATCTGTGTTCAACATGAAAAATAACCCTTATTATGAGGTTTTGAAGGAAATCTATTTTTCTGAGAAAAATAGTAAAAATCGTGGGTAATAGTTCAGGGTATTTTTCAGCTCAAAAAACTTTTTCTCTCTAAATTGATATATAAGATATTGAAACTCTTCTATACTAGAAATAGTCATGGAAAATATATCATAATACTCATAGTTGCAGATACATACCCAGTAAATACAATGCGAATGGTCAAATAATACTTCAAAATTGTCGTCATTTAACAGATTACTAAATGGTCATATAGTTGAAATAACGATATTTCAACCCCAGATCTGTGTTCAACATGAAAAATAACCCTTATTATGAGGTTTTGAAGGAAATCTATTTTTCTGAGAAAAATAGTAAAAATCGTGGGTAATAGTTCAGGGTATTTTTCAGCTCAAAAAACTTTTTCTCTCTAAATATATATATAAGATATTGAAACTCTTCTATCCTAGACATAGTCATGGAAAATATATCATAATACTCATAGTTACAGATACATGCCCAGTAAATACAATGCGAATGGTCAAATAATACTTCAAAATTGTCGTCATTTAACAGATTACTAAATGGTCATATAGTTGAAATAACGATATTTCAACCCCAGATCTGTGTTCAACATGAAAAATAACCCTTATTATGAGGTTTTGAAGGAAATCTATTTTTCTGAGAAAAATAGTAAAAATCGTGGGTAATAGTTCAGGGTATTTTTCAGCTCAAAAAACTTTTTCTCTCTAAATTGATATATAAGATATTGAAACTCTTCTATACTAGAAATAATCATGGAAAATATATCATAATGCTCTTAGTTACCGATACATGCCCAGTAAATACAATGCGAATGGTCAAATAATACTTCAAAATTGTCGTCATTTAACAGATTACTAAATGGTCATATAGTTGAAATAACGATATTTCAACCCCAGATCTGTGTTCAACATGAAAAATAACCCTTATTATGAGGTTTTGAAGGAAATCTATTTTTCTGAGAAAAATAGTAAAAATCGTGGGTAATAGTTCAGGGTATTTTTCAGCTCAAAAAACTTTTTCTCTCTAAATTATATATAAGATATTGAAACTCTTCTATACTAGAAATAGTCATGGAAAATATATCATAATACTCATAGTTACAGATACATGCCCAGTAAATACAATGCGAATGGTCAAATAATACTTCAAAATTGTCGTCATTTAACAGATTACTAAATGGTCATATAGTTGAAATAACGATATTTCAACCCCAGATCTGTGTTCAACATGAAAAATAACCCTTATTATGAGGTTTTGAAGGAAATCTATTTTTCTGAGAAAAATAGTAAAAATCGTGGGTAATAGTTCAGGGTATTTTTCAGCTCAAAAAACTTTTTCTCTCTAAATTGATATATAAGATATTGAAACTCTTCTATACTAGAAATAGTCATGGAAAATATATCATAATACTCATAGTTACAGATACATGCCCAGTAAATACAATGCGAATGGTCAAATAATACTTCAAAATTGTCGTCATTTAACAGATTACTAAATGGTCATATAGTTGAAATAACGATATTTCAACCCCAGATCTGTGTTCAACATGAAAAATAACCCTTATTATGAGGTTTTGAAGGAAATCTATTTTTCTGAGAAAAATAGTAAAAATCGTGGGTAATAGTTCAGGGTATTTTTCAGCTCAAAAAACTTTTTCTCTCTAAATTGATATATAAGATATTGAAACTCTTCTATACTAGAAATAATCATGGAAAATATATCATAATGCTCTTAGTTACCGATACATGCCCAGTAAATACAATGCGAATTGTCAAATAATACTTCAAAATTGTCGTCATTTAACAGATTACTAAATGGTCATATAGTTGAAATAACGATATTTCAACCCCAGATCTGTGTTCAACATGAAAAATAACCCTTATTATGAGGTTTTGAAGGAAATCTATTTTTCTGAGAAAGAAAAATAGTAAAAATCGTGGGTAATAGTTCAGGGTATTTTTCAGCTCAAAAAACTTTTTCTCTCTAAATTGATATATAAGATATTGAAACTCTTCTATACTAGAAATAATCATGGAAAATATATCATAATGCTCTTACTTACCGATACATGCCCAGTAAATACAATGCGAATGGTCAAATAATACTTCAAAATTGTCGTCATTTAACAGATTACTAAATGGTCATATAGTTGAAATAACGATATTTCAACCCCAGATCTGTGTTCAACATGAAAAATAACCCTTATTATGAGGTTTTGAAGGAAATCTATTTTTCTGAGAAAAATAGTAAAAATCGTGGGTAATAGTTCAGGGTATTTTTCAGCTCAAAAAACTTTTTCTCTCTAAATGTAAATATAAGATATTGAAACTCTTCTATACTAGAAATAATCATGGAAAATATATCATAATGCTCTTACTTACCGATACATGCCCAGTAAATACAATGCGAATGGTCAAATAATACTTCAAAATTGTCGTCATTTAACAGATTACTAAATGGTCATATAGTTGAAATAACGATATTTCAACCCCAGATCTGTGTTCAACATGAAAAATAACCCTTATTATGAGGTTTTGAAGGAAATCTATTTTTCTGAGAAAAATAGTAAAAATCGTGGGTAATAGTTCAGGGTATTTTTCAGCTCAAAAAACTTTTTCTCTCTAAATTGATATATAAGATATTGAAACTCTTCTATACTAGAAATAATCATGGAAAATATATCATAATACTCATAGTTACAGATACATGCCCAGTAAATACAATGCGAATGGTCAAATAATACTTCAAAATTGTCGTCATTTAACAGATTACTAAATGGTCATATAGTTGAAATAACGATATTTCAACCCCAGATCTGTGTTCAACATGAAAAATAACCCTTATTATGAGGTTTTGAAGGAAATCTATTTTTCTGAGAAAAATAGTAAAAATCGTGGGTAATAGTTCAGGGTATTTTTCAGCTCAAAAAACTTTTTCTCTCTAAATTGATATATAAGATATTGAAACTCTTCTATACTAGAAATAATCATGGAAAATATATCATAATGCTCTTACTTACCGATACATGCCCAGTAAATACAATGCGAATGGTCAAATAATACTTCAAAATTGTCGTCATTTAACAGATTACTAAATGGTCATATAGTTGAAATAACGATATTTCAACCCCAGATCTGTGTTCAACATGAAAAATAACCCTTATTATGAGGTTTTGAAGGAAATCTATTTTTCTGAGAAAAATAGTAAAAATCGTGGGTAATAGTTCAGGGTATTTTTCAGCTCAAAAAACTTTTTCTCTCTAAATATAATTATAAGATATTGAAACTCTTCTATACTAGAAATAGTCATGGAAAATATATCATAATACTCTTAGTTACAGATACATGCCCAGTAAATACAATGCGAATGGTCAAATAATACTTCAAAATTGTCGTCATTTAACAGATTACTAAATGGTCATATAGTTGAAATAACGATATTTCAACCCCAGATCTGTGTTCAACATGAAAAATAACCCTTATTATGAGGTTTTGAAGGAAATCTATTTTTCTGAGAAAAATAGTAAAAATCGTGGGTAATAGTTCAGGGTATTTTTCAGCTCAAAAAACTTTTTCTCTCTAAATTGATATATAAGATATTGAAACTCTTCTATACTAGAAATACTCATGGAAAATATATCATAACACTCATAGTTACAGATATATGCCCAGTAAAGACAATGCGAATGGTCAATTAATACTTAAAAATTGTCGTCATTTAACAGATTAGTAAATGGTCATATAGTTGAAATAACGATATTTCAACCCCACATCTGTGTTCAACATGAATAATAACCCTTATTATGAGGTTTTGAAGGAAATCTATTTTTCTGAGAAAAATAGTAAAAATCGTGGGTAATAGTTCAGGGTATTTTTCAGCTCAAAAACATTTTTCTCTCTAAATTGATGTATAAGATATTGAAACTCTTCTATACTAGAAATAATCACGGAAAATATATCATAATGCCCTTACTTACCGATACATGCCCAGTAAATACAATGCGAATGGTTAAATAATACCTCAAAATTGTCCTCATTTAACAGATTACTAAATGGTCATATAGTTGAAATAACGATATTTCAACCCCAGATCTGTGTTCAACATGAAAAATAACCCTTATTATGAGGTTTTGAAGGAAATCTATTTTTCTGAGAAGAATATCAAAAATCGTGGGTTCAGGGCATTTTTCAGCTCAAAAAAATTGTTCTTTCTTATCGGGAATATGATATATTAAAATTCTTCAATACAAAAAAATAATCATGGAAAATATATAATAATGGTCTTAGTTACCGATAGATGCCTAGTAAATACAATGCGAATTGTCAAATAATGCCTAAAATTGTCGCCATTTAACAGTTTGCTAAATGGTCATATAGTTGACGTAACGATACTTTAACCCCAGATCTGTGTTCAGCATGAAAAATAACTCTTATTATAAGGTTTTGAAGGAAATCTATTTTTCTGAAGTGGTAGAGGATGTGTGGATCAGGTGTTTGCTTTGAAGAATGTATGTGAGAAATACTTAGAAAAGCAAATGGATTTGTATGTAGCATTCATGGATCTGGAGAAGGCATATGATAGAGTTGATAGAGATGCTCTGTGGAAGGTATTAAGAATATATGGTGTGGGAGGAAAGTTGTTAGAAGCAGTGAAAAGTTTTTATCGAGGATGTAAGGCATGCGTACGTGTAGGAAGAGAGGAAAGTGATTGGTTCTCAGTGAATGTAGGTTTGCGGCAGGGGTGTGTGATGTCTCCATGGTTGTTTAATTTGTTTATGGATGGGGTTGTTAGGGAGGTAAATGCAAGAGTTTTGGAAAGAGGGGCAAGTATGAAGTCTGTTGGGGATGAGAGAGCTTGGGAAGTGAGTCAGTTTTTGTTCGCTGATGATACAGCGCTGGTGGCTGATTCATGTGAGAAACTGCAGAAGCTGGTGACTGAGTTTGGTAAAGTGTGTGGAAGAAGAAAGTTAAGAGTAAATGTGAATAAGAGCAAGGTTATTAGGTACAGTAGGGTTGAGGGTTAAGTCAATTGGGAGGTGAGTTTGAATGGAGAAAAACTGGAGGAAGTGAAGTGTTTTAGATATCTGGGAGTGGATCTGGCAGCGGATGGAACCATGGAAGCGGAAGTGGATCATAGGGTGGGGGAGGGGGCGAAAATATATATATATATATATATATATATATTTTTCCCTGGGGATAGGGGAGAAAGAATACTTCCCACGTATTCCCTGCGTGTCGTAGAAGGCGACTAAAAGGGGAGGGAGCGGGGGGCTGGAAATCCTCCCCTCTCAATTTTTTTTAATTTTCCAAAAGAAGGAACAGAGAAAGGGGCCAGGTGAGGATATTCCCTCAATGGCCCAGTCCTTAGTTCTTAACGCTACCTCGCTAACGCGGGAAATGGCGAATAGTTTGAAAAAAAAAAAAAAATATATATATATATATATATATATATATATATATATATATATATATATATATATATATATATATATATATATATATACGTGTGTTGGTCTGATGATGTGTGTCCTTTATATATATATATATATATATATATATATATATATATATATATATATGTCCTCCTTGCTATATCTTCTTGCCGCCCATCGTCTCATTACAGATTCAACTCAGCCCAGGAGCCATCAGCGTTGTTATGTTTCAGAGATAAACCAGGGGAAAATAATGGAGCCCAGATTGGTGAAAGCTCGCCAGCACGCGCGCGCCTCGTCCCGTGTCCGAACGTGAATGAAAGGAAGAAAAAAAAAAAAATCATGAGTTTTTCTTGGGGGGGGGGGGGGGGGGGGGGGGAAATAATCATGATTTTTTTCTTGGGAAGAAAATAATTATAATTTTTTTTTCTTGGGAAGAAAATAATTATAATTTTTTCTTGGGAAGAAAATAATCATGAATTTTTCTTGGGAAGAAAATAATTATAATTTTTTCTTGGGAAGAAAATAATCACGATTTTCTCTTGGGAAGAATATAATCATAATTTTTTCTTGGGCAAGAAAACAATCATGATTTTTTCTTGGGAAGAAAATAATCATAATTTTTTCTTGGGCAAGAAAATAATCACGATTTTTTTCTTAAGAAAATAATCATGATTTTTTCTTGGGGAGAAAATAATCATAATTTTGTCTTGGGGAAGAAAATAATCACGATTTTCTCTTGGGAAGAATATAATCACGATTTTTTTCTTAAGAAAATAATCATAATTTTGTCTTGGGGAAGAAAATAATCACGATTTTCTCTTGGGAAGAATATAATCACGATTTTTTTCTTAAGAATATAATCATGATTTTTTCTTGGGGAG
>NC_092237.1:9102300-9132300 GCF_036320965.1 Panulirus ornatus
AACACCGCCCTGTAATCCCTCATTCTACTATGAACAACGCTCTGTAATCCCTAACCCTACTATGAACACCGCTCTGTAATCCCTCATCCTACTATGAACACCGCCCTGTAATCCCTTATCCTACTATGAACACCGCCCTGTAATCCCTCATCCTGCTATGAACACCGCCCTGTAATCCCTCATCCTACTATGAACACCGCCCTGTAATCCCTCATCCTACTATGAACACCGCCCTGTAATCCCTTATCCTACTATGAACACCGCCCTGTAATCCCTCATCCTACTATGAACACCGCCCTGTAATCCCTTATCCTACTATGAACACCGCCCTGTAATCCCTCATCCTACTATGAACACCGCCCTGTAATCCCTTATCCTACTATGAACACCGCCCTGTAATCCCTCATCCTACTGTGAACACCGCCCTGTAATCCCTCATCCTACTGTGAACACCGCCCTGTAATCCCTCACCCTACCATGAAAAACGCTCTGTAATCCCTCTTCCCGGTAAAAACAACGCCCTGCAATCCCTCATCCTATGAAAAACGCTCTCTAATCCCTCGTCCCAGTATGAACAGCGCCCTGCAATCCCTCATCCTATGAAAAACGCTCTGTAATCCCTCGTCCCAGTATGAACAGCGCCCTGCAATCCCTCATCCTATGAAAAACGCTCTCTAATCCCTCGTCCCAGTATGAACAGCGCTCACTGTAACCCCTCATCCTATGAAAAACGCTCTGTAATCCCTCGTCCCAGTATGAACAGCGCTCACTGTAACCCATCGTTCATGAATAACTTTTTCTCCCAGTGCATCTAATCTTCATCAACCTCTCGACTATCTGTTGATCATAAGCCTCTTGAACTTCTGCTTAAAACTCCATCCTTCATACGAACTGGATAAGGCTTCAATCCCCTTTAAACTTAGTGTTCCCTTCCCTTTAAACTGGACTCTTAGTTTCTCTTTAAACACTCGTTGAATTCCTTCTTCAGCTGAGGTTAAACCAGTCACTTAACTTACGGTTCGTTCCTTTGTAGCTCTGGGCTCCTCCGTTCCCTTTCAACTTTAGCTTTCCTACTTCCATTCTCAGTCCTCAGTCGACGACTACCCCCTTCAATTCTCGGCCCCATTCCTTTTTGTCGCAATCCACGTTCCCATTTCAATGGGTTTTTGCTTCCTTAAGTAAATGGTTCCGTCCAGTTTAAGTATTAACATGTTCCCTTCCCTTAAACTAAGGCGCTTCGTCCCTTTAAAATGAAGGCTTCATCCCCTTAAAATTTAGGCTCTCTGTTTACTCTAGATCTATGCTCTGTAACCTTTAAGGAGGGGGGGGCGGGGGCGGGCGAGGACATCACATCTGAGAGAACGAGGACCTGTCAGCACAGGGGACGAGACTTCCTTAGCCAGGGAATGCGAGGACTCGTCAGCAGGGGGAGAAGGGAGAGGAGTCGTCAGCAGGAGGAGAAGGGAGAGGACTCGTCAGCAGGGGGAGAAGGGAGAGGACTCGTCAGCAGGGGGAGAAGGGAGAGGACTCGTCAGCAGGGGGAGAAGGGAAAGGACTCGTCTGCAGGGGGGGGGAGGAGAGGACTCATCAGCAGGGGGAGAAGGGAGAGGATTCGTCAGCAAGGGGAGAAGGGAGAGGACTCGTCAGCAGGGGGAGAAAGGAGAGGACTCATCAGCAGGGGGAGAAAGGAGAGGACTCGTCAGCAGAGGGAGAAAGGAGAGGACTCATCAGCAGGGGGAGAAAGGAGAGGACTCGTCAGCAGGGGGAGAAAGGAGAGGACTCGTCAGCAGGGGGAGAAAGGAGAGGACTCGTCAGTAGGGGGAGAAGGGAGAGGACTCGTCAGCAGGGGGAGAAGGGAGAGGACTCGTCAGCAAGGGAAGAAGGGAGAGGACTTGTCAGCAAGGGGAGAAGGGAGAAGACTCGTCAGCAGGGGGAGAAAGGAGAGGACTCGTCAGCAGGGAGAGAAGGGAGAGGACTCATCAGCAAGGGGAGAAGGGAGAGGACTCATCAGTAGGGGGAGAAGGGAGAGGACTCGTCAGCAGGGGGAGAAAGGAGAGGACTCGTCAGCAGGGGGAAAAAGGAGAGGACTCGTCAGCATGGGGATAAGAGAGAGAGGACTTGGGGCAGCAGTCCTCACTCACCCACTACATTCCACGTGCCGAGAGATAGATAGATAGAGAGAGAGAGAGAGAGAGAGAGAGAGAGAGAGAGAGAGAGAGAGAGAGAGAGAGAGAGAGAGAGAGAGAGAGAGAGAGAGAGAGAGAGAGAGAGAGATGTCTTTTCACGTATGCCTGGAAGTAATATTCGCCCTGGTTCCTGGAAGGAGGTGATGGGTACTGCCACACCAGAGGCGCTCGAATCCCGAAGGACAGAGAAACAGAATCTTAAAACATATCACGAAACATAAGGAAACAGAACGTTAAAAACATATCACGAAACATAAAGAAACAGAACGTTAAAAACATCACGAAACATAGTGAAACTAAATCTTAAAAACATCACGAAACATAGTGAAACTTAAAATTAAAAACATCACGAAACATAGTGAAACTTAATCTTAAAAAATCACGAAACATGGTGAAACTCAATCTTAATATAACATCAAGAAACATAGTGAAACTTAATCTTAAAAAAAATCACAAAACATAGTGAAACAATCTTAAAAACATCACGAAACATAGTGAAACTCAATCTTAAAAAAACATCCCGAAACACTGTGAAACTCAATCTCAAAAAAAAATCACGAAACATAGTGAAACTCAATCGAAAAAACATCACGAAACATAGTGAAACTCAATCTTGAAATAACATCACGAAGCATAGTGAAACTTAATCTTAAAAAAACCATCCCGAAACATAGTGAAACTTAATCTTAAAAAAACATCACGAAACACAGTAAAACTCAATCTTAATATAACATCACGAAACATAGTGAAACTCAATCTTGAAATAACATCACGAAACACAGTAAAACTTAATCTTAAAAACATTACACTTTCGTCACTTTCCCCCCGACCCATGTTTCTCATTTCGTAACATATTCATACACGGTCTGTGTGGCTCCTTCCACGAGAGACAAGACTCTCTATCTCTCACACACACATTTCCCCCATCTCTCCTGTGACCTGTGCCTCTCCCTCGGCCTCGCGTTCAGGAGGAGGGAGGGGGTGTTTGTGGGGAAGGAGGGAGGGAGAGAGAGAGAGAGGAGGGGTGGAGGAGGAGGAAAAGAGGGGGTTCTTAGGGGGCCACTTTTCATCACAGTCTGGGTGAGCACGAGGTGACATTATTCTGCCCCCTTGCCAAGAGTACATACACCTCTATCTTTTCTTTTTTTCTTCCTCCCCGTCTGGGAAACAGACAACCCACCCACCCACCCACCCCAGCCCACCCTTAGCTGGAAATCAATCCGACAGAGCCACAGCAGGAGGAGGTAGGGGAAAGGGGAAGAGGACGGAGAGAGAGTGAGTGTGTGTGTGTGTGTGAGGTGGGGCGCTACCAGACCTACGACATTCTCTGAGTCAAAAGGTCGTATTGTTATCCCAGACGACTCCACCTCTCAGATATTCAGTGGGACCAGGATCCATATTGGTTGTGTGTGTGTGTGTGTGTGTGTGTGAGGGGGAGGGGGATGGTTGTTTCTTGACGACCAGCAGCCCAGGCGAAGATGCAGACACCTGGGAATCGAGGAAACCACCCACCACACACCCACACACACACACCTGTATTCACACAGCCTAAGCCAGGCACCGGCTGGGTGCTCTGGACGTGTGTTTGTGTGTGTGTGTGTGTGTGTGTGTGTGTGTGTGTGTGTGTGTGTGTGTGTGTGTGTGTGTGTGTGTGGCGGGGGGGTAGACTGAGGATCTACAGTGGTAGAGGGAAAAACCTCAGAGAGGCGACGGCTGACGCAGACCCAACCATCTGGCAAAGGAAGCCCCCCAAACTCCACTAAAATATCCAGGGATGAGGCACGAACAGCAGGCCTCGCAGCCCCGGAAAATCCAGGGTCACCTACACTAGGTTGAACAGCCTTGAAATTCAGGGTCGCCAGCGGTAATTAGTCGAACAGCCCCCCTAAATCGAGGGGTCCCCAGCGCTCGGTAGCGTAGCCCCAACTCCAGGCTGTCACCAGTGGCGGGCAATGCAGCTCCGAAGCCCGAAAGGTCACTAATGGGACATACAGACCCGTCCAACCCACACGTGAAGGGCGACCCAGCTCATTCTTCCGCGTGTCCGCTGGTCCGCCACACAGAAGCCTCCGTTGCCTCACCACACCTGTGCCAGCCGTTCTCAGAGGGCCTCCGGCTGGTGTCTTCGTTAACGACGCCCTCGTCAAGGACGGCGTCCGGGGTCACACGACCTCTCGCAGACCCGAATCGTCCACGTCCTTCGCAACGTCCACTCTTCGCCACAGACCGTCGGCTCAAAATCTCCTACAGCGATATACCTGTTGGACCCACTCCGCCCGCTGCTGCTGCTGCTGTTGGCCGCCTCCTCCTCCTCCTGCTCCTCCTCACAGCACATGAGACTGTAAAGCCTGACGGGAACTTCTCAATGGCCTCGAGTAAGTCCATCGTCCGCTCACACATCCATCCCTCGCTCCGTCGGGGAAGGGAGGAGGAGAAGGAGGAGGAGGAGGAGGAGGGGTGTTCATATCTACTAAATTCCATGGCCAAAAATGAGGTTTCCTTACGCGCTCCCTAATCTCCGTCGTGGCCAAACGCGGCCGATGGCGGGTGTAGGAGTATGGGGGGGTGAGGGTTTGGCGGGAGGGTTGGCCTTGAGGAGTGGGAGGTTGGCTCGGGATGGGAAGGAGAAGGGGCTGGAGGGGTGCGGTTTGGGAGGAGGGGTAGGAGGGGAATCTACTGAAAGAAGCTGAGCTTAGATACTGACTGCAGACAATGGCCACCTGAGTTGCCTCCCTCCTCCTCCTCCTGCCCCAAGCCCACCATACCACCAGGAGCACCACACACACACGCACCCTCCCTCCTCACCTCCCTTCCCCCAACCCTTCAATCCATGGCACTCCCTCCTTCCCTCCCCACCTCCCTCTCCACCTTCCCTCTCCCACTGAACCTCATCCCCTCCACCAAACCGTCCTCCCTCGCCCAGGGCCAGTCCGCGTTGCCTCCCACGGAACCGTAGACGAACCACTCGCCAAGAGAGAGAGAGAGAGAGAGAGAGAGAGAGAGAGAGAGAGAGAGAGAGAGAGAGAGAGAGAGAACAGAAGGTAGTGGTGGTGGTGGTGGTGTGGGAGGCGCCTTTGCGGCAGCGGAGGATGCTGTTGCTGTGGCGCTGCCGCTCACAATGTGTGCCCGTGCACAGTGAGAGCGCCGCCGGGAAGTCCGTGAGCTGACAGGAGCGAGCGCCAGGCTCCGTCGAACGGAGAGAGAGCATCGTCAGACAACCGGTCGTGGGCCCAAGAGAACCAAGGAAATAACATCCGCCAGTCAATTAGCTGATGTGCGTTGTGTGTTTGTGACGGAGGGGTGACGGAGGGGTGACGGAGGGGTGACGGAGGAGGGACGCACCCAGCTGTCGCCTGGTGACGTTGATTGCCACAAGGACATCCATGGGATGACGGCGAATGCCACCGGGTCATCAACGGGGTGGCGGTGGGCGCTACACCATCAGCAGATGAAGGCGAGAGCCACAGAGGCATCAATTGATGGCGTTGAGTGCCACAGAGGCATCAATTGATGGCGTTGAGTGCCACAGAGGCATCAATTGATGGCGTTGAGTGCCACAGAGGCATCAATCGCTGGCGTTGAGTGCCACAGAGGCATCAATCGATGGCGTTGAGTGCCAGGGAGGCATCAATCGCTGGCGTTGAGTGCCAGGGAGGCATCAATCGATGGCGTTGAGTGCCACAGAGGCATCAATTGATGTCGTTGAGTGCCACAGAGGCATCAATCGATGGTGTTGAGTGCCACAGAGGCATCAATCGATGGTGTTGAGTGCCAGAGGCATCACTCAATGGCGTTGAGTGCCACAGAGGCATCAATTGATGGCGTTGAGTGCCACAGAGGCATCACTCAATGGCGTTGAGTGCCACAGAGGCATCAATCGATGGCGTTGAGTACCACAGAGGCATCAATTGATGGCGTTGAGTGCCACAGAGGCATCAATCGATGGTGTTGAGTGCCACAGAGGCATCAATCGATGGTGTTGAGTGCCACAGAGGCATCACTCAATGGCGTTGAGTGCCACAGAGGCATCAATCGATGGCGTTGAGTACCACAGAGGCATCAATTGATGGCGTTGAGTGCCACAGAGGCATCAATCGATGGTGTTGAGTGCCACAGAGGCATCAATCGATGGTGTTGAGTGCCACAGAGCATCACTCAATGGCGTTGAGTGCCACAGAGGCATCAATCGATGGCGTTGAGTACCACAGAGGCATCAATTGATGGCGTTGAGTGCCACAGAGGCATCAATCGATGGTGTTGAGTGCCACAGAGGCATCAATCGATGGTGTTGAGTGCCACAGAGGCATCACTCAATGGCGTTGAGTGCCACAGAGGCATCAATCGATGGCGGTGAGTGCCACAGAGGCATCAATCGATGGCGGTGAGTGCCACAGAGGCATCAATCGATGGCGGCGAGTGCCACAGAGGCATCAATCGCTGGCGTTGAGTGCCACAGAGGCATCAATCGCAGGCGTCGAGTGTGATACAGACATCAAACACAAACACATCAGCAGATAACAAGCGAGTGCTACACAGACATCAACAGATGACGTCATCAACACATCGCTTCAGATAACATTAAGGAAAAAAAAAAAAAAACCTTAAAACTTTGGGTATGAAAATGAATTCAACAGAACTTTGATATCCTACCACAGACACGAAAACTGCCAGCCAAAGTGATATTTTCTATGCACTTCAATGTCTTCTATATACTTTTACGGGCTGGGTACTTACAGGTGATATTGTGTGTTGATGAGAAACCATAAGAGAGCTCACTTCTTAAAAAGATACTAATCTAGAGTATCTTTTATCTTATCTTTGATAAATGTAAGTCTTTCTGAACATGTATACTCTCTATCTGTGATGCATATGAGTAGATCTATCTCCTTAATCTCATTAAGGTGATAAAGATAGCGAAGATACTGTGGCAAACATCTTTAAGGCAAAGTTCTAAGACTTTTACGACCAATGCACATGAGTAGATTTATCTCCTTAATCTCATGAAGGTGATAAAGATAGCAAAGATATTACCACTTTGGCTAGCATCTTCAAGGCAAAGTTCTAAGACTTTTACGACACTGGTCATGAAATATCGACAGGGGCCAGACGCAAAGTATTCAACTTACCGTTATCAACCAAAGTATAAAAGTCAAGTTTTCTGTTTTATCTGTAAAGTATCCAGAGATAGTATTCTGTAAACGTGATATTTTGGAGAGTGTATCCTATGTGCCTATGGTGCGTGGAAAGATGAAAAAGTTTTTTTGGTCCCTCTGTTACGTAAAAATATAACATTCTGTCCTCGTATTATGTAAAAAAAAAAATAAGAAAATACGAAAATAATCATTTGTCCCGAATTGTGTTAGAAAGATAAGATTTTGTCCATTTATTGAATAGAAAGATAATCTATTTTCCCTGCATTGTGTAAAAAAAAAAAAAGATCAATAACCTCTGCATCTGTTGTGTAAATGTGTAAAAGAAGAGTCCCAACGCAGGAGTCAACACACCTATTACCAGCATCATACGGAGGATCGCATCAGGATGCCAGGAGAGAGAGAGAGAGAGAGAGAGAGAGAGAGAGAGAGAGAGAGAGAGAGAGAGAGAGAGAGAGAGAGAGAGAGAGAGAGTACACGCTATGAGGAAGATCTTGCCTCGTTTTTCTTTCTATTTCAACACACCACATCCACCACTGTGTGATCAAGTACATCTGTTTATAGTTTGGTTGGAGGAGGAGCAGGAGGAGGAGGAGGATGAGGAGGAGGAGGAGGAGGAGGAGGAGGAGGAGGAGCAGGAGGAGGAGGGGAGGGTTAGGCACCCATTTGGATCTGGATCCGTCCCCTCCCCTTACCCCCGCTCCTCTCCCCTTACTCCCGCTCCCCTCCCCCTACCCTTAAGCCAAGGGCCGGGTCCCATGCGAATATTAGCGCCGGGCGGGCGGGCGGGCGGGCCCCCGTGTGTATATGTACAGGGGATGAAGGAGGGTAGAATTAAAGATGAGTTGTGGCTGGGTCAACAAGTCGGCGTCAGGATGGGGACGCCCCTCGACATGCAACATCTTATACCCGGACGAAGCACCGATTCCCGAACTGAGACGAAGCGGTAAATCCCGAACGTTGACGAAGCTCTGAATCCCGAACGCTGACGAAGCTCTGAATCCCGAACGCTGACGAAGCACCGAATCCCGAACGCTGACGAAGCTCTGAATCCCGAACGCTGACGAAGCATCGAATCTCGAACACGGACGAAGCTCTGCAACCCGAACACAGACGAAGCTGTAAATCCCGAACGCTGACGAAACACCGAATCTCGAACGCTTTAAATCCCGAAACAGACGATGCACCGAATCCCCGAAACAGTGAATCCTGATTATGTTTCTCTAGGCTTCACTAAAAGGATCAGAGACTTGAAGTTACGTTGGCATAACTCGGGGGGATGTGGACTCTTAAATGCAGGTCCGAGACGAGCTACAGACTGACTCATCTGAGAGGCTCCGACAGCCTCAATGAGGATACTACACACACACACACACACACACACACACACCTGTTATACTTACGAAGACAAGGTCCCGAGATCGCTGACTCAGTGATATCAAAGACTTAAATTTTCTGACTTAATGTTAGTTAATTTGACCAACCGCATGAAGAACACTATACTCATTAACCTCACGAAGTGAAGGGACTGCATTCATTGTCTGCAAATGTGATATAAAGTAACTATTCTTCATATACCACACACACACACACACACACACACACACACACACACACACACACCTGTTATTCATCCACATCGATCAATAAGAATATCCTTTATTAATCAAGTAAAAAAAAATAATCCTGAACTTATCCTACTGATGAATCAAAGTCGTTGATCATTTCTATCAACAGACGACAAAGTCAAAGTCGTTGATCATTTCTATTAACAGATGACAGTCAAAGAAGTTGTTCATTTCTATCAACAGATGACAAAGTCGTTGATCATTTCTATCAACAGATAACAAAGTCGTTGATCATTTCTATCAACAGATGACAAAGTCGTTGATCATTTCTATTAACAGACAACAAAGTCGTTGATCATTTCTATCAACAGATAACAAAGTCGTTGATCATTTCTATCAACAGATGACAAAGTCGTTGATCATTTCTATTGACAACAAAGTCGTTGATCATTTCTATCAACAGATAACAAAGTCGTTGATCATTTCTATCAACAGATAACAAAGTCGTTGATCATTTCTATCAACAGATAACAAAGTCGTTGATCATTTCTATCAACAGATAACAAAGTCGTTGATCATTTCTATCAACAGATAACAAAGTCGTTGATCACTCCTATTAACAGACGACACACACACCAACCTCTTCCCTGTTGGTAGCGGCAGCTTATACAACCCACTCCTCTTACCCGGCACATCAATTACCCACTGTGGCTACCTGGTCCCCCTCGCATACGTACCGCGTCTCAACACGTCCCAGCTGCACCTCTTGAATTTCTCACATCACCACAAGCGCCCCCTCTTGAGCACTACGGTAGTTGCGTCGCTACAAGGGCTAGCTACTAACTAAAGCCACTACTACCCAATCTACAAATAGGGAGAGGAGGGGGTGATTTGTACGTAGACGCGTGGGTGATGGAGTGATTTAAATAAGGGGGGTTTTGGGGGGGGGGATTCTATTGTATTTTCTTTTTTTCTACAGGGCTGCTTGCCTCCCGACCTTCCCATCCTCTCACAGGATGGAACTGTTCGCGCCACGCTGGTCCCCACCCAGGAACGCCCTGACTAAGTCGCAGACGAAGGCGGCTGGTCATGCTGCCACCCTCCCTCCCTCCCTCTTCCCCACCCGTCTCTCTCTCTCTCTCTCTCTCTCTCTCTCTCTCTCTCTCTCTCTCTCTCTCTCTCTCTCTCTCTATTAATACCAGGGGCCGGACCACCGAGTCCAAACAATAGTAATTTCCCCAGAGTTCCCCATAATTAGCCAGATGGGTGAGCTCCGCATAGGTTCTTAATACGAAAATCGAAGGCCAGTGGCTCGCGATGTGTGTCTTGTCTTACGAGCGATATCGGATCTTGGCGAGTCCAGAGGATAGCGCCCGGACTTCAGGCCTGACGTATAATACGTACGTCAAGTCCTCGTCTGCTGGACGTCCAGGCTAAGGAGACCCCCAAAATAGTGACCTTCGGTGGCGAGACACACTGAAGTCATTTCTTCCTAGAACCATAAAACTCCCGTACTAAACTTTTCATTGATGTCATAATTTTTTCTAAATAATTTTTACGACACACACACACACACACACACACACACACACACACACACACACACACACACACACACACACACTGCACGAAGGTATTAACTCCGACCTGAATGTGTTTGCAGATGATGCAATGGTAATGTGGGGTCGTGAAATGGGAGGAGGATTGCACCTGCTTACAAGGGGACCTGAACAAAGTCCCGGCGATACTCTGCTAACGCGGGAAACGTGGATGTGTGTGTGTGTGTGTGTGTGTGTGTGTGTGTGTGTGTGTGTGTGTGTGTGTGTGCGCGCGCAAGCAAGCAAGCAAGAGTAGAAAGAAGGGTTATTTCTAGGTTGCATCGTTCACTGGATCATCCCTAGCGGCAGGGTTAGCGCTCAGCGCTCACTGGATACACCGCTCAAACCTTTACCGCTTGATTAGCAACGCTGGTAGTGTTTTCCCGCCACTCGCACTGCATAGTTGTCTGTATTGGGTTTATCCGGAATAGCTTTTAGCCATTTGTATAGTCTGCTTTTAAAGCTGACGGGGAGGGTTCAACCTCTGTGGAGTCCTTATTTCACTTGGCAGAGCGTTCAAGAGAGTGTGGGAGGAAGGTGTGAGAATGAGGAGGGAAGGTGGGAGAGCGTGAAGTAGTGCGACAGGTTTGAGAAAGAGTGCGAAAGTATGAAGTTATATGATTGAGAGAGTAGGGGGGGGTAGAGTGCGTGAGAGAGTGTGGAGGAGGTAGTAGAGTGTGTAAGAGTGTGGAGATCAAAGTGCGTGAGGGTGTAGAGTTAAGGTGTGCGACAGTATGGAGAGAAAGTGTGCGAAAGTATGGAAGCACAAGTTAAGATACCAGACGGCTGGCTGTGCCTCAGTCACTGTCCTTCTACAGATGAAAGATAAATATGGCGAGAATGCATGACAAAAGACACACCGATGGACGTGTGTTGGTCATGCACACATGGCGTACAGAGACACGGGTATGGCAGGAGAGGATCTGGTGATGATGACGGAGGAAGAGGAGGAGGAGGAAGAGGAGGAGGAGGAGGAGGAGGAGGAGGAGGAGGAGGAGGAGGAGGAGGAGGAGGGAGTTACCTCAATAGGATGTCGGTGTGTGTGTGTGTGTGTGTGTGTGTGTGTGTGTGTGTGTGTGTGTGTGTGTGGTAGGGGACCAAATGAACCACCTTCGCCCTCAACGGAGAACTGTCGGAGGGAGGAAAGTCACAGGTGAGCAAGTCGGTCAGCATCCATGAGTTATGAGGAACCGAGCTAAATACATGAGTAAGGGACGAGAGGACGAAGGGGGGGAAGAATACTCACTTCAGTGTCTCCACCTCCTGATGGAGAGATGGGGAGGGACAAAAAGGGCCGGGGGAGGAGAAAAAGTAATTTTCCAGAGCGTGTTAAGACGTGACGACCTTCACCAGAGGGGATGGGAAGGGGGTTTAACAGTCACCTTCAGTAGCCGGAGGGCGCCCGACACACTCACTCAGGGGCTGGTGCAACACCTCCAGAAAACCTGTGGCTCTCTTACTCCCACCACCTCCCGCTGCCATGCCTCCCTGGAACCATGACTTGGTGTGCCAGTGTGTCATATATATATATATATATATATATATATATATATATATATATATATATATATATATATATATATATATATATATATATGTTGGAAAGGATCACAATTTTGCGCGTGATCAAGATATTCCTATGAGTCCACGGGGAAAATGAAACACGATAAGTTCCCAAGTGCACTTTCGTGTAGTAATCACATCATCAGGGGAGACACAAGAGAGAAATATAAGTCAGTTGATATACATCGAAGAGACTTATATTTCTCTCTTGTGTCTCCCCTGATGATGTGATTATTACACGAAAGTGCACTTGGAACTTATCGTGTTTCATTTTCCCCGTGGACTCATAGGAATATATATATATATATATATATATATATATATATATATATATATATATATATATATATATATATACTGTCGAGGATATATATATACCTTCGCCCGACTTCATCTCTCACATGAAGGATAATGACCCCAGCTCCTCCGCCTTTTGATCGTATCCCCCGCAGGACTGTGGCACGTCCCACTCCCTCTCTCTCCCTGCCTCGCTCATGCCTTCATCATGAGATCCTATGACGTCCTGTGCCACCCACCCACACACACACACACACACACACACACACACATTATATATGATGGCAACAGTTGGCAATGATGATGATGATGATGATGATGATATAATGATGACGTCATCTTTAATGACGATGATGAAGACACAGCCACCAGGGGTATTTTCGTGGACGCCATTCCACAAAAAACAGCAAAATGCACCAATCCCAATCCTCCCCCTCCCCCCTCATGCACCCCCCTCCCTTATCCACCCCTTCCTCCTAATCACCATTCCAATCACCTTCGGCCAAGGAATTGGTGATTAACACACAACTGAAATTTCTGAATATGTTAACATGACTTGGTTTATGTTAAATATAATCTTTCTTTTTAACGTATCCCCCTCTCTGTCTTTGTTATATTTACCCACTTCCCCTCGCCTCCTCTCCCCTCTCTCAATATTCCCTATGTTCAAATTCTTCCCCCTTCCTCTATGTTGAATTTCCCCCTCCTTCAACCTACGTTAGATTTCCCCCCTCTTAACATTTCCTGAATTATGTTAAACCTCCCAACACAGCTTGGGGCCCCCACAAAGCCAATGGTAACATCTCTACGAATATCAGAAAGCGAAAACTTTTTCCCTCCCTCAGTAAGCCAAAACTTTCTGGTCTCGAAAGTTTACGAATTATGAAGCAAAGTGGCTGAACGAGAGTATATTTGCTTTAAAAAGGCTGGGTGGGGGGGAATATGTTATATAATTTGTCGTGAAATTATGAACATACTGTTCCCCCCCCCACCTGGGGAAGGGGGAAAGAAGGGAAGGGGTGAAGGGGTGTTCACCCCATGGGCGAATCACCATTCTCAAAATGGGATGATTAAAATAGTGAACATTATCTGTAATTGGTTTAAGATTTTCGAAATTCGTTCTGCAATGTTCGGCGTTGTTTCTACCGTATGAAATTGGTTTATGCGTGTTTGTAATTGGTTTACGGGGTTTTAATGGGTTAATAGTTTGCAATTGGTTTGCGATGTTTGTAAGCGATATATATATAATGTCTGTAATTGGTTCACAGGTCATATAACAAGTTTACATCGTTTGTAATTGGTTCCTGATGTTTCTAAATGGCCTACGATGTTTGAAAGCGATCAAATAATGTTTGTAATTGGTTCACATATCGTATAGCAAGTATAAATCGTCAGTAATTGGTTCATGATATTTGTAATTGGTTCACGATATTTGTAACTGGTTCACGATATGTGTAAATGGTTCACGATATATGTGACTGGTTCACGATATTTGTAAATGGTTCACGATATTTGTAAATGGTTCACGATATTTGTAACGTGTTCACGATATTTGGAACTGGTTCATGATATTTGTAACTGGTTCACGATATATGTAACTGGTTCACGATATTCGTAATTGGTTCACAATATATGTGACTGGTTCACGATATTTGTAACTGGTTCACGATATTTGGAACTGGTTCATGATATTTGTAACTGGTTCACGATATATGTGACTGGTTCACGATATTTGTAACTGGTTCACGATATTTGTAACTGGTTCACGATATATGTGACTGGTTCACGATATTTGTAACTGGTTCGCGACGTGCGCAACCGGGTAAACTCAATATCTCTATCATTTGCCCTTCACGACTGACACGACAGGTTTTACGCTCTCGACAACCGGTCTCCAACCGGTTTTGCGATAGCTCCCAACCGGTTGAGAATGCCGGTGATTAAGCGCTCGACCTTCCCAGGTGGCATCCGCGGGGAAGGCACGGCCGTGACTCTCCCACCACAGACGCAAGAGGGAAAGCCAATGACCCTTAACCCCCCCAAAAAAAAGGGAGGGAGGGGGAAGACGAAATTGGACATTTTCAGGGGGGGAGGGGGAAGTTAATCGATTAGGACAATTATTTTTCTCCCCCCTTATGCCTTGGACCGATACGTTTACAGACGTTCTTAGATAAAATCAAGAGCAGTTTTGATTACTCGAGGACTCTCTCTCTCTCTCTCTCTCTCTCTCTCTCTCTCTCTCTCTCTCTCTCTCTCTCTCTCTCTCTCTCTCTCTCTCTCTCTATCTATCTATCTATCTATCTCTCTCTCCTCTCTCAGGTCTGCTCAGAACACGCGATTCGAGAGACAAGGAGGAGGGGAAGGGGTGGTGGTCGTCACCCCCCCCCCCTCTTCACCCTCTCTTTCCTTAAATTTCAGCTATCTAGGGTGAGGGAGGAGGGAGGGAAGTTACATTTCCTCTCTCGACTGAGGGACAAACCCTTAATTAAGGGGAAAAGTCGAGACTTGATCTTATCTGGAGTCAGCTGATTGGCTTAAGACGGTGTAAGGTCATGTTATATATACATGTATATATACCAAATAGGCGTCCTAGCTTCGTCTCTTCGATGTATATCAAGCGACTGTTATATTTCTCTCTTGTGTCTCCCCTGATGATGTGATTATTACACGAAAGTGCACTTGGGAACTTATCGTGTTTCATTTTCCCCGTGGACTCATAGGAATATATATACATATATATATATATATATATATATATATATATATATATATATATATATATATATATATATATATATATACATCAGTATGTATACGAGGGACTATGTCTCTCTGTTAAGGTTCTAATATGTCCCTCAAGGCTACATCAATATGGTGTTTGCTCCCAGTGCTGTGCCAATATGGCTTCTAAAGAGCTGGACAAATATGGCTGCCACGGTTAGATCAATATGGCTTCCAGGGCTGGACCAATATGTCTCCCAGATCTGTCCTAATATGGCTCGCAGGATTGGACCAATATGGCCGTGTCCCCTTTGGTTTGAGCCAACTTCAAGATCTTTTTTTTTACACATGCGAACAATATAAATAATTAATTAACTTATTCTCTTCCTGGAAATCTTAATTACGTCTAAAACCGTTCGTCATTTGAGCTCAAGACTGGACCTCTGAGTGTGTGCGTGTCACACCTTAACGCACCTCTCCACACACACCTTCCCATCCTAACGCACCTCTCTACGCATACCTTCCCACCCTAACGCACCTCTCTACGCATACCTTCCCACTCTAATGCCCCTCTCTACACACACCTTCCCACCCTAATACACCTCTACACACACCATCCCACCCTAACGCACCTCTCCACACACCTTCCCACCCTAACGCACCTCTCCATACACACCTTCCCACCCTAACGCACCTCTCCACACACACCTTCCCACCCTAACGCACCTCTCCACACACACCTTCCCACCCTAACGCACCTCTCCATACACACCTTCCCACCCTAACGCACCTCTCCACACACACCCCCACCTCACAAACCCCGGGCACCATATCAACCCCTCTCTCACCTCCACATTCTCTGGCTATCCACCCATCTATCATCCATCTATCATCCACCGTACAGAACATCTTGACAGACTATCGTCCATGTCCATCAGACTCTCGTGTTCGTGTTGTGAAACAGCTCCAGCCTCGACTCTGTCTCTCATTTCTGTTCACTGTCTCTCATTCCTCTTGACGTCATAGCTCGTTCATACGTCCTTGATGTCCATGCTATCTAATCTCCCAGGCACTGTCCTTGGCACGTCCCTGCTACTGTCCTTGGCACGGTCCTTGCTACTGTCCTTGGCACGTCCCTGCTACTGTTCTTGGCAAGTCACTTCTACTGTCCTTGGCACGGTCCTTGGCACGTCCCTGCTACTGTCCTTGACACGGTCCTTGGCACGTCCCTGCTAATGTCCTTGGCACGTCCCTGCTACTGTCCTTGGCACTGTGTCATTGGCACCGTCCTTGCTTCTGTTCATGGCACTCTCCTTTATCACCATTCTTGATACTGCCTAAGGCACTATCCCAGACACTGTCCTTGGCACTGCTCGCAGTATCGTCCTTGGCACTGCCCCAGGCACTGTTATTAGCACCTTCCCTGGCACTGCCAGTGGTACTTTCTTGACGATCCTGATGGCACTTTCCTCGGCACTGCCGTCCGTAGCAACCGTTCCCACTGACACTGTCCCCCGGCTCAGGTTCCTATGGCTGAGGAGGTGGATAGCCTCCTGTGGTAACCCCCCCCCCCCCACGTGTGGTGCCCCTTGCGTGTGGCGCGGTGTTTACCCCCTACGTGGTGCCCGTCCGTACGGTGTGGTGCCCCTCCGTGAGGCGAAGCATCAGCGTCTATCTGGTGCCTCTCTCTGTGTGTAGTGAGTGGTGCCTCCCTCAGTCCAGTGGTGCCTCCCTCTGTGTGTGGTGAGTGGTGCCTCTCTCAGTCCAGTGGTGCCTCCCTCTGTGTGTGGTGAGTGGTGCCTCTCTCTGTGTGTGGTGAGTGGTGCCTCTCTCAGTCCAGTGGTGCCTCCCTCTGTGTGTAGTGAGTGGTGCCTCTCTCAGTCCAGTGGTGCCTCTCTCTGTGTGTGGTGAGTGGTGCCTCTCTCAGTCCAGTGGTGCCTCCCTCTGTGTGTGGTGAGTGGTGCCTCTCTCAGTCCAGTGGTGCCTCTCTCTGTGTATGGTGAGTGGTGCCTCCCTCTGTGTGTAGTGAGTGATGCCTCTCTCTGTGTGTGGTGAGTGATGCCTCCCTCAGTCCAGTGGTGCCTCTCTCTGTGTGTGGTGAGTGATGCCTCCCTCAGTCCAGTGGTGCCTCTCTGTGTGTGTGGTGAGTGGTGCCTCTCTCAGTCCAGTGGTGCCTCTCTCTGTGTGTGGTGAGTGATGCCTCCTCAGTCCAGTGGTGCCTCTCTGTGTGTGTGGTGAGTGATGCCTCCCTCAGACCAGTGGTACCTCTGTGTGTGTGTGGTGAGTGATGCCTCCCTCAGACCAGTGGTACCTCTGTGTGTGTGTAGTGAGTGATGCCTCTCTCAGTCCAGTGGTGCCTCTCTCTGTGTGTGGTGAGTGATGCCTCCCTCAGTCCAGTGGTGCCTCTCTGTGTGTGTGGTGAGTGATGCCTCCCTCAGTCCAGTGGTGCCTCTCTGTGTGTGTGGTGAGTGGTGCCTCTCTCAGTCCAGTGGTGTCTCTCTGTGTGTGTAGTGAGTGATGCCTCCCTCAGTCCAGTGGTGCCTCTCTCTGTGTGTAGTGAGTGGTGCCTCTCTCAGTCCAGTGGTGCCTCTGTGTGTGGTGAGTGATGCCTCTCTCAGTCCAGTGGTGCCTCTCTCTGTGTGTAGTGAGTGGTGCCTCTCTCAGTCCAGTGGTGCCTCTCTCTGTGTGTAGTGAGTGGTGCCTCTCTCAGTCCAGTGGTGCCTCTGTGTGTGGTGAGTGATGCCTCTCTCAGTCCAGTGGTGCCTCTCTCTGTGTGTAGTGAGTGGTGCCTCTCTCAGTCCAGTGGTGCCTCTCTCTGTGTGTAGTGAGTGGTGCCTCTCTCAGTCCAGTGGTGCCTCTGTGTGTGTGTAGTGAGTGGTGCCTCTCTCAGTCCAGTGGTGCCTCTCTCTGTGTGTAGTGAGTGGTGCCTCCCTCAGTGTATAGTGAGTGATGCCTCTCTCTGTGTGTAGTGAGTGATGCCTCCCTCAGTTCAGTGGTGCCTCTCTCTGTGTAGCGCTCTACCCTACACCCTCACCTACCCTCCTTGTGGTGTAGTACACCTCTCCGTGTGGTACCCCCTTACTTCCCCCCCCCCCCTCCCCGGGCCCTCCCGTCTGGTATTACGTCAGCCTGATGTACCTACAACGCACACCTCCTCCCTCACACACCCCATCCCTCACACACCCCATCCCTCACACCCCCCATCCCTCACACCCCATCCCTCACACACCCCATCCCTCACACCACCGGGTGTGTCAGCGTTACCATCAGAGAAATCGCTTCATTTACCGAGGTATTTTAGGGTTGGGGAAACAGCAGCTCTCTCTCTCTCTCTCTCTCTCTCTCTCTCTCTCTCTCTCTCTCTCTCTCTCTCTCTCTCTCTCTCCCTCACATGCTCGCTCGCTACTCCTCCTCCTCCCTCCTCCTCCTCCCGGACGAGTTCCACCTCCTACACCCTCGCCAAAATTAAGTGCCAACCACCACCTCCTCAACCTCTCCTCCTCCTCCCTCCCCCGCAGCCCGCCATTCCTCTCTGGCATTAAAAAAAAAGAGAGAAGATAGTTACGATGGTGCTTCACTGTCGAGCCCTCATGACATCTTCACACACACACACACACACACACACACACACACACACACACACACACACACACACACACTATGCTTGGGCCAATAGTTTATATTCCGGTTATTATCATTGTAAGCTGGGGGGAGCGATTTCTAAGATGTGACGGGGCAGGTGTGGTGATGTGACGGGGTTGATGTGACGGGGCAGGTGTGGTGATGTGACGGGTCTGACGTGTTGATGTGACGGGGCAGGTGTGGCGATGTGACGGGTCTGACGTGTTGATGTGACGGGGCAGGTGTGGTGATGTGACGGGTCTGACGTGTTGATGTGACGGGGCAGGTGTGGCGATGTGACGGGTCTGACGTGTTGATGTGACGGGGCAGGTGTGGTGATGTGACGGGTCTGACTATTGATGTGACGGGGTAGGTGTGGTGATGTGACGGGGCAGGTGTGGAGATGTGACGGGTCTGACGTGTTGATGTGACGGGGCAGGTGTGGCGATGTGACGGGGCAGGTGTGGTGATGTGACGGGGCAGGTGTGGTGATGTGACGGGGCAGGTGTGGCGATGTGACGGGTCTGACGTATTGATGTGACGGGGGCAGGTGTGGTGATGTGACGGGGCAAAAGATACAGGATCTTCGACCTAATACCACGGTTCACAGCACCGAGCTGCCACTATCTTCCCGATCCCCATCCATCTCCCTCACGGCTCACTCACGGCTCATCCATCTCACTCACGGCTCGTTCCCCTAACCTCACCCGCGGCTCATCCATCCACCCCCACCTCATCCACGAAGAGCCCATCCAAATCATCCAAACGGGCCAACATCTCTCCTCTCATACGTAGTTTGAGCTTCATTAACTCCTACAGACAATACAGCGAGATACAACACAATACACCACAATACAGTACAATACACTACAATACAATACCATACAAACCGTAAGCTATCATTGCCAATCAAGAACAGCAAAAGGGTATCTGGTGCTAATCTATTCGCTTCATGGAGCAAATCCTTTTTCTCCCAAAAGTTACCTCCAACACATAACACAGATCATCAACACATAACACAGATCATCAACAGTTAACACAGATCATGAACAGATAACACAGATCTGGTCAGATAACACAGATCTGATCAGATAACACAGACCACCAACACATAACACAGATCATCAACAGATAACACAGATCATGAACAGATAACACAGATCTGGTCAGATAACACAGATCTGATCAGATAACACAGACCACCAACACATAACACAGATCATCAACAGATGACACAGATCATCAGCAGATAACACAGATCATCAACACATAACACAGATCATCAACAGATAACACAGATCTGATCAGATAACACAGACCACCAGCAGATAACACAGATCTGATCAGATAACACATATCATCAACAGATAACACAGACCACCAGCAGATAACACAGATCTGATCAGATAACACAGACCACCAGCAGATAACACAGATCATCACCAGATAACACAGACCACCAGCAGATAACATAAACCACCAGCAGATAACACAGACCACCAGCAGATAACACAGATCATCACCAGATAACACAGACCACCAGCAGATAACATAAACCACCAGCAGATAACACAGACCACCAGCAGATAACACAAACCACCAGCAGATAACACAGACCACCAGCAGATAACACAGCCCACCAGCAGATAACACAGACCACCAGCAGATATCACAGACCACCAGCAGATAATACAGACCACCAGCAGATAATAGAGACCACCAGCAGATAACACAGACCACCAGCAGATAACACAGACCACCAGCAGATATCACAGACCACCAGCAGATATCACAGACCACCAGCAGATAATAGAGACCACCAGCAGATAATAGAGACCACCAGCAGATAACACAGACCACCAGCAGATATCACAGACCACCAGCAGATAATACAGACCACCAGCAGATAATAGAGACCACCAGCAGATAACACAGACCACCAGCAGATAACACAGACCACCAGCAGATAATACAGACCACCAGCAGATAATACAGACCACCAGCAGATAACACAGACCACCAGCAGATAACACAGACCACCAGCAGATAACACAGACCACCAGCAGATAACACAGACCACCAGCAGATAACACAGACCACCAGCAGATAACACAGACCACCAGCAGATAACACAGACCACCAGCAGATAACACAGACCACCAGCAGATAACACAGACCACCAGCAGATATCACAGACCACCAGCAGATATCACAGACCACCAGCAGATAATAGAGACCACCAGCAGATAATAGAGACCACCAGCAGATAACACAGACCACCAGCAGATATCACAGACCACCAGCAGATAATACAGACCACCAGCAGATAATAGAGACCACCAGCAGATAACACAGACCACCAGCAGATAACACAGACCACCAGCAGATAATACAGACCACCAGCAGATAATACAGACCACCAGCAGATAACACAGACCACCAGCAGATAACACAGACCACCAGCAGATAACACAGACCACCAGCAGATAACACAGACCACCAGCAGATAACACAGACCACCAGCAGATAACACAGACCACCAGCAGATAACACAGCCCACCAGCAGATAACACAGACCACCAGCAGATATCACAGCCCACCAGCAGATATCACAGACCACCAGCAGATAATAGAGACCACCAGCAGATAACACAGACCACCAGCAGATAACACAGCCCACCAGCAGATAACACAGACCACCAGCAGATATCACAGACCACCAGCAGATAATACAGACCACCAGCAGATAATAGAGACCACCAGCAGATAACACAGATCATCAACAGATAACACAGACCACCAGCAGATAAACACAGACCACCAGCAGATAACACAGACCACCAGCAGATATCACAGACCACCAGCAGATAATACAGACCACCAGCAGATAATAGAGACCACCAGCAGATAACACAGACCACCAGCAGATAACACAGACCACCAGCAGATAACACAGACCACCAGCAGATAATACAGACCACCAGCAGATAATAGAAACCACCAGCAGATAATAGAGACCACCAGCAGATAACACAGACCACCAGCAGATAACACAGCCCACCAGCAGATAACACAGACCACCAGCAGATAACACAGCCCACCAGCAGATAACACAAACCACCAGCAGATAACACAGACCACCAGCAGATAACACAGACCACCAGCAGATAACACAGACCACCAGCAGATAACACAGACCACCAGCAGATAAGAGACATACAGCTCGTTAGATGGTCTGCTTCGAAACCTTCCACCAAATGCCCTCACCCAGGGCGCATCCAACGCTGGAGGGAGGCAGTGAGAGAGAGAGAGAGAGAGAGAGAGAGAGAGAGAGAGAGAGAGAGAGAGAGAGAGAGAGAGAGAGAGAGAGAGAGAGAGAGAGAGAGAATATACATTTTGGTCGAGCTTGTACCACGGGGGGGTGAGGGAAAAAAAAAATTCGAGTGCCAGAGGGTTGAATAATTGCTGTAAGCTGGGCGAAACGAGAGAGAGAGAGAGAGAGAGAGAGAGAGAGAGAGAGAGAGAGAGAGAGAGAGAGAGAGAGAGAGAGAGAGAGAGAGAGAGAGAGAGAGAACACGCATAAGTGCTTATCACCCCTCACCATCACTGGCATTTTTAAGCGAGTCTGTCCCGTTCTGCTTTGAGAAGAAAAAAAAAATAAGGAGGAAGGAGGAGGGAGGTAGGGTGGGAGAAGCTTTTAGGCGTCAACAGATGTAAAGATAAGCTGAGAGTTTATCACCAGGTCGGCGTTTATAAGCTGGACTTCCATCGAAGCTTCATCATTAGGGCTCGGGAGGTCCCATGGTCTGAGTGGGTGGGTGAATAAGTGAGTGAGTGAGTGAGTGGGCGAGTGTGGTGGGTTTGCTCTCTCTCTCTCTCTCTCTCTCTCTCTCTCTCTCTCTCTCTCTCTCTCTCTCTCTCTCTCTTGTATGAGGTCTTCTCCGCCAGGACACCAACACTCTCAGATACAAATGGCTTCTCGCTCCTGGTGGATTCCTGACCTAATTATCGCTTGTTTTCTAATCAAGGCTCCTTAAGTTGTCATTATATATCTCTCAGTGTGTGTGTGTGTGTGTGTGTGTGTGTGTGTGTGTGTGTGTGTGTGTGTGTGTCTGTGTGTGTGTGTGTGTCTGTGTGTGTGTGTGTCTGTGTGTGTGTGTCTGTGTGTGTGTGTGTGTGTGTGTGTGTGTGTGTGTGTGGATTACGTGGTATCGTCAACACGCTCCTGCCGTGTTTACGACGTGGCATCAACTTTAGAGATATTAATTCTTGTTCCCCTTTTCCTACCCATATTTTCTGAGGGAGGGTTGGAGGGAAAATGCTGAAGGAGGAGGAGGAAGAGGAAGAGGAGGAGGAGGAGGAGGAGGAGGAGGAGGAGGAGGAGGAGGAAGAAGAAGAGAAGGAGGAGGACCACTCCTGACGGAGGGTCTCAGCGAACTTGGGGAGGAGAGAAAAGGACCTCCCACTGCCGAGCCTCCTGGCCATCCCACTGACGGAGGAGCTTGAGCGAGTGGAGAGGACCGCGTCTCCCTGGTCAGTCTGCTCAAATATTCACGTTTCAAAGGTGGCCCATTATTAGTGAGTAGCTGAGATCGATAAGTGGAAGGGTGGTGGTGGGTGGGTGGTTGTGGCCCCGAGGTAAGGAGAGGTGGGAGAGAGAGAGAGAGAGAGGGACGAGGAGGGGGAGGAGGAGAAGGTACGACTTACTCCAGTATCGATCGCACCACCAGCAGGAACAACAACAGGTGCAGAAGTAGCAGAAGGAGGAGCAGGAGGAGGAGGAGCAGCAGCCAGCGGTGACCCCCACCTGCAGCAGCTGCAGTGATAGGGGAGGAAGGAAGGAGGGAGCAACAACAGAACGAGGCTTTGCCACTGGTGCCGCCCCTCCGCCCGAGATACCTCTTGCAGGATGCAACAGCGCCTGCTGTGGCTGCAACAGTAGATGGGGCAACAACGGAACGAAGGTCTGCCAGTGGTGCCCCGTGTGAGGTACTCCCGACGGTGTGCCCCGTGTGAGGTACTCCCGACGGGGTGCCCCGTGTGAGGTACTCCCGACGGAGTGCCCCGTGTGAGGTACTCCCGACGGGGTGTCCCGTGTGAGGTACTCCCGACGGGGTGCCCCGTGTGAGGTACTCCCGACGGGGTGTCCCGTGTGAGGTACTCCCGACGGGGTGTCCCGTGTGAGGTACTCCCGACGGGGTGCCCCGTGTGAGGTACTCCCGACGGGGTGCCCCGTGTGAGGTACTCCCGACGGGGTGTCCCGTGTGAGGTACTCCCGACGGGGTGTCCCGTGTGAGGTACTCCCGACGGGGTGTCCCGTGTGAGGTACTCCCGACGGGGTGTCCCGTGTGAGGTACTCCCGACGGGGTGCCCCGTGTGAGGTACTCCCGACGGGGTGCCCCGTGTGAGGTACTCCCGACGGGGTGCCCCGTGTGAGGTACTCCCGACGGGGTGCCCCGTGTGAGGTACTCCCGACGGGGTGTCCCGTGTGAGGTACTCCCGACGGGGTGTCCCGTGTGAGGTACTCCCGACGGGGTGCCCCGTGTGAGGTACTCCCGACGGGGTGCCCCGTGTGAGGTACTCCCGACGGGGTGTCCCGTGTGAGGTACTCCGACGGTGTGCCCCGTGTGAGGTACTCCCGACGGGGTGCCCCGTGTGAGGTACTCCCGACGGGGTGCCCCGTGTGAGGTACTCCCGACGGGGTGCCCCGTGTGAGGTACTCCCGACGGGGTGCCCCGTGTGAGGTACTCCCGACGGGGTGCCCCGTGTGAGGTACTCCCGACGGGGTGCCCCGTGTGAGGTACTCCCGACGGGGTGCCCCGTGTGAGGTACTCCCGACGGGGTGTCCCGTGTGAGGTACTCCCGACGGGGTGCCCCGTGTGAGGTACTCCCGACGGGGTGTCCCGTGTGAGGTACTCCCGACGGGGTGCCCCGTGTGAGGTACTCCCGACGGGGTGCCCCGTGTGAGGTACTCCCGACGGGGTGCCCCGTGTGAGGTACTCCCGACGGGGTGTCCCGTGTGAGGTACTCCCGACGGGGTGTCCCGTGTGAGGTACTCCCGACGGGGTGCCCCGTGTGAGGTACTCCCGACGGGGTGTCCCGTGTGAGGTACTCCCGACGGGGTGCCCCGTGTGAGGTACTCCCGACGGGGTGCCCCGTGTGAGGTACTCCCGACGGGGTGCCCCGTGTGAGGTACTCCCGACGGGGTGTCCCGTGTGAGGTACTCCCGACGGGGTGCCCCGTGTGAGGTACTCCCGACGGGGTGCCCCGTGTGAGGTACTCCCGACGGGGTGTCCCGTGTGAGGTACTCCCGACGGGGTGCCCCGTGTGAGGTACTCCCGACGGGGTGTCCCGTGTGAGGTACTCCCGACGGGGTGCCCCGTGTGAGGTACTCCCGACGGGGTGCCCCGTGTGAGGTACTCCCGACGGGGTGCCCCGTGTGAGGTACTCCCGACGGGGTGCCCCGTGTGAGGTACTCCCGACGGGGTGCCCCGTGTGAGGTACTCCCGACGGGGTGCCCCGTGTGAGGTACTCCCGACGGGGTGCCCCGTGTGAGGTACTCCGACGGTGTGCCCCGTGTGAGGTACTCCCGACGGTGTGCCCCGTGTGAGGTACTCCCGACGGGGTGCCCCGTGTGAGGTACTCCCGACGGGGTGTCCCGTGTGAGGTACTGCCGACGGGGTGCCCCGTGTGAGGTACTCCCGACGGGGTGTCCCGTGTGAGGTACTCCCGACGGGGTGTCCCGTGTGAGGTACTCCCGACGGGGTGTCCCGTGTGAGGTACTCCCGACGGGGTGCCCCGTGTGAGGTACTCCCGACGGGGTGTCCCGTGTGAGGTACTGCCGACGGGGTGCCCCGTGTGAGGTGTCCCTGACGGGATGCCCCTTGTGAGGTACCTACAACGGGGTGCCCCTTGTGAGGTACCCCACGATCGTGATTGACGAAGAATACCCTCCCCGCACAAGGGCGCCACTGAGAATTCTCAGGGCTCCCCTGAGTGCCGCTGAGTGTCAGTGGGGCTCCCCAGGGAACCACTGAGTGTCAGCGGGCGCCGATGGAAGGCAGGAGGTGGCTATGGATGTCAGTAGAGGCAGTGGGGGTTAGTGGAGGCTATCTATAGCCAGGATTAAATCACCTCCCATAGTGGACAGCTGTTTTCAGTGGAGAGGACAAATCCACCGTGGGCTCCACTACCAGTGTGTGTGTGTGTGGATTACGTGGTATCGTCAACACGCTCCTGCCGTGTTTACGACGTGGCATCAACTTTAGAGATATTAATTCTTGTTCCCCTTTTCCTACCCATATTTTCTGAGGGAGGGTTGGAGGGAAAATGCTGAAGGAGGAGGAGGAAGAAGAAGAGAAGGAGGAGGACCACTCCTGACGGAGGGTCTCAGCGAACTTGGGGAGGAGAGAAAAGGACCTCCCACTGCCGAGCCTCCTGGCCATCCCACTGACGGAGGAGCTTGAGCGAGTGGAGAGGACCGCGTCTCCCTGGTCAGTCTGCTCAAATATTCACGTTTCAAAGGTGGCCCATTATTAGTGAGTAGCTGAGATCGATAAGTGGAAGGGTGGTGGTGGGTGGGTGGTTGTGGCCCCGAGGTAAGGAGAGGTGGGAGAGAGAGAGAGAGAGAGAGAGAGAAGAGAGAGAGAGAGAGAGAGAGAGTGTGTGTGTGTGTGAGTGTGTGTGTGTGTGGATTACGTGGTATCGTCAACACGCTCCTGCCGTGTTTACGACGTGGCATCAACTTTAGAGATATTAATTCTTGTTCCCCTTTTCCTACCCATATTTTCTGAGGGAGGGTTGGAGGGAAAATGCTGAAGGAGGAGGAGGAGGAGGAGGAGGAGGAGGAGGAGGAGGAGGAGGAGGAGGAGGAGGAGGAGGAGGAGGAGGAGGAGGAGGAGGAGGAGGAGGAGGAGGAGGAGAGGAGGAGAGAGTGAGAGAGAGAGAGAGAGTGTGTGTGTGTGTGTGTGTGGTGTGTGTGTGTGTGTTACGGTTGTACAGATTCGACACGAGAGTTAGGATCCCGAGGTCATCGGCCCCTGCCCTGTGACCTGGTATTATGACCCTGAGAACACAACCTCTGCCCTGTGACCTGGTATTATGACCCTGAGAACACGACCCCTGACCCGTGACCTGGTATCATGACTCTGAGAACACAACCCCTGCCCTGCGACCTAGTATCATGACCCTGAGAACACAGGCCCCTGCCCTACGACCTGGTATTATGACCCTGAGAACACATGCCCTACCCTGTGACCTAGTATTATGACCCTGAGAACACAGGCCCCTGCCCTGCGACCCGGTATTATGACCCTGAGAACACGACCCCTGCCCTGTGACCTGGTATTATGACCCTGAAAACGCAACCCCTGCCCTGTGACCTGATGTTATGACCCTCAGAACACAACCCCTGCCCTGTGACCTAGTATTATGACCCTGAGAACACAGGCCCTCTGCCCTACGACCTGGTATTATGACTCTCAGAACACAACCCCTGCCCTGTGACCTGATCTTATGACCCTGAGAACACAGGGCCCCCCTCCTCTGCCCTGCGACCTGGTGGTGATCTCCCCAGAAGGGATTACGTCTAATCAGTTCATGACGTATCTTATTGGATGACAGGGAACGTCAGTTTGACGACTGCCCCCCGGCTGCCTCACGCCTACACTTCCTCTCAAACCCAATACCAGAAAAAAAAATAAAATACATAAACAACAACTTCAGGAAGCCATCTTCCCTTTAAGCCTCTTGTCCTTCAAAGCCATTAGCTGGACAGTTAATCCAGCAGCTGCCCGATAGATAACACAACCCCCTCCCCCCGTTTTTTTTTTTGATGAGTTATGCAAGTGTGAGGTTATTTAAGGAAGACAGAACGTCTGGTATGGGCCGTCAGTGCGTGGAACTATGAGGGAGAAAGAAGTGGTAGCGCATCCGCTAGAGGAAGGTGGACATGGGTCGGTATTAACTTTCTAAGTTTCAGATCTCGATAGATGGCGTTGAGGGAAAGTTACATCTCTATAGATGGAGATAAGGAAGTGTTATATCTCTACGGATGGAGATAAGGAAGTTTTATATCTCTACGGATGGAGATAAGGAAGTGTTATATCTCTACGGATGGAGATAAGGAAGTGTTATATCTCTACGGATGGAGATAAGGAAGTGTTATATCTCTACGGATGGAGATAAGGAAGTGTTATATCTCTACGGATGGAGATAAGGAAGTGTTATATCTCTACGGATGGAGATAAGGAAGTGTTATATCTCTACGGATGGAGATAAGGAAGTGTTATATCTCTACGGATGGAGATAAGGAAGTGTTATATCTCTACGGATGGAGATAAGGAAGTGTTATATCTCTACGGATGGAGATAAGGAAGTGTTATATCTCTACGGATGGAGATAAGGAAGTGTTATATCTCTACGGATGGAGATAAGGAAGTGTTATATCTCTACGGATGGAGATAAGGAAGTGTTATATCTCTACGGATGGAGATAAGGAAGTGTTATATCTCTACGGATGGAGATAAGGAAGTGTTATATCTCTACGGATGGAGATAAGGAAGTGTTATATCTCTACGGATGGAGATAAGGAAGTGTTATATCTCTACGGATGGAGATAAGGAAGTGTTATATCTCTACGGATGGAGATAAGGAAGTGTTATATCTCTACGCATGGAGATAAGGAAGTGTTATATCTCTACGCATGGAGATAAGGAAGTGTTATATCTCTACGGATGGAGATAAGGAAGTGTTATATCTCTACGGATGGAGATAAGGAAGTGTTATATCTCTACGGATGGAGATAAGGAAGTGTTATATCTCTGCGGATGGAGATAAGGAAGTGTTATATCTCTACGGATGGAGATAAGGAAGTGTTATATCTCTACGGATGGAGATAAGGAAGTGTTATATCTCTACGGATGGAGATAAGGAAGTGTTATATCTCTACGGACGGAGATAAGGAAGTGTTATATCTCTACGGATGGAGATAAGGAAGCGTTATATCTCTACGGATGGAGATAAGGTAGAGTCGCGATACCCAGGAGCGAGGGCCGAACTCGTAGAAGTGAACCCGGTAGAGGTGGAGACTCGTAGGTAAAGGCGTTGCCTACAATTGGATCATCCACGTCTGGGGGCTGCTATGTTACATGGGCGGGGTTGGGGGGCTGGACATCGAGCGCTTGGCCCCCAGTTTCCATCACTCAAATCGGACATCCACGTCGCCTCCTTCCTCCTACCCCGTCGCTGCCACGGGGTCACATGACCTCCGGTGCGTTCTTGAATGTCGTCAAACCCACTACAACGTTAACCCCTCACCTTCATCCTTTCCTCCCCCGGTGTTTGCTTGTGGTAATAGCCTTCGCCAATAATTAATCACACGGGCTTTGCATGAATTATCACAATATATATATATTCTTTTTCTTTCTTCTTTCCTCGAGACACAATAGATTGATGTGAGGTGAACCTTCCCACCATTTCGAGCGTAAATCTCGGTCAGCCAGAGAGGAGAAGGAGGAGGAGGAGGAGGAGAGGCAGCGGCGGACCACCTCCTCCTCCTCCGCCCTGCTCCCTTCACACGACACACCGTAATTATTCCTGACATTTTACCTGGACCAACACCCCGCCCGGCAGGTCACACCCGCTCAACCTGACTCCTCCTCCACTACCAGCCAGCCCCTACCCAGGCCACGGTCAGCTGGGTATGACAACAACACAACAACAAGCCCTGTGATGTAGTCACGCCACACAGCATACCCTACCGTGGGGCGACCGCGCACACGCCACCGGTAAGAGCGCCATGAATTGTGTGGTCACGCAACACACAAGACCTTCCTCAGGGACGTCCCAAAGTCGGTCGCTGACTGCGGCGTGAGCTGGGCAAACAACACTCCCAGACTTCTAGCGTCCAATTAGCACAAATACACACACACACACACACAAACATACGCAAACTTAGTTGGCTGGCGGGTAAACTCCGGGTGGCTGGCCCCTCACACCACACCGCCCTGTCGGAGTCTACGGAAGGCGAGGGGGAAGGGATAGATAGGTACGTGGCAAGGAAGGGTCAGAGAGAGAGAGAGAGAGAAGGGAGCGGTGGTTTGAGGAGGAGAAATGGAGATACCGGCATCCACCCACACGGAAACCCTGTGTGGTTACTTCTGTATTGAGAGGCTCGTGAAATATTCACGCAATTCAGAAACCCTTCCAAAGGGATGAATGAGGAGAGCGATAAACGTCGCCGGCCTATTCGTTATGGGTTCTTGAACCCCCTACGCATCTCTAGACACTCCTAGAA